>NW_023458563.1:18628794-18639952 GCF_013731165.1 Rhagoletis pomonella
GCACCTATTTAAAATGGCAAGAATTTCGTGACCTATTCTCGCAACTGGTAATAAATCAACCTCTTTCAAAAGTTCAGAAAATGTGGTACTTGAAAACTTACTTAGTGGGGGAGGTTGGAAATCTAATTAAACATTTCGCATCAACAGGAGAGAATTTTGATGCAGCTTGGTTCATGCTTCTGGAGCGTTACAACAACAAACGCTTGCTGGTGAGCAAGTTAGTACATGAACTAACTACTACACCTGGAAGCACATCAATGGACAATGTCAAAAAAATGCATGACACAACACAAGAATGTCTATTAGCATTGCAAAATTTGCAGATAGACACATCAACATGGGATCCACTTCTGCTCCCCCTTCTACTAAAGAAACTGGATCAACCGACTCGTTTGCGGTACGAACAATCATTATCAAAGCCACGGGAGATACAAACACTCAAGGAATTCCTGCAATTTCTGGAGAAACACTTTCAATCCATGGAAGCGATGGGTGTCAAAGACAAACCTACAAGCTCAACTGAAAAGGTGTGCACTTCAGTCACATCCAAAGGTCATAGAAATGAAACTTGCAGCATGTGCAAAAAAGGAAAACATCCATTATTTTCTTGCAAGGAACTTTTACAACAGTCTCCATCGGCACGCTTTCAGTTCATACAAGGGCAGAAATATTGCCACAATTGCCTAAAACCGGGACATGGTTCTAAAAATTGTATATTAAGAAACTGTCTGAAATGCAACAAAAAACACAACACGCTGTTACATTTCGAGGATTCGAAAAGGGATGTGAGCAAAGACATTACATCAGTAGCCACTCCAACACAAGGCAACGAATCGCAAAGTACTGCAAAGCACACAAAGTCAAACACATATGTACTACTCAGAACTGCCATGGTGAAAGTTAGAGGAATCGGAACAGAAGTGTAGTGTCGGGCAATTCTCGATTCAGGCTCACAAGTTAATTTTGTGACTGAACGATTGGTTAAACGTCTTGGCATCTCAACTAAACCATCATCAATCTCCATTAGTGGTATCGGGTCAAGGAGCACTAAGATACAGCATCGAGTTAATGTGGCGCTACAGTCTCGGATCAACAACTTTACAACGCGGCTAGAGGCAGCGGTATTGCCTCAGATTATACCCCCGCAGCCGTCGCAAGAAATCAAGATCGACGAATGGCAAATTCCTGAGAACATCATGTTAGCCGATCCATCATTCAATCGTCCTGACATAATTTAATATATCGTTGGGGGCGGAATTCTACAACCAACTGATGGCAGCAGGGCAAATCAAACTGTCAGATGACCATTCTGCAAAATACAGTGCTGGGATGGATCATCGCGGGAAAAGTTGGTGGCAACTACATCTCAAATGCAATATGTGGAATCTGTACCAACGATGACATCAACTTAGATGCAGCCATTGCTCGATTATGGGAACTTGAGGATGTTGCAACTGTAAGAAAACAACATTCCGTAAAAAAAAAACACAGCGCGAAGCTCATTTCGCACAACCTACACTCATCAATGAAAATGGGAGATTCATGGTAAGGCTACCATTTCATGAAAATCCGGAGGCCTTAGGGGAATCCTATGGGATGGCGTATAATCGATTCCTGGCCTTAGAACGTCGACTGGCAAAATCGCTCCAGACAAAGAATCAATATGTACAAATTATGGAGGAATATGAGAACTTGGGGCACATGACGCAAGTGGATATTGATTCCATCAGTAAACCTAGGTACTTCATTCCTCACCATTGCATTGTGAGACCCGAAAGCCGCACTACAAAATTACGTGTGGTGTTCGACGCATCAGCAAAATCGTCCACTGGCATGTTTTTGAACGACCTCATGTATACCGGACCCACTGTTCAGAGCGAGCTTTTCACCATTTTACTTCGCTTCCGTTTGCCCAGGTTCGTCTTCACCACAGATGTAGAAAAAATGTATCGACAGATGCTCATTCAACGAACGCAAATTCCAACTTATCATCTGACGAAAGGATTCAAGCCTACCAATAAAGCATTATCAGCTAAATACAATCACATATGGGACAAGATCTGCTCCATATTTAGCCACCAAATGTTTGCAGAAAATTGCAAAAGAAAATGCATTACAATATCCTCTTGGTGCTCAGTTTCTACAGGACAATTTTTATGTAGATGACGGAATTGGTGTGTCAGACAGCTTAACCACGACGATGGAAATCCAACAGGAACTGATACACATCTTAAAACAACGTGGTCTTAACCTAAGAAAATGGTGCGCCAATCACTCACAATTACTGCAAAATGTTAGCATGGAGGAACAAGCAGTTGACATAGACTTTGACAATGACATCAATCAAACTATTAAAACGTTGGGGTTAACATGGATGCCTAAGATGGATAGATTCTGTGTAAAGGTATGCCTAGGAAGCTGCCGTCTTGCAACTAAACGCTCAGGGCCGATCTTGCAAGGCTCTTCGATCCGTTGGGGATACTAGCACCAATTGTAGTCATGGCAAAAGTGTTTATTCAAGATCTCTGGCAACTGAAGCTGACATGGGATGAAGCATTACCAGCCGATTTGAATGAGAGATGGACAACATTTCGAAATGATTTGCAAAAATTGGACAACATGCAAGTTTCACGGCACGTATTTGAAGGATACATCCCAGCAAAAATTCAAATTCATGTCTTCTCCGACGCATCAGAAAAGGCATATGGTGCTGCGATTTACATTAGATCCGAGCTGGATGAGGGACGAGTACAAGTGAGGCTGCTCTGTGCAAAATCTCGTGTGGCACCCTTGAAACGACAAACTATTCCTCGGCTTGAGCTCTGTGCATCAGTACTGGGTGCTCAACTAACTACAAGGGTCAAATCAGACCTTAAGCTAGACGATGTGGCTACATACTTTTGGACTGATTCACAAATCGTGTTGGCATGGATTAACTCATCCTCAGCATCATACCAAACATTTGTGGCAAACCGTATAGCTGTTATTCATGAGCACACTACCGCTGAACAATGGCGGCATATAAGCTCAAAAGACAACCCAGCTGGCATTCTATCACGAGGACTGCCGCCGGGGAGACTAGAAACCTGCAATATGTGGTTTTATGGGCCAACAATCTTGCTTGGTAAAGAAGACACTTGGCCTTCAAAGTGTTCCAAGGCATTATCAGTAATCGACGAAGGTATCAACATGGAACGGAAAGGGGTGACATCAGTCGCTGTTGCAACCACTGGACATGAAGGAAGCGTACTTTATAGCATTCGACACAATGGCTCTTTCAAAACATTACAAAGAGTGACAGGCTACATGCTGAGATTTATCAACCAGGCCAGAAACCAATCGCGGGAGTCAGACATTCCCTTGACGGTACACGAATTGGAAAAAGCGCTTGTGGTAATCGTTCGTACAATGCAGCAATCGGACTTTGAGGAAGAGCTTCGGCACCTTAAAAAATACAACGAAGTTCGCAAAAACAGTTCTTTCCGCAGCCTGTCACTGTTTCTGGACAATAATGGTATCATCCGAGTTGGAGGGCGTCTACAAGCATCAGAACTTGCATACGATGCCAAACACCCTATGCTATTTCCACATAACAATTCACTCGCCAAATTATTAGTACAAATGATCCATAAAGAAAACCGTCATTGTGGACCTCAAGCGCTCTTAGCTTACACAAGGCAAAGATTTTGGCCTATAAAGGGAAAATTGCTGACACGATCAATTGTGCTCAACTGTGTAAGATGCACCAAAGCTAAGCCAAAACTAATGAGTCAAATTATGGGGAACTTGCCTTCAACAAGAGTAACTCCAGCAAGACCATTCATCAACTCAGGCGTGGACTTCTGCGGGCCATTTTGGGTTCACTTCAAGATAAGGGGAAAGAAACCACAAAAGGCCTATGTAGCGGTATTTTGCTGTTTTGCCACAAAGGCAGTGTATTTGGAATTAGTCAGCGACTTAACGACGGATGCCTTTATTGGTGCCTTAAAACGATTTATAAGCCGAAGAGGACATTGTCAAAATTTATATTGTGACAACGCAACCAATTTTGTAGGCGCGAAAAACCAGTTTTCTGAACTTACTGACGTTGTTTATGGAAATTCATCACGAGAATCAATAGTAAAGCAGTAGAGCGGAAAGGGAATAACATTTCATTTTATACCTCCTAGGACTCCACATTTTGGCGGTTTATGGGAAGCAGTGGTAAAATCAACTAAGAATCTACTAATAAGAAGCACCTCGACAGCGTCCTTAACGTATGAAGAATTGGACACGGTAATCATCGAGGTGGAAGGAATCCTAAATTCTAGACCAATCAGCCCAATGTCCGACAATCCTAACGATCTAACAGCTTTAACTCCAGGCCACTTCCTCATAGAAGAACCCCTTAATGCCCAAGTTGATCCAACGTGTAGGCCACAGCAAACAAATTTATTAACAAGATGGAAACTTGTTTCTCACCTCAAACGCGAGTTTTGGAATCGGTGGTCCCGCGAATAGTTATCGGACCTTCAGCTGCGAAATAAGTGGAAGACACAACACAACAACATCAACGTAGGTGACATGGTGATCATCAAAGAAGACAATACACCGGTACTGCAGTGGCCATTAGGAAGAATCATCAATGTATATGAAGGAAACGACGGTGTAGTGAGAGTGGCTGATGTAAAAACTGCGAGTGGCACTTGCAAGAGGCCTATTCATCGGCTTGCGCCCTTGCCCAAGGAAACAAATGATGCCACAGAACGACAATCAACCAACAAACTGCTTGAGGAAGACAAAATTCCATCAAGGAGGAATAATCCTTCCTTACACCAAGGACTTGCTACACTTCTGATTACTCTACTCATCTTACACTTCAAAATAAGCAATTTGGATCAAGGCTTGACATTCATTTTGAAGGAACAGGCTCAACAGCCATATCAACCACTGATTGGGACCTAATAATCTACTATGACATGGAAGGATTGTTGTTAGAACTAGCAGCGCTGTCGAATGGCACAAGGGCCCTGCGCCACTTATGTCAAGAAATCACACAAAAAAGCTCATGTCTTTCTCTGGTAGCACATATTGAACAGACTGAAAAAGAGTTGCAGCTAGATTACGCAATAGTAAAATCTAATCGGCGTAAACGAGATGCCATTGATGCAGTTGGAAATATCGCTCATTCTTTGTTTGGAGTACTGGACGCAGAATATGCAGAACTAATGTCCAAAACAATCACACACGTTAAGGAAAATGAACTACATCTGCTGCACCTGATCAGAAATCAAACATCCATTGTGGACTCAACCATCAACATTTTGAAGCAGGATCAAAAAGCGGTCAAGAGGAAGTTCGACATCATTGATCAACAAGTGAGTCAAATATTCCAGAGGATCAGCAACGACATGCATGAGATATACCAAGAAAAATTATTTCGAATCTTTTCCTCGTTATCCATCCAACTCACACATATGGCAGCCAATTTGCAAAGAATGCAATCTGCAATATTAGCCGTTCTAATAGATACTCATCACGGAAAAATAAGTCCTCTTCTGCTGACGCCCAGCCAATTGCAAGACGAAGTAAACAAAATTAAACTTCACTTATCAGCACCATTGGAACTGCCTGTAAACCAGGAAGATTTACTCCAGCTATACCAACTCATGACGGTTAAGGGAGGACTTACAGAAAAGCATGTTGTATTCAGCATCACATTGCCTCTGGTAGAGCATGATCGATATGACTTATTCAATCTGCTACCAATTCCTACTTGGACTAATGGGACTATGATTGAAATAAGTCCGTGTGCTGCAGTTTTGGCAATAAACACAGCTCTCGGTCAATATTTCCCGCTGAGCATCTCCAAATTTCAATATTGTGTGGATATTAAAAATGGAAATTACATCTGTTCCAAAATTCAAATTCGTTATAGTCACGGTTCATCTAAATGCGCATGTGAAGTAAATTTATTCAACAACACCCAGTCAAGTTGTCAACTGCGAAAAACACCAAACGAAGTTGCATGGATATCACTACAGCATAAAAATCAATGGATTTATGCCACGTCAGTTTCATCTCGTGCAACCGCAGTATGTGGAAAAGAAATCATTCGGGTGATTCTAAAAGGATCAGGACTGTTACCAGACTGCATACTCAAACATAATTTTATATCAGTTCAAGCAGATCAGTTGATATCGACGAGTCTTTGTTCGTCCTACACTAGCCTGGGAGAAATTTCCGAGGTAGCAGCCGCAGAACATATAAAGCCTCTTCTTCAATCACGGGATGATGAGAAATACATAACACAAATACAAAACCTCACGTCCTTACAATCATCATTGGCCAATCAACGCATATTAGAACTCCCAAACAAACTTTAAGCACAAAATGCGCACCACATAACGGTTGGGTATACTGCCTTGGTTACAGTTGTGTGCCTTTTGGTGTTCATGCTAGTCAAAAGAAAATTTAAAACAGCCAAACAGGAAACATTGCACCCATCCACGACTGCGACCACATCCGGTCAAAATGAAAAACCCACACCTGCGCCTCGACATTCTCAAGGAAGTTTGGACTTTACGATAAACATTTAGGACAGAACCTGCTAAGGAATTCGAGCTGCGCTCACCGGGGGGAGGATGTTATTAAATAAGAAAAGTCGACATATTAATATTGCATTGGCTTTATTCAACAGGGTATTAATTTTCGCTTGCATTCTTTTATGCGTAGCTTGCACTTTATGCCTTTTAGTGTATTCTTATAGCCAAATAATTTGGCATGTGTCAAGTTACATATAAGACATTGTTGATGAACAAAAACGTGGGAATAAAGCATTTGCATTAATTATGCTTATGTAAACCAAAACGTGGGAATAAAGCCTTTACAATAATTTTGCTTACGACCTAAAGTTTTTATGCCCTTATTATTTAGCTACGTAAGCATTTAGTTTGTATAAAAACGTAATCATTAATTCAATAAAGATCACTTGAAAGCAATCAAGCAAACAACAGTGTTCGAACTTGGCGTAATCGCTATTATTCTGAACAGGTCTCTTAATAGATTAGTTCGGGAAAATTATTCCAAACGAAAACTTAAAATTGATAAAAAAATCTTAACTAAATTTAACTAAGTTATATTAGAAGTTTTATTTATCCCACTGTAAGTGTAAAATCAGTTGCTATGTGTTTCCATGATACAAAAAAACACCTGACAATTAAGCATATTGTAAAATTTCATGCTACCATACGCAGTATCTAAAATCCTTCAAATTTTATTATAAATTTTTCGTTTGTTTAAAAATATTTTATTCTTAGAATCGAAATTTTACCAATGATAATTGTTGTTCTCATTTGCATACTTCACACCAACTCCAATATTGAACAGTGAAATATGTTTTAATTTTACCCAAATAAACAACGATATAGTTTAATGGTCAAGCACATATGAAGGATTCACAAGAAGTGTCGTAATGTGTTAAAGTCTTAAAATTTTTAAACGTAAAATAACACCTAATACTTCTTTAGGCGTTTTTTAACATAACCAAAATATTTTTAAACTAGTAGGAAATATATTATTGGCTCCTATTATACCCAACGAATCTTTCAAATCGCTTTTAACCGTTACTTTATATTGAACAAATTTAAGCCTTTAAGACATTACGACGTCTAACACGAATTGTGAATCCCCTAAACATGCATTACATTACACATCAAAATTTGTAACTTCAGTGTTCGAATGATATCAGAAACAATCGCACCCGATATAGAAGACTGTGATAGTCCTGGCTAGTTACATTGTGAAATAATCAGATGGCATAAAGACACTAAATATTTTTAAAATATGTTCACTAAAATTTTATAAACCTAAATGTAAAGTTTTTGCGAGGTGTTTATCGAATTTAATGTGGTGGATCCAAAATGGCGACCAACTTTAAAAAAATGATTGGATTCGTTTGAAACTCTTAACCGCCATTTTTAATTTTGAAAATCTGACATCAGATTCGTAATCAGCAACCCCAGAAACCCACTGGAAACGTATTTTAACCCTTGACAATGTTTAAAACGTTCAGTATCAACGTTTTAATTTTAGTACTTTTTTTTTTAATTTGATCGCCAACTTGGATCCGCCATTCTGAATTTAAAAAAATTGACTTCATATTCGTAATCGGCGTGCACAAAAACTCTCGATGGCCGGGTTTCGAACAAATCCAATCATTTTTAAAAAAAATGGACCGCCATTTTGGATGCGCCATTTTGAGTTTCGAAAAACTGACTTCAGATTCCTAATTAGCAACCCCAGAAACCCCCTGGTAACAAGTTCTAACCCATGACAATGCGTAAATCGTTCAGTATCAACGTTTTAATTTTACTAGTCTCTTTTCGAGAGCATATTTTCGGGCACTAGGCCCATTGTAACTGCCCAAGATAGGTATGTAATTAAGGGAATGTTCCCCAATAATACCAGAGTAATTATATGTAAAAACAAATTTTTAGCTGCATTTTAACATGTCAAGAAAATAAAAAGTTGAGAACATCAGCGTTTTTATAAAAAACCGACCAGCGAGACCTCTAAGAAAACTTTTTTTTTTTTCAAAATGAAAAAACACGTTTCTCTTTTTTTATCACAAATAACAATATTTTGAGGTAGCGTTTATGAATTTCCAAAAAACAATTTTTTTTAACCACTCTAATGTATACACATCAAAAACTTTTTAATATACCACGCTTTTATAAATAGACTAAAAAGTAGAAAGTAATATTTCTCAGTCCCATAGACTTTGTTTTGATAACTTTTGATTTTGAAATTTTAGCAAGTCATTATAAACAATTTATGAGATTGAAAATGAAAAGCGTGGGGCGCATGTAATAGACTTGAACTGATATGAAAAGTAATATATGTATGTATTTGGATATAATATCCCTGCAACAATAAGGCGGCCAGAATTCCGTTAAGGACTAGTATTTCAGTGGTTAAAATTTGATTGGTGAGAATTGGACATTTGCTTGCATCGAAAATGTCAGCCTTCGACCAGTCCCCAAGGAACCGGCCTAGAGATAGACGAAAAGTACAGTTTGGCAGTGACAGGGTGGTGTTGTCTTGCAATTCAATAAAAAAAATTTAAAGAACACCACCCTGTAAATGTCCCAATCGCTTGGTCTGGCCTTGATGCAAAGTGAACATTTGAACACACATTTACATGCGTGGCTGTAGCTCAGTGCTCAGAGATGCTTGCCATTATTTGTTAGCTTTCAGGAGGGTCCGGGTTCAAATGCCGTCAGAAGCAACATGGTTATAAAATGATAAAATTTTTTTTTTTTTTGTGTTTCCGAATTGTGAAAAAGCATCTGCGAAGTGCAGAACGCAATCTTACTCCAACGAAAAAAACCTCCAAAATTGGACTAGTCCAGGACTATCTTACGGTCAGTGTTGATTGGACCGGTCCTTTTCCAATGACACGCCAATGCTAAAAATGGCAGTTGAAACCATTGGCAGGGGAATTATGAGGGACTAGTGCTGGTAACAATAACGACTATCTGAGTGCTAACCTAGGGTGAGTCTGAATTGCTGCAGGGTAACCACCGCTTAAAATCGATCTAAAATTCGTACTTTCGCTGTAGAAAGTTTAGGTTTATGTTATGTGGTTTGACTATTGTCAATTAAATCTAATGCTTTGTATTGCATGCGCTCCGCGTTTTTCTTTTTCAATCTTATAAATTGTTTATAATGACTTTTGGTAATTTCAAAATCAAAGATATTAAAACAAATTCTATGGGACTGAGAAATATTATTTTCTACTTTTTAGTCCATTTATAAAAGCATGGTATATTAAAGTTTTTTATTTATTTTTTATTGTAGAGCTGAAGAGAAAGACTCGGGTGTGTACATAAAATAAACAATATGGAAAAAAATGGAAATTGAAGTAGATGTAGATCTATTAATCACATTCAACATTGAGCCAAATATGGACATTTCTCTGGACGAGATCCGTTTTCGATGGCAAGAGTCCTGCTGGCTTTAGCTCAGCATTTGTCGTATAAAATATAGGTAAAATTGAAACTTTATTTATGTATATCCGATCAGTTTTTATTTTGTGAAAATTTTTACTTTGTGATAGGCTTGTCTGATCTGTTCTTTTAGTGTAAATAAAACGACGTTATTTCACTTACGGCCCAACGTTTCGCTAATCTTCTTAGCATCTTTAGGGGCGTGTTTATTTTATTATCTGTTACAAAAATATAAATACATACATATATATATGATAGTAAGTAAAGGAACAAATACACATACATATACATAAGTACATATAAAAATTGCAAAAGAACATCTGAGATATTGAACACAAAAAATACTCACATAAAATTCGTCATTAAATTAACTAAATCTAGTTTAATCCATACCACCTTCTGTGGTAGCTTTGTCTAAACTAAAAACTAAATTTGAATTCTATAAGCATAACAAGTAGGCGGCAGAAATGTCATCGGTGTCTTCTTTTTTGTTTATTGTGTTTCCCCTTTTTTGCAAGATCCTTAAACTTTCTAATGTGTATCTGGTTTTTTCTCGTTTTTCTATGTCGATTATTTTTGTGTTTGCTAAATCTGCTGAGTGCCCATTAGTTCGTATGTGTTGTGAAAGCGCTGTGCTAGTTTTTTGTTTTTTTTATATCTGTTTCATGTTCGTTTAATCGCGTGCCTAGGGCTCGCTTAGTTGTTCCTATGTACACCTTTCCGCATTCTTCGTTCTCCTTACCATTACATTTAATTTCATAAACTACGTTACTTTGTTGTTGAGCATCTATTGAGCATTTTGTTTTTGTAAAAACTGTGGATAATGTGTAATTAGATTTGTATGCATGTGTTATGTTTTGTTGTTGTGCAAAGTCGCGGCCGAAGTTTTCGGTCAGCTTTGGAATGTATGTGACACTGTGGTATCTTTTTGTTGTGTTTATTGCATCTGTGCTTGAAATTCTCTTTTGATGATTGTTTGTTTGCATTATTTTTTGTTTTATTAAGTTGTGTATTAAATGTTCAGGATAGTTGTTGGTTTTTAGGATCTTCTTAATTTTTTCAATGTTTGCTTCATGGAATTGTTTGTGGCTTATTGTTAATAATTTGTTTATGAGGTTTTTCGCGGTATTTATTTTGTATTTCGTTGGTTGCGAAGAGAAGAAATTTAT
>NW_023458563.1:18644952-18766196 GCF_013731165.1 Rhagoletis pomonella
AAAAAATTCTGGTATGCAGTTTTGTAGCACATTCAATTCTAGTCTGAAGAAGTGCAAGTTCCAAGCGGCTAAAAAACTCCGTTGATTTTTGGCAATTTTTTTGCTGGCAGTGTCCTCCATATAAAAGAAAATTGTCGACATACTTTGTATGGAAAAAACGTGAAACACCTTTAACCAAAAAAATTCTCAAAAATCAACGGAATTTTTTAGCCGCTTGAAACTTGCACTTCTTCAGACTAGAATTGAATGTGCTACAAAACTGCATACCAGAATTTTTTCTAAAGATTCTGATTAAAAAGTTTGAAATTTGGGTGAAAAATTTCAAAATTTTTATAATTTTTATATAAAGTTTAAAATCTGAATTTATATGGTGTTTGTTGTATAGCCAGCTAGGCTTTTATAAAAAAATAATAAACATTAAATAAACAAAAGACAAATAGCCAAAACAGGTCAAAATATCGCACTCCTATTATTTTGTGGACAACGTATGTATGCAGATATTTAAATGCCGGTTTGCTATTCGCGCGACAAGCTTTTTTAAAAACGAAGTAAATTAGTACAAATTGTTAGTAATTTTAATTAGAGTTTGAATAACTCCTTTCACTAAATGGCTTTTAGTAACTTTAACGAGACCTTAACTTATTTTATTTTACTCATTTTAGTGCAGTTTTGACAAAATTTTCTTGCTAACAAATCTTTTGTTTCACTACTTTATTTTATTCCTTTGATTAAACATGTTAAATAAAAGCTTATTTTTAAAAAAATATTTTTTTTACATTACTTTATGTCATTTTTAAAATTAATAAATAGGATCTTCTTCAAAAATAAAATAAATGTGCCTGTTCATTTCCTCCAAAATTCATAAAATTTTAGTACTTGGAGTCAAAAAAGTTGTGTAGAAGGTGGGCGCCATAATAAGAAATTCTTTATTATCTTCAAGTTGGAAAATTCTGGCTTAAACGAGCAGGGCACACCAAATTTCATCAAAAACGATTTTTTTAATTTGCGCCTGTGTTTCTAGAATGACTAGACGATAATGTAAACCAATTTTGACGATCTTTCAGATTTATGCTTTTCTCGGTGAAACCAGCATATCGATGGCTGAATGGAAGATCGACCCATCTCGGCAGCCAGTTCAAAAACGCCCTATCTCAGAAAACCTTTTCAAGAACGGCTTACTTCAGAATTTGATTGAAAAACGCCTCATTTCAGAATTTTATTGAAAAACACCCTATCTCAGAATTCGGTTCAAAAACGCCCTATCTCAAACGAAAATACATTGAAAATAAGCTGAGATAGGGCGTTTTTGAATCGGCAGCTGAGATAGGGGGTTTTTCAATCAAATTCTGAAGTAGGGCGTTCCTGAAAAGTTTTCTGAGATAGAGTGTTGTTCAAAATTTTCTGAGATAGGGCGATTCGAACTGGCTGCCGAGATAGGTCGATCTTCCACTCAGCCATCGATATGCTCTGAATTGCATCAAAATCGGATAACATTTACTATTTCCGCCTACAAGGTAGCGCGTTGAATTTTACCATTTCCACATTTCTTCATTCCTAAGTGCCAAACAGCGCTTATACGAAATTTCAGTGAATTTCTGGTACGGTTAATACTTTTGGCCGCAGCTTATATGGGGACGTCCCACTATGCGACGCACAGTGTTCGGAGAAACCACGTTTTACACGAAAAAGTCATATTTTAAAACTGTGAGAAATTAACCGGAATAAAACGTCTGGTGCACAATCAAAGATAAGTAAAATATCAAAATTTCCTGTAAAGTTGATTAATCTAACTTGATGTTCTTAATTGCATGTGCCGAGTATTTTGTCTCATATAATATATTGTTGTTGTCAATTGATTTTGTTTATCCATAACTACAATTGTTTTTGTTTCTGCACATTGATTTTGCTCTTTTTGCCTTTTTGTCATCTCTGCTGTTTCATCCTTATCACAGCTGTTTGCGTTGTGTTTATTAAGTGTCAAAATACAGTATATTTAAAACTGTTCGCTACATAGCTTTCAAACAGATATTTACCAGCTAATTGGTTCTCTGAAACATCGTTTTCAAAACTTTTTGGCTTTTTTGCTTCTAATATTTTATATAAAGAAATATCATTTTAAACATGTCGTGTATTAATACCAATTGCCACGTTAAAAGCGACTCCTATGTGTCATGCTGGCTCTGCAATGGGATTGCCCATATAAAATGTGCTGGTTTGAGCGGTAGGGTGCTAGACGCTATTAATGAGGGAAGGGCCTTCGCTGTGTCGACAACCCTCCACACTCTAAGGATAGCCGAGAAAATAAATGTAGGCGTGTTAGTAGTCCACCAAAAAAGATAGTCACTGAATCTACTCAGAAAAATCCTTCATCCCAGTCCTTGGAACTTATTAATCCTTCTCCTCCATGCCTTTAGGCATTATAGCCTCTGCTATCTAAAGCCTTATCCATAATAACGTCAATCAAACCGTTGATTTAACAGTGTTGCCATCAACATCTGACGCTGCACTGTCTAACATAGTTCCTCCAAATAACTCGGAATCCCGCATATCAGACATCATTATCAAAAAGTTAGTTGTAATTCCCCCAAGAAAATCAATCTTTGCCTCTAGATTTGTTAAAGACACTTATTCGGATGATATACAGTCATACATATCGACTAAAATTAAAACTAAAGATGTATTAATTCGTAAATTTAATTTTAAATACGATCGCGATATTTCATCTTTTAAAATTGATGTAGCTCCTGAAGATTTTGATTCACTACAAAATAATTCTTTTTGGCCGACCAGGGCGTTTGTTCGCGAGTTTGAGTATAAACCTAATAAAAGTTATAACAACGAACAATGAGACTACAGCGGCCAAAAGTAGTAAAAACGGGTGAGCGAATTCTGAAAAAGGATTTACGCAGATACATAGCAAAATATTCATCTAACCCAAACCAAAACGGAATTTTTGATTGAAATGCATATTTGCAATCATGACACGAACATAAAGCAGGAACAATAAGAAGAAAATTTGTACGAAAAAATTTTGATTTTGTCGCAAGTAATTTGAATTAATTTTTCCACTTGTGCGCATATATAAAAAGCCAATTTGACTGATGAGCAGTTTTTGAATATATATGTGGTCAAGCATTGCTTTAAATTTTTATAAATCTTTTGAAATGTATAAAATAGTTTACTTTGAAATTCTACATAATTTTGTGAGTATAAAATTTGTCTAGTGCTTACTTTAAAAAGGGGTATTTAAAAAGGACCTAGGAAGCGAGCTAAATAATACTTAGGACAAGTAAACATTAAATATGCGTGTCATATCTCAAATAGTTCCAGCTGCGAGGAACTGAGAGTTCAGCTTCTATTCTTCCTTTTATAGACCCACCTCCTGTAAAATTTATCGAATTTTTATTGTAGAGCTGAAGGGAAATACTCTGGTGTGTACATAAAATAAATAATATGCTGGCCTTAGCTCAGCTTTTGTGGTATAAAGTGTAGGTAAAATTTAAAGCTTCAGTGTAAATACATATCGTGCACATAACTTAGTATGCAGGTATTGTAAATGTTTTCGTTTTGTCATTTTTAAAATGAAGAAATAGAAACTTCTTTAGAAATAAAATAAGTGGTCCTGTTCATTTACTCCAAAATTCATAAAATTTAGTACTTGGAGCCAAAAAAGTTGCACACCGAATCTCATAAAAAAAAATGTTTTTTATTTGCTCCTTTTTTTCTAGAATTACTGGGCGATAATGTAAACGGATTTTGACGATCATTCAGATTTATGCTTTTTTCGTTAAAACCAGCATATACTCTGAATTGCACCAAAATCGGATAACATTTACAACTTCCGCCCACGAGAGATGTGAGCATAGTACCACGTTGAATTTTACCATTTTCCACATTTCTTCATTCCTAAGTGCCGAACAGCTAGGGTTGCCAACATTTTCTAAGATATTAATAGTACTTTTTCAAAAAAATTGGAAAAAATATAGTACACTTCGAATGTATATAGTATTTTATTTAAAAGAAAAAGTAAAAACGATTTTTAAGTGTTTTTCCATGTTCCTGTGAATGCCGAAGTTGTTGGTAGAAATGAAATAATTTTAAGCACATTTGTTTTAATTCTTTCTCAGTGTTTTTAAAAATATGTTACCTTTTTTCATTATAAACTCAAAATGACCTTTTACTTTAAAGAATAATAATAATAATAGATTGGCGCTTACACATGTGTTAGTGTTTGGCCGAGCTTCTCCTCCGACTTGTGGCGTACGCCTTGATATTGTCACACAAGGCGAAGGGACCCACAGTTTTACGCCGACTCCGAACGGCGATTGTATTTTTATGAGAAGCTGTTTTTCATGGCAGAAATACAATCGGAGGTTTCCCATTGCCTGCCGACGGACGACCGCTGTTAAGAAAAAACCTTTTTTCTATATTTTTGCGATGTTGGTTTGACCAGGGTTTGAACCCGGGTCCTGCGGAGTGGAAGCGCGCACTGCTTACCACTGCACCACAGCGGCCGAAGAATATTTCATTTAATATTGTTGGTTCAGTATAAAGGTCATCCATTTTAATACACATTTTTCAGGCAAACTACTGAAATATATTTGTATTTATAATTGAAGAAATATAGGTACTATATTTTTTTCCAACAGTATATACAGTATCGGTCATATCTATAGCACGCCATTTCAAAGTGATAATGTGTGCCACTTATGTTTATTTATTTATTTTTAAGAATTTTCAATTAAAATACAGTTCTTTCTCTAACAAACCCCATATAAACCCAAGTTTAACAATTTGTAGAAAACTTCAAAGAGGTGCAACAAATTTTCACCTAAGTTTCAAACTTTTTTCTCGGAAGTGTTAGAATTTTTTCGAGTATACAGTTTTTTAGCCGCTGCAATTTTAGTCTGATAACGTGCTAATTTCAAGTGGCTACGAGTTACCGTTAATTTTTTAGAATTTTTTTTTGTCGCATTGGCTTCCATATAATGAATAAACTCAATTTATTTGTATATGGAAGAAAACCGCAACATCCTTGGCGAAAAAAATTCTAAAAAATCAGCGGTAACTTTTAGCCACTCGAAACTTGCACATTATCAGACTTAAATTGATTGGGCTATAAAACTGTGTATTCAGAAAAATTCAAACACTTCCGAGAAAAAAGTTTGAAATTTAGGTCAAAATTTGTTGCATTTTTTTGTAAGGTTCTATAAGTTTTTAAACTTGGGTTTATATGAGTTTTGTTAGAGAAAAAACTGTATTTTAATTGAAAATTCTTAAAAATAAATAAATAAACCTAAGTGGCACACAATATCACTTTGAAATGGCGTGCTATAGATATGACCGATACTGTAGTTCGCCGACGGGAAAAACAGTACAATACTACATATTATAGTACGGTTGGCAAACCTACGAACAGCGCATATACCAAATTTCAGCGAATTTCTAGTACGGTTACTACTTTTAGCCGCAGCTTATATGGGAACGTCCAACTATGCAACGTAGCTAAAATTTCTAATCTTAATTCTGATTCAAAAAACTAACTCGCAAGTCTAATTTAATGGCCCTATTATGTATGGCGACTGGTGTCTAGTTGCCGGTCTAGTAGCCGCGGCTACCAGTGTCGTACTTTGTATTACGTATAGCGATTAATCTCAGTATACAGAAAAACGCAGAAAACATCCCTGAGTTTGCTTTTTTGACATGTACATTTCGAAGTAATTGGCAACTTTGCTCCGATGTGTTTGACAATTTATGTAAACAAATAAAAAAATCGTCACAACCGGGAAACATTTATATTTTTAAAAATAAAGAAAGCAGAATGATCAGCAGCTATGAGTTATTTTTCGCAACTCGGGAAGAATGTGCAAACGTTGCTCTAATACGGCGTCACATAAGGGATCGCTCCAATCCTTTGGATCTACCAGTTGTTAAGTAAGTTAAAAAAATCGTCATGTACATATTTCTTTAACAAATCTATACCTCCAGGTTCCTAAGCAATTTTCGGATATCAAAGGAAGCATTTGTATACTTGCTGGAGGAACTATCCCCTCATTTCAAAAGCAGCTTTCGATCAACTGCGGTACCTCCAATTCTTAAACTCTGCGCAGTGCTCCGTTTCTTTGCGGAAGGGAGTTATCAAAAATGCCAAGGGAATGATTTCAATATTGGCATCTCCCAACCCACTATGTCAGTAATACTAACTGAAGTTACTTCTTTAATCGAGCAGAAGATTTGTCCCAAGCACATCAAATTTGACACTAGCGAAGAAGAGCAGAATAAAAGCAAAATAAATTTTTACAATAAGAGTGGATTTCCAGGTATGTTGGGTTATGTGGATGGCACTCATGTGCACATTTTAGCACCTGAAAAGGAACTGCAACACCTGTACATAAACAGAAAAGGATTTTTCAGTATAAACGCGTTAATGGTAAGTTAGTTTCCGCATATTTATCGTGGATACACACAAATTCATTATTACCTAGGTTTGCGATTTCTATATGAACATAACGTATGTCGATGCCAGATATCCAGGAGCCACACATGATGCCTTCATATGGAATAATAGTAGACTCAAGGAAATTATGTCGAATAACACAGGAGAAAACACATGGCTTTTAGGTGATATTTTGAAGCACAACCTGTAGGAAGATTCTGTAACCAGTTAGCAACAATTTTCGGATCGATATAGCAAGTTGCCGACGTGTGATGAATGTCGAAGTGTTGCGATAGCGATCCGAAAACTGGTCCCACCATCTGCCTACTTGTAAAAGAATTAACAAATGTGTTTGTTGCGGTAGGTGACGCTGGGTTTCCGTTGGAGACATATCTGATGACTCCATTTCGAGCCGCAGTGAGTGGCAGTCCAGAAAGCAAATACAACAAAGTACATTGCAAGGCGAGGAACATTATAGAATGGACTTTTGGCGTTTCGAAATCAAAATATAGATGCCTATCTTCTGAGCGCGGACTTCACTATGCTCCACAGAAAGCAACTGCCATCATTAATTCTTGTTGTGCTATTTACAATATTGGCCGTCGCTTTGAGTCAGGTTTTGAAGAACCCAGTATTGAAGCCGAGACTATAGACACAGATATAAATTCTGATTTTGTAACAACCATCCATAATATTCTAGCACAATAAATAAGAAATAACTTAATGAATTCTTTATTACAATAAAATCTCTTTATTGATTTAAAAAATCAATAAAAATAGTTCACATTTCACTAAATAAAAAATATATACTCATGAATAAAAAAAAACACTTTCATTTGTACTACAAAAAGCCTCTTGAGTATTTAAAATACTTTCAAATAAATTAAAGTTCAGTTCTTCAGTCCTTAGGTAACTTGGTGCGATTTATAATCCGCCCAAACAAAACTCTTAAATATACAGGCAGGTTCTGTAATTCACTTTCGAGAGAATTTGAGTCGAATTCGCGTTGAATTCAAATTGGCAGGGATTGAAATTCACTCGGAAGTGAATTGCAGAGACTGCCTGATTGAATCTTTAAAATTACATATTGTTTAATTGGTATTCGATAAGTTGAATTTTCTTTCGTTTAAGTTCTGCCTCTGAATTCATATTTTCTTTTAATAGTTCAAATTTTTCTTTTTTTAAATCATGATTTTTTTCAGCATATTTGCTAATTTTGTATGTATTTTTTCCATTTTTTTTTAATTTTGTGCTATATCCGAGTTATTTAAAGTTTGCGACTTTAACATGTCCACTTTCATTTCTTCAATATTTTTTTTTTGCCTTTTTTTTGGAACAGTTATCGTAATATTTGGCGAAGAACTGCATGACGGCTCTACGTTTTGTTCGTCTTCGTCCATTTCCACAATACCAAACACATTGCCGGGTGGATTTACACTTACGTCTGTGTGTAAAATATCTGCTACCACTTGCTCGAGTGCAGATAACGGTTGCTCCTCTGATGGGCCTCCACCAGTCGTTCTTATATTTCGGTTATTTGCACTAATTTTCTTCTTGGTTTTGGCCTTGTAGTTAATCCATACCTACACAAATGTATGTATACATATGTACATGAAAATGCTTATTGCAGTATGTACATATATTATAGTAAAAATTATTACCCGCTGCCACTCTTTTCCAGATCTACTTGGAAGGCCGAAACTATTTATTTCGGTAGCAAAAGCGTCCCATTGTTCGTCGTTTTGGATTTTGTTTTGTCCAAACGTCCGTGTTGCTCTTGCAATTCCTGGGTTGGATTGCATTAAATGCACCAAACGCTCAAATTGCTTGCTATTAGTAATTTTCACTGGCCTGGAGAAATATCAAACTGTTAATTATATACCAATATAAATAGAATTTACATATTATTACAATTTTTCTGCCATGATCACAATTTGTTTCAGCTTTCTCCTCCAAAATTCGCAAAATATAACAATGGCGACTGATGCTGATCAGTTGCTTCAATTTGACGTTTGTGTATACTATAAAAAGAGATGGTAGCCATACATAATACAGAAAATTGCGCTACCAGACTCAGTAGCCTTGCCAGTAGCCGACAGTCAGTAACGAGTTGCCATACGTAATGTGAATTTTAGTCTATGGTTGCCCATCGGCTATCAGTCGCCATACATAATAGGGCCATAAGTATTTACTATCGCAACGTTAGAGGTTTGAATACCAAATTAACTTAGTTATATTTAAAAGGTTTTACCGGCAACTATAATATTATTTCCTTGGCCGAAACATGGCTCAAACCTCATATTTTTAATTCCGGAATTCCTCCAAATGAATATCAAATATACAAGAGCGACCGCGAGGGCAGAATCGGCGGTGATGTTCTTTTTGCGGTGCATTCGTCGGTACCATCCAAGGTAGTTAGTGTTCCTGTCATTGAATATACCGAATTTAAATATATAAGTGTACAGGCTGGTAAGAGTCATGTTTATTTAGCTCTTTGCTACATTCCTCCTAATTCTGCCGTATCAGTATATACGCAGCTAGTTTCTTTACTTGAGTCTAGAGATGGGCACGAGCGGGTACGGGCCAGAATATTTGCTGTCAGCACGAACTCGTGCGGTGTTCAGTAAAATTTCATAAAAGCACGAATAAGCACGAAAAATCCCGTTGCTAATACTACAAATTTAGATAAGCTTTTTTTATACAAACAAAATATTGTACATATCACAACTCTTTTGATAAGAGAAAAGCAAAAAAAATAAATATTTGGAAACCGATAGAAAAAACAAGATACTTAGTAGTTTTGTTTACATATCTGTACATAAAATACCTTCCACTTTTTCTACTTCCCAGAAAATATATTATAAAAATCGCTGATGTAAAAAATTTATTCGCTTAAATAAATATACATAGATAAACACAAAATTAAAAATATGTACATATGTATACATACAATAAAAGTTGGCTCTTTATTTCCGGGCTGGGACGTGTCCCGTCGTGCCGGGCCCCACTAAAATTCTTAACGTGCGGGCTCGTGCGTGTTTTTAAAAGTTGATTTTGCACTCGTGCCAGGCCGGGCCTGAAAATTTAGGCCCGTGCCCATCTCTACTTGAGTCCAAGATCTATACATAAAGGGTCGCGCAATGCGTGAAATAAAAATTTCCTCTCTCTGCGCATATCGTCCCAGGGCGATTTTTTGCTTTCACGCCTTCATGTCGAAAAAGCCACAAAACTTGATTTTTCACAGCGGCCAATTTTTGCGAAATTTTCATTTAAACTCGTTATATCTCAGACGTTTGTGCATCGATTGATTTGAAATTTTTACACAATAAACTAGACTCTATTCTGAAGAAGATGAGTCTAACTGCACTTCTTAATACTTGTTCAAGATGAGAGAGCTGGCAACCTCATAGAGCTCTGAAATCCCTCAAAAAACTTTTTCTCATACTCGTCAACATGAATTTACAAACACACGCACTTTGTAAGAACAAAGCAGCAATACGTCTGCGACCGTCCACCGAAACGGATCTTCTTTTAAACTCAATATACATTCATATATCACCAAGATCGCTTGTATATAATCGTTGAATTCATAATTTTTTGTAATTAAAGTTAATTTGAATTTTACAGTTGTACATTTTGCTCTTTTTATTTCTTTCAACCCC
This sequence comes from Rhagoletis pomonella, assembly GCF_013731165.1. Taxonomy (NCBI): domain Eukaryota; kingdom Metazoa; phylum Arthropoda; class Insecta; order Diptera; family Tephritidae; genus Rhagoletis; species Rhagoletis pomonella. The sequence goes on from NW_023458563.1 coordinate 18,655,051, forward strand.
CGCGAGATATTAGCAACCTTGCTATCATCTCGCCAATGATCCTTCGAGCCGTTCAATTTACGATTGAATCGGCCACGCACTCTAATACGATACATTTAAAGTACTCGTACCCATTTTAATACACAACTCCCACCCCTATTTTTTCCGAGTTTAATGGCGATTTATCTAAATTCGGCGGCGGTCACAAGCTCGGAGTGAACATTCAATTAAAAACCAAACGAAAAAATAAAATAAAAATCATAAAACTAAGTGCAACTAAGTAAAACGCGAAAACAAAAATTGGTCGAAAAAAACAAATAAAAATATATAAGCCAAGTGAATAAAATTAAAAACAGGCTATACCAACAGTTAAAAGGAACCCATTCGGAAGTTGTGTGGAGCAAAGGCAGCAGACTGAGGTCAAAATGAGCTACCCGACACCACCTATCAAAAATCACGCCAAAGAAAGCAAAGGGACCAAGTGAACACTCAAGAGAACCCAGGCCCAAAGCCCATAACGCGTAATCAGGTTACCCAAAAAGAAATAAACAAAAAAAGTAGGATGCCGCAGTAAGTGACCTTTATTCGACTTTGAGCAAAAGCTATAGCGAACTTTATTTGTATAAAAGACGAAATTTTTGCAAACACTTATACATATATACCTACATACGAACTTTTATACTGTTAGTTTCGTATGAGGTCATTTTAATTTATCTGAACATACATAAATGTTTGGGGATATATTAAAGAAAATTCGCGCCCATTTTTTAGAAATATACATACATGTGTAAAAACATATATATACATATACATATATGTAGGGTGGCCAGATATTATAGGTACATAATCAGTACAGTTGGGATCAAAAATCAGTACAGAGCCATAAAAATTAGCTCATTTTTAAGCGTATTTTTTATTATTAACAATATAACAACCAAATAACAGCGCATTAATGAAAAAAATAACTAATAGACTTTTTATCAATACAAAAATTCATTACTTTAAAACAAATCAATGGTATTACGTATGTATGTACAGCTGTGCTCAGGAAAATAGTAGTAAAATGTATTGACAGGTTTTGAAATTTTTTTCTTTCTTTATTTAATTAAATTTTTTTATAAAAATATAGTTAATTCTATAACAAAAGACATGTGAGTTGAAGTCTCAAACTTTCTAGAAAATTTATAAGAATTGAGAAAAAAAAATTTGTAGCCCATTCAGATTCAGTAGAAGACGAGCTCGAGTCAGAATCTGTTTGCATATTTTAAGCTATAAATTTAAAACATATTTAGTTGGTGTGCTTATTAAATACAACATTCACATTAAAATGTTGACTAAAAGGTATATTACCGAATTATCGCTAAACGAATTTTCGAGTACGAATGAAATTTAATAGTATTAAATGTGTATGTGCAAGTAAAATTACAGGTGGTCGAACATCAAAAATCAAAGTAAAGCTACATATATCATATCCACGAGTCGGTAGTTTGCACCTTTTCCAAATTTTTAGAACTTACATTGCACCGTAGCAGTAGTCGTCTTAAGTTTGAAATACTGACAGCCGATTTCTCAGTGGATGTTTAATTATAATCGAAAGATTGTCTCTTATTGTAATCTTCTCAGTGTATTTGATATATGATTAACTCACCACCAACTTTCATAAGATTTATTAATGGCGAAACCAGCTTTTCCTGTAAATCCTGTAAAACCTGCAAATCGTGAAGTTGGGTTGGGTTGAATCCAAACAGTTTGTTATTTTGCGAAATCCTAGGAAACGAAACAATTGCAAGCTGACACCTTTTTAATAAGGGTTTAAATTTAATTAATGCTTTCAATCTGCTCACACGTATGAGTTGTCAAAAACCATTGTTTTGCACATGTAAACCTCAACTAAATGTCAATAACACCAATTTACAAAAGTATTAAATGTAAAAATCAGTACAAAATCAGTACAAACTCAAAAAATCAGTAGATTTTACGTACTGATTTCGGGCTCTTAAAAATCAGTACAATAGAAAAAAATCAGCACACGTACTGATTAAATCAGCGCATCTGGCCACCCTACATATATGTATGTGAAAATAAAGATTTACAGCTAAAGCACATTCCAGAACCGCCGGTCTCTTTACATATATAAATATATGCCTATGGCTATATGCACATTATATTATATGCTTCAATAAAGGCACACACTAATGTACATACATATGTATATAAGTATTTATATCCATTACTTGGGGCGCTAAAACTTCATGCGCTGATAATAACAAAACTCAAAAACTCGTTCGAAACATCGATTTAACTCAAAGTTCGCTATAGCTCAAATATTTCGCTCTCATTTATTTGCATACATACAAACTGTCAATTTGGGTTAGAGATGGGCACGGGCCTAAAGTTTCAGGCCCGGCCCGGCACGAGTGTATAATGAACTTTCAAAAACACGCACGAGCCCGCACGTTAAGAATTTCAGTGGGGCCCGGCCCGGCACGACAGGACACGTCCCAGCCCGGAAATAAAGAGTCAACTTTTATTGTATCTATACATATGTACATATTTTAAATTTTGTGTTTATGTATGTATATTTACTTAAGCGAATCAATTTTTTACATCAAAGACTTTATAATATATTTTCTGGGAAGTAGAAAAAGTGGAAGATATTTTATGTGCGGATATGTAAACAAAACTACTAAGTATCTGATTTTTTCTATCGGTTTCCAAATATTTCTTTTTTTGCTTTTCTCTTATCAAGAGTTTTAATATGTACTATTTTTTTTGTATAAAAACAAAAGCTTATCTAAATTTGTAGTATTAGCAACGGGCTTCTTCGTGCTTGTTGAGGACACAAATTGTGGTATATACACAAATATACATATATGCGTACATGTTTCGCATTCTTATATTTTGAATTCATACTGAATAGCACACCCATCCAAAATTTGAATTTTTCCCTAATGTACCTACACGTAAAATGTTGAATTATATAAAAATGTATACATTGGTTTTCGAACATATCTATGTCTGCACCTAGAGATTAAAACGAACACATGTACACACACATATTAAAAGTTGTTAAAACCTAACATTTTTACAACGCGAAGGGCTCGAGCACTCGCAATAGAACTCTTGACCAGCATAGACTGCATCAGTTTATTACCTTTTTACTACAGTCCACTTTTTGCTTGAATTCTAATAAAGAATTGAATTTTGTATATATATTTAAAGAAGAATCTCGACCTCTTTTATTTAAAACTACGAACGATAGATGTCCCTCTGCATCGTGTTTTTAAAAGGCATAAACACACCCCTTATTAAGTTGCCAAAAGCGCAACAGTGCTTATTCGTGCGTTTATGAAATTTTACTGAACGCCCATGCACGCACGAATTCGCGCTGACAGCAAATATTCCGTCCCGTACCCGCGGGCTTACGCAGGGGCCCGTCGGGCCCGTGTCCATCTCTAATTTGGGCTACCTAATTCCCTACATATGTACATATATGTACACACGCACGTTAGGGTGGTAGCGTCCCTAGTATAAATTTTGGAAATTAATTTTTAACCTCAATTAACAAAAAAAACACATTTCTCACAAACACAAATGTCACTCAAAGTTCGCTTAAGCTGCATTTTCACATACATTCATACATCTCCAGTTTGAATTTTAATACTCTCGCTAAAACTCCTACATATTTACGTATATATGTACATACACACATATATATAGGTGTGCACACTTATTAGGGTGGTAGCGTAAATCAAGGTGAATTCTTCAAATAGTTTCACCAGTACTAATAGTTGGATACGATTTCATTCGCAGTATAATTCGGAAAAATTTAAGAAAATTAATAGATAGAAACCGAAAGTCGAACAAACAAACGAAACTACATGAATATTTTAAAGTAAAATTGGCGACACACTTACCCATAGATATGGCTTAGTGTTTTACTTCAGAATAAATACCCATCGGCTATGAGCTGCAAGCGTACCTTAAATAAATACATACAGGTACATACAAACCCGAATAGACGTGTAGGAATTTTGCGAAGTTAAACTAAACGAGCACAAACAAACATATTTGCAATAGATACTTGCGATAGGTACATATACAAGTATATATTTATACACTTTAATTAAATTTTCAATAAGAAATTCTCCCTCTCTCAACTCAATCAAATCTCATTCAGTCTCTCAATTCTCATTTATTGTGATCTTATCCAATTCTACTCAGACATTACCTCGCTCAATTAAAACCACTCTTTATTTCTAAAATTAAGTTCTTAAATCATACTCAGACATCATCTCCCAAATTGAATTCAATATCACTAACTTAAAACCTCTATTTATTTCTCAAATTAAATACTTAAGATAGTTTTTCAAATACATAAGTACATATATTAATGATGGAGGCAGCAAATAAGGGCACACTGGATGTGGAACCGAAACTGTCCGCAGACCCGAAAAAGCGAGACAGTTCAAAATCAAGGTCTGATCGAGAATTTAAAAAGTTCATTTTCGAGACGAACAGATTGGAGATTTTTTGCTCCAAGTGGTCACCGTCACTAGTTTCGGACCAAACTGAAGCCTTTTTGAATGTTAAAATCTCGCCACTCTAGCAAAATTGGCAACTGGTGTTGGATACTTATCAATACATACACCTTTCAGACTCTTACGTAAGCGTAAGCGAATCGGTCGAACGAATGTTCGATAAATGCAATGATAGCTATCAAAATTGCAAAGCGGAAATGACCGAAGCTTTAGAACTTTTCAAACCGAAAACTGCGATACCCAAGATTTTTATGGGGCTATGAAGAATGGCCAGCTTTTTTTCGAGATATGTTTACGGCAGTATACATTAGGCACCTAAAATTAGCCCCCGCACAAAAACTATATCATCTGAGATATAAAACTAAAGGCCAAGCTGGCATCATTGTAAAGCAATACCCACTCAGCGATGAAAGCTTTGAACTCACTTGGGAAGCTTTGCGATCACGATATGAAAATCGCAGAATCCTCGTTGATAATCAGCTCAAAATTCTGCTAAACCTAGCTCCGGTTTTCAGCGAAAATAGCCAATCTTTGCAAAAGTTGCAAACGAGCATAAATAACTGCCTCTCTATCTTAAAAGCTCAAGGCGTCTCGGTCACAAATTGGGATCCGGTCTTGATTCACATATGTACATCCAAACTTCCAGAAGAAACCCTTGCTCTGTGGGAACAATCCCTGTCGTCTAGGAAAGACCTTCCTCGTTGGTCCGAAAAGGACTCATTTTTAACAACGAGGTATGAAGTAGTTGAAAGGTTAAATGCCCACCGCCCTTCAAAGTTCAAGACCACGCAAAACTCAAACCCGACAGCAAATCACTACCAGAACCCCAAACAGAGTTTTCAAAACTTCAACCCTTATTTCAACTCAACAAAAACCCCACCTCACAACTCCAACCCTAACTCCAGTGAAGTTCGGTCCTACCACAACGATCAAAAATACGTCAGTTCTTGCAAATTATGCCAAGTATCTCCTGCTCACCCACTCAAAATTTACCCCAAATTTAAATCGATTTCGGTGCAAGATCGACTGAAGTTTATTAAAGAGAATGGATACTGTCAGAACTGCTTAGCGTTTTCTCACACGTCTAGAGAGTGTGGAAGCAGTTTTATATGTGTGTACTGCCAAAAACCCATCACTCTATGCTTCATATAACTCAAAACTTGAACAACTCGAACTCGAAGCCCAGATTTCGAAAATCGACAGTACACACCACTACAGCTAGGTCTACAGAAGAACTCGCTTCAACTCCCCGAACCAAGAAGAGCAAAGATCCATTCAGTCTCACCATACAACCAGTAAGGAAAAGGTGGTACTCCCAACTGCGATGGTGCCTATACTACATTTAGGAGATACCAACAGCGTACGAGCCTTGATTGATCCCGGCTCCGAGAAAATATTTATCTCCTCGAGAGTAAAAAATTTATTAAGACTTCCGACCAAAAGAGCTCGATACGAGATTTCCGGCATGGGAGGAAGAATTGTCCAAAACTCAACCGAAATATGCCAACTAACGCTGTGCACGACGGATACAAAAATTAAGGTGGATAGTTCTACCACAACTTACCCAGTTGCTTCCATAATTCACCATTAAAGATGTTGATATGACCCAATTTTCCTCGTTGGATCTCGCTGATCCCTCTTGTTTCACTCCAGGTAAAATAGACTTGGTGTCTTTGTTTTTGTCAGGAATCAAAAATGTAGTCGGAAGCTTGCTGGCACAGAATACCATCTTCGGATGGATTCTCAGTGGCCCTGTCCAAGCTCGAGTGTCCTCATTTTCCACGAGAGTCGAAGAAACATCGGGCGACTCTCTAAGCGAACTGCTAAAACGGTTTTGAGAGCAAGAAGACATGGTGGACCCCACTGAACCCTCGATGGAAAACAAATACTGTGAAGACCTCTACAGGAAAACTACAATTCGAAAAGCAGACGGCAGGTACGAAGTTCGGTTACCCTTCAAGGAAGCATTTCCGGAAACAGTTGCCCTTGGGCTCTCCCGATTTTCCTCTCTCAGCCAGCTTCTCAGTCAAGAACGAAGTCTCGCAAAAAAGAGTAATCTAAAGGCGACATACTCCGAAATCTTGGAAGAATATGAAATTCTAAATCATAGGGAACCAGCAGATTGTCAGGAAATCGTTCGCAATGGAAAGTACTTCTCATTTTATCTTCCACACCACGCAGTCCTGCGCCCAGAAAGTAAAACTACCAAAGTAAGAGTAGTCTGCAACGCCTCGAAACCGCAAACTCTGGCCACTCACAAAATGACATCCTCTACACTGGTCCCACTCTCCAAACAGATTTAGTGTTATTGATACTCAATTGGAGACTCTATAAGTTTGTATTCAATGGCGACATTGAAAAAATGTACCGCCAAATATTGGTTAACGAAAACGACCGCGATTTCCAAAGAATCGTTTTTCGAAAGACTCGTGATAACCCAATAAGTGACTTCAGACTAAAAACAGTGGCCTTCGGCGTAAACTGTGCCCCATACCTTGCCATTAGAACTGTCCACCAACTGGCCGAATATTCGCAATTCAAATACCCTCTATGCCCCAAGATTTTGAAACAAGAAACATATGTAGACGACATATTTTCTGGAGCGCATAGTCTAGAAACCGCAAAGAAGTCCTTAACCCAACTCACTCAAGTTTTACAGTCGGCAGGGTTTCCCCTCAAGAAGATCACCGCCAATGATATCACACTACTCGAAAAAATACCCAAAACAGATCTTTTGGACTCAAACTTCTTAAAAATTGAAGATCTCAGTACAACCAAAATGTTAGGTATTCAACGGAACGCAGTGTCCGACTCGTTTTCCTACACGTTCAACGTACCCTCAGCCCCACACTCATCCACAAAACGGCAAATACTCTCAGCAGTTGCCAAACTGTTTGACTCGGCAGGATAGCTACCGCCTATAATGATTATAGCGAAAATCCTCCTGCAAACACTATGGAAAGAAGGAAGTGACTGGGGTGAATGTGCGAAACCCAATTCCCTTCATGTATGGTGCAAATTTGTTGAAAACCTAAGAGGAGTTGGAAAAATTTAAGTTCCCCGTTGGATAGGATTCTCACCCAGTCACAACCTCCAAATTCATGGATTCTGCGATGCGTCGCAAGAGGCATATTGTGCATGTTTGTACATTCGATGGCAACAAGGCGAAAACCCAGCTACTCGGCGCGAAAGGCAAAGTAGCTCACCTGCAGACAATCAGTCTTCCGCGGTTGGAACTATGTGGGGCGGTACCCCTATCCAAACTCCTCCATCAGGTACGTTCTCAACTTGATCTCCATAAGGCAAGCGTACAGCTATGGTGCGACATGTAAACGGCAGCGACAATCCCGCTGACTTAGGCACCCGCGGCTGCAAACCACAAGACTTGATCTCTCACTCACTATGGTGAATCACTCTGCAATCCTCCCAATAGTTGGCCACGCTCGGAACCCCAGAAAACTCAACCCCCAGATCAGAGAAATATCAAAGTTTTCTATATGACAGAAAAGGAAGATGCCCTCGATGGGTTCTCTTCATTTGCAAGAGCCTTGCGTGTCATTGGCTACGTATTTCGATTCTTCCATAAATGTAAGAAGATCTCTCAAGACATGGGTCCATTAACACAACAGGAAATATATGACGCCAAAAAAAGGTATTTTGATGAATACTCCCAGCTAATTTCCAAAAAACCCATTAGTAAGAAAAGCAGTTTGCTCACTCTAACCCATTCCTGGATCACCAAGGCGAGTTAATGGAGGATTAGCGCATGCCACTCTAAGCTTTAACGAGCGACATCCGATTATACTCCCAGGAAACTCGAGATTTTGCGAACTTTATTTGCAATTTCTTCGCATAACTCTCCTTCATGCAGAAAAGTCCCTAATGATTCGTATGGTGCAAGAAGAATTTCTCATTCCCAGACTAAAACCTCGCATAAAAATAGCATCTTTCAATGCAAAACATGCCCAATATATAAACAATAGGTGCGCTCACAAATAATGGCCGCACTTACTGTCACCGGAGTAGATTTCGCAGGCCCATTTCTAGTTAAAGCTGGACTAACCAGAAACGACCCATATGAAAAAACGTACGTGTGCGTGTTCGTTTGCTTCTCCACGAAGGCAATCCACTTGGAAGTCTGTGCTGATCTGTCCACAGAAGCCTTCTTGGCAGCGTTTAATGTATTTCTCAACAATATCTCTTCCAAAATTGTAGATAAATTTGGTATTGAAGGTGTAGAGTGGCAATTCATTCCTCCACATGCCCCTCACATGGGTGGTCTGTGGGAGTCCAGCGTAAAGAGAGTCAAAACTCATTTCACCAAAGTCGCTGGTACGCATAAATTCAACTTCGAAGATATCACAACTCTTCTCGTCCGTATAGAGGCAGTATTAAACTCTAGGCCTCTATCCCCGATGTCCGAGGATGCCTCCGACCTACTAGTCCTCACTCCGGGTCATTTTCTTCGAGGCGCACCTTTACGTGCAACACCCGAGCCAACTGCCGAGAATTTGTCTCTCACAAATCGCTGGTAAAAGGTGAAAATTCTTCACCACGAGTTCAGTCGACGCTGGAAAAGTGAATACATGCGGGAATTACATAAAACGCATAAATGGAAGCATATCCAAAAGGATGTTGAAGAGGGCGAACTCGTGGTAATAAAAGACGATCTATTACCACCACAAGAATGGCGTATAGGAATAATACTTAAAGTACATAAAGACGCAGATAACCATGCTAGAGTCGCCGATATAAAAACCCAAACAGGCATATATACCCGACCAATAGTTAAACTCTGTGTTCTGCCCATTCAATAGTCCAATAATTAACTCACCTAAACCCCCATTTCTTAGATAAACTCTCGCTACCATCCTAACCATCAAACGAATTGAATTGATACACTACCCTTGGCACTTAGTTAATCTCAATTGCGTCCCCATTCTTAACCAAACTGTTCATTTCTTTCAGATCACCGGACGTATACCAGTGCCAAATATGCTGCCGCTTTCACCCCCTACAAGCCTGCCCATGTTTCCGAAAGATGGACACAGCGAAACGGTTGGATGCAGTGAGGGTGCACAAGTACTGTGCAAATTGTTTGGCACGGTCACACACCACCGCCAGATGCCCTTCGCGCAACTGTTGCCGGATTTGCAAAATGTCACACCACGCGCTACTTCACCGAACAAGTGAACCCAGCCACAAGCGGATTTCGAGTGCCGTATGAAAGGTATCTGAGCAAAGAAAAGTCGGTCGACCACATAAGGGTGTAACTCAGCGCGTTTGCATCTGCAGCCAAAATCACGCAGCGAACTACAAACGGCAAAGTCCAACCGCACAACTACAGACAACCAATCAGCGAAAGTCTAGAGTGACTCGTGGCCGGGTCAACAAGAATCGCCGACAGCTTCATCACCTGGTTTCAGCGGCCGTAACATCATTGCAGGACCTCCAAAATGCCTCAGTGGACATTGCACCGGTGCAAGGGGTCGGCATGTTCATGATGAGAGAGCTCATAGAGCTCTAAAATCCCTCAAGAAACTTTTTCGCATACACGTCGACATGAATTTACAAACACACGCACTTTGTAAGAACAAAGCAGCAATACGTCTGCGACCGTCCACCGAAACGGATCTTCTTTTAAACTCAATATACATTTATATATTACCAAGATCGCTTGTATATAATCGTTGAATTCATAATTTTTTGAAATTAAAGTTAATTTGAATTGTACAATTGTACATTATGATCTTTTTATTTCTTTCAACCCCCGTGAGATATTAGCAACCTTGCTATCATGTCGCCAAATACTTATTTAAAACGAATGGCGGATATTTTAACATTTTTTATAAAAATTAAGGAGGTGGTTTTTACAAATCCAAAAGTTGTGTTATGAAGTTAAAAATTTTTATTTTGTTTTAATGCAGCATTAAAGACAAATATATACGGATATGTTTGGGGAATTTCAGATTTATACAACAAGTAGTTCTAAAGTTATAACTATATTATGTTGACCCCTACAAGCGGGCGCTCGCCTCAAGATGATAGATATTTTTTTTTAATAGCACTTGTACAATAATTTTGGAAGTAGATAATATTAAGTGAAATGTTGAAATTCATAAATTTGTCAGTGTAATATAACTTATTAATCCTTCATTAGGCACGTGGTTTTTTGTAACGTGGCTAGGCACGTGGACTACGATCGTAGACCATTTTAATAGTATTATTAAATGTTTTATTTTAATTTTTTTTTTAAATACTTCATAAGTAATATTCTGTGAACTATTGTTAATAATATAAACTATTGTTAAAATAAAAATATTAATGTTTGTTTTTAAATATTTATTGTAATTCATTAGTAATTTTTTCATAACTATCGTATAACTTACAAACACATTTTATCGGTATTAAAACTTAAAATAAAAATATGTAAAATTCACTAATTTAAATAAAAAATAAAACTACAGAACAAAATATGTAAGGTACGGATTCCTGAAAACTGCATATGTTTACTCGCTGAGACAATCAGTGCAGCTTTCTCTCATATGATTTTTGCAAGCAAACCTGCAACACTTCCCTGTAGGGAAAACACGAACTAGTGAACCAAATTTCTAGTTCAGTACTAGTTCTTTTTCGCCAAAAACGAACCAGTCCGATAGTAACTAGTCACGCACCACTCCAAAAGCAATGAAATGTGGTACTTTCACTAAACTATTTTATTTCAAATTTTAAACGCAGGGAAGGTAATCATTATGAGAAAAATAATTTAAATCACCATTTAATCATTATGTTATGAATTATTATTGAGTTTTATTTTTTCGCTCAAACGGAAATAATTACACTGTGAGACAAATGGTAGGGGTCAGTGATCGGGAAGGGTTCAAACTACCGGGGAAAGTTATATCGGTAAAAAACAAGTTATACGTGTCCCGGCGTTTCGCTGGGTCACGTCTAGGAATCGAGATATATATATAACTATCATATAGGGGGAATTGTCACCTTTGGTGGTCTTTTTTTGACATAACTCGAGAACCACTTGTCCGATTTTGCTCAAACAAAATTAAAAAAATTAAAAATTACAATTCCTTTAATCTGTTCATATAACGTTTTTCTATATAATCAACAGTTTTAAAAAAAATTTAATATTTTAGGCAAAAAATATTTTTTTTCTTCATACATTTATTTTTACCGGCAAAACTGTTGATTATATAGAAAAACGTTATATGAACAGATTAAAGGAATTGTAATTTTTAATTATTTTAAATTTGTTTGAGCAAAATCGGACTAGTGGTTCTCGAGTTATGTCAAAAAAAGACCACCAAAGGTGACAATTTCCCCTATATGATAGTTATATATATATCTCGATTCCTAGACGTGACCCAGCGAAACGCCGGGACACGTATAACTTGTTTTTGACCGATATAACATTTCCCGTTGGTTTCATCCCATCCCGATTTTGACTGTCGCATAGTGTTATTATTTGATTTTTATTTTTGGGATTACAAATAATGATTATTTTATGATTTTTATTTTTTCGCGCAGAGATTATCATTATTTTTCAGTTTTATTTTTCCACTTAAAAATAATGATAATTTATAAAATTGAAAAGGCCATAAATACGCAACCTACTGAAATTTTGACCTGAAAAGTCTGGGTCTTATTCCTCTTATAAGGGTGCGGCTGCCTCTCAAAAGGATACGTCGGTAATCACGCTGGTATAGTTTTTGAGTTGCTTAATAATCATTATACTTAGTGATTCCATAAAAACAGGCCAAGATCCTGAAGGACAATTGAGAAAGGCAATGGCATTTGCAGAAAAAGAGGCATTAAAAAAAAAGTGTCAAAATAATTAACAATTTCTCACTAAATTTATTTAAAAATTCAAGCCACCAGAGCTACCTTTTTTTAAGAAAAGACAAATTAATTTTTTTTAAATAAATTTTTATAAATTAAAATTTTTAAATACAGTCAGTCAATAAAGTTTAGGTACAACGATTTTTTTACAATACGGGCAACTGCTTTTTAAATATTATAGTTTTCGGTAATTTTTTATAAATATATGATAAATTCTACAACAAAATCCCCAAAAATCAGAGTTCCAACCCTGTGCAAAATTTAAGAAAAATCTGAAAAATTTCATTAAAATAATTCACTTTCTATTTACGCTCTCTAGAAAAAGTTGAGTTTTCAGTTTTTTAGCCCATTCAATTTTAGTATAATGAAGTGCAAGTATGAGGAAGCTAGGACTTACCAAACAACAAAAAAAAAATTGCTAAATAAGAATGGAAAGTCCTAGCTACCTCAAACTTGCACTTTGTTATACTAAAATTGAATTTGCTAAAAACGGCGTACTTAACTTTTTTCTAAAAAAAGTGTAAATTGCAATATTTGGATGGAAATTTGCGGAGTTCTCTTTAATTTTGCATAAGGTTTGGAACTAACCATATTTTTATAAAAAATTAGGGAAAAATAAAATATTTAAAAAATAGTTGCCGGTATTGTAAAAACTTCCCTGTACCTAAACTTTACTGACTGACTGTATATCTTATTTAATTACGACAAAAACTTTCGAAGTACTTCATATACATATAAGCTTAAAAAGAACTGAATTTACTTAAAAATCAATATGCTTAAATTTAGACAAGTAAGACAAAGTGAACTAATATTTTTACTTTTAAGCAGAACACTCTTTTGTTTTTTACTTACTACTTAGGTTTAATACTACTACTACTACTAATAATAATGTTGTTTATAAATTTTTAATAAATGCGTTTAAACATTTGTGATGGTAATGTCCTTCCTGCAACCGATCGTATTTAATATAAAAGGGAAATGTTTCGACAAGCCTGATTAGAAATATAGATCTAAGGTGACGAATTTATAACAGGTTGGGAACTATTAAAAATGGATGCAGATCGAACTAGATCTCATCTGTCGAATTAGGAACTGGTTTGGAACTAAAGAAAAGGGGATGCAGAACGAACTAGATCTCATCTGTCGAATTTGGAGCTGGTTCGGAACTATAGAAAAAGGGATGCAAAACGAACTAGATCTTGTCTGTCGAATTTAGAACTTGTTCGGAACTAGAGCCAAAGGGATGCAACGGGGGACAATTGACACTTCCTAGGACATCGCAATGTTAAATTCGCCAGTCGCTAGCATGCAAAAGAGAATTAACGCGCACTAGTCATGGTTCCAAACGCACTAGAACCGAACCAGTTCCGCACTAGTTCGTTTCCCTACAGGGTTAGCACAAGAACGTCGGGATGATTTGTTTTTATTTCGAGGGCAAATATGACAACGTGCGACGTAGTTATGTGGTTGTTGAGGGGGTGTGGTGGTGTACTTGGAATGCCAAGAAGGGAATGAGCTCGCTTCCTCATTTCTCTAGGTAGTCGGAGAATTTTTGATCTGACTTCAATTTGTGGTCGAATTAGCTCCCAAGCGCATTTTTCTATAAAATCACAGCGTCTCAAATTCTTATTGGGATAGTTTGCTTTATATTCACAAAGAGATATTTAGTAAATTATAAACTATTACCATTGGGAAACGGCGCGTATTCCTTGCAACATTATATTTCTGGCACAATTGGTATACTAGATCTACACCAATTTTGGTGCGATTGTAATTGGTTATCATGATGGGTTTTCTGTGATCATTAGTTTGTTCATCTATTGCATCATCATGGTGCATAGATGATATCAGAACCACTGACCGTTTTTTTTTCGTAACATTTTCTTGGAGACCAAAAATACTTGACTTTTCTTCACGATTCTTCCTGGGCAGAAATTCTCGAGGAACTTCACGTCTATTTTTTCTTACAGTTCCCAAATATGTAAGCTTTTTCTTTAGCAAATTTTTGACCAGCGATAAGCTGCTAAACCAATTGTCATCAGTAATATTGCGATTAGTACCTGCAACTTGCTCTACCAATCGAAGAGTTATCTCTTCCGCGCTATTTCCGAACTTGTATGATCCATCCGGCTGAGTTCCGACATAAGTTTCCAAATTAAAAGTGTAACACGTTTTTGCATCCACCTTTGCGAATGTTTTAATGCCATACTTGGCCGGCTTACTAGGAATGAATTGTTTAAACGCGCAACATCCTCTGAACGCCAATAGCTTTTCATCCACAGTAAGAAACTCACTTCCAATGAAATTACTTTGAAAATTTACCAGAAACACTTCAAAAAGTTCTCTAATAGGCGCCAGCTTATCAATTTCCCTTCTCTGATTTCTTGTATCTATGTTGTCAAACCGCAGACATCTTATTAGAAATCGAAACCGTTTCTCGCTCATTGCTAGGTAGCACGACTCAACCCCGTTTCCTTGGGAATTATCCCAATTTTATGAAGATTTTTTCTAGAGCTTCTTAGAGCTCCAACCAAACACAAAATACCAATGAAAGCCCGAATTTCTGTCTCATCAGTTTCTCTTGCGTCGTGATTTCTTCTGTCTTCTTGAAAGTTACTTCGAACTTTTTGAATATATAAATTTGTAGAAACAGTTGTTATTCTTATAACTGAATCATTCACAAATAAACTCAAGCATTCAATTTCTGTTTCAACATTGCGCGCATTACCTTTTGTACCCGGCAAAAGTTTGATGATATTGTGAGAACGAACACGAACTTGCAAATTGGGTCTGGTTTTCTTCCATTTAGTAACATTATCTTTTCCAAGATAAAAATTTGTGGGATGAGCTTCGCCAGAATAGTTTGAAAATATTTCATCAAGTTCTGATCCTTCTAGTTCATATTCAGTCTCGTGATCACTCTCTTCAGCAGCATCCGCACTCACATCCATATCTACATCAACCTCGGACTCATCTTCTTCATCAACAGGGCTTTCTTCCCCACTCGACAGTTCACAGAGCCATCTCTGCCATACTTCAGGATTGCTGCTCCTTTCCACTCGCCTTTTCTTGGAATCGCACATAATATTATCTGAAGTAAACTGTATTAGCACACTTCTATAAAAAATAATAAGAATAACTTACCTGAATTCATTGCAAAAAGTTAATTTAACATGCAATGCTGCAGCAAGAAAATGTGACGTCGTTAGTCAGGTGGTCTACATATCGCACACCGTCTTCAAAAGAGTCACAACTCAAAATAATACGTTTGCCAGAAAATGCGAAAAACTACTTCTTAGCGCATGATAATCATATGGGCAAGGGCGACTTTACCTTAAGTTTTTTTAACAAACTATAACAAAAATTTGCTCCAGCTTTTGTTGAAAGGTAAATAAAAGCTCTGCGTACATTTTCAGCGCATAATCTCAAAAATACCAAATTTTACCTTGATAGCATTTACAACTGTACGACGAATCCGCACCGAATACACTGATTGACTAAAGAGATTAATTTTCAACAGCTAATAAAAACTCTGGATAATATAAAAATAAATTTAAAGAGTTGCACAAGATTAAAAAGATGTGGTCTACGATCGCAGACCACGTGCCTAATGGAGGGTTAAAGCTCTAGATACCTACATATCGTCGTTTAAAGTACAAAACCGCGTATCAACAAAATGCAAAACCGCGTATCAAGATGATGCAAAACCGCGTATGTGAGTTGCATAAATTGTTTTCTAGAGAGTAAAAATCCTCATATTTCAAAATGGTTCTATTTTTTATAAAGCAATCGAATTTCAGGCTAGTATATTTCAGGACGAAGAGATAAGGGTTGAGCCAAGAGCTTGTGCGTGCAAATGCAATTTTTGGCAGCAAATGTCAGTTACGCGGTTTTGCAGAATGACGATACGCGGTTTTGTACTTTAAACGACGATATGTATGCATATACATATATGTATAATTACACACATAGTCAAAATAGTTATTCGTACAGTGATTGTTTTATAATATTCGCATGTTTTTAATTTTTCGTTAATTTTTCACGAAAATACTGTTCATATTTTAACAAATACCATATAAATGAAATTTTCAAACTTTTTGCAAAACTTAAAAAAAAATTATACAAATTTTCATCAAAATTTTGAATGACAGTTTTCAGAAAAAATTTAGTATGCAGAGTTGTAGCTAATTCTATCTCAGTTAATAAATCGCAAGCTGCAAGTCGCTTTAAATTACCTTTGATTTTTTAGAATTTGTTTCTCAAAGGTGTTACATATTTTCTTCCATGAGCAAAATGTAGTTTTGCGCGGAAGAAAACGTTCAACATCACTGAGAAAAAAAATCTGAAAACACAACGCAATTTTTCTTTAAAAATTGTGAGTAAAAATTTTGAAATATAGATGAAAACTTGTTAAAGTTTTTAAGTTTTGCAAAAAGTTTAAAAACTTAATTCGTATGGTTGTTGTTAAAATATGAACTATATTTTCGTGAAAAATTACCGAATAATGTTTATTATAAACATTGCGAATATTGTGAAACAATCACTGTACGAATAACTATTTTGACTATGTATGCAGTTACATTAGGGCTGCCATAATCCTGAACCCATCGACCAGGATACAAGTGGATATGGTGCCAATATATCCTCATAAGTACAGTTGCTTTGGTTCTGCTATTATAAGCCATGTAGTTTTGTGGCTCAATCCGTAGAGCTGAATAATTGATGGTGATGAAATGCTCAAGTTCTGAATTTTTTTAATCATAAAAGAACACATTTCTCGTGACGGTGACGTACCACCATTAGCAAATGTCCGCATATCCTACAACGCGCTTCATGATAATTTTTGGCATTTGGTATATGCATAACCTGAAGATAATTTAGGTAGCCATTCTAAAAGGCTTACCCAACAAGGACTGAAAAAAGTGCTTCCCTGCATGCTTTCTAGAAAGGTGTTTCCTATTTACAATTAACGCGAATGTACTTAAGTAAATGTTTATATTACTTAGCATTACAAATAAGATTCAATAGGCATTTTAAGTCTAAATGCAACTATTTGATGTGAACCTTAAATAAATTCCTTAAAGAAGTATGATTTTTATGAATTAAGAAAAACTCTAAGGGCCGGTTGCTCGAAGGCTGGTTGACACTAATCATCGGTTAACATCGTTATCGACGTTTTCGACTCCATGTATATAACACGGAGTCGGTAACGTCGATAACGATGTTTAACCAGGGATTAGTGTCAACCAGGCTTTGAGCAACCGGCCCTAAAAGAATTTCTTCAAAAGGCGTCCTACAAAAGCCCTTCTGAAAGCTCTTTTTGAGTAGCGAAGGCAGAAGCCCATCAATTTGTGCCACTCCATACAAAAAATGAAGAGGAAAGGAAAGAAAGGCCTTTTGGATGAGATGTTAGCTCCGTAAATTACCTTATTGGCAGTATTTACATATGTATGACCCCTCAGCCGTGTACCTGATCAGAAACTTGGGCTTTTTTGGTATTTGCCTGAAAAAAATGAGATTTTAACCAAATAAACTAAACAAAAAGAAGTTAAACTCACCAGATATTCAACATGTTAGAAAAACGTTTAGTTATGAATTTGACAGAAAGCTTAACCTTTTTTTCATAGCAAAATCTGTTAACAATTACAGAAGTGTCTGCATTGACCTTCATTAAAAAACTAGGACAATCTAAGTGTAGAAAAGGACACCAGGACTATTTGTCTAAATCAGGACAAATCCTGGAAAACCGGGACGTCTCGCAGCCCTAGGTTACATGCATATTTACTAAGTATGTATGTATGTAAGTATGTCTATTAAGTTTATTGATAAGTTATATAACACTGACAAATTCATGCATTTCAACATTTCACTTAATATTACGTCCAAAATTACTTGTACAAGTGCCCAGTAAAAATATTTATTATCTAGAGGCGAGCGCCCGCTCGTAGGTGCCACCATAATATTGTTACAACCATAGAACTACTTGTTGTCTAAACCTGAAACTTTCCCAAAAATGTCCGCATGTATCTATAATGCTGCATTAAAACAAAAATTTTAAACTTCATAACACAACTTTTGCATTTGTAAAACCCACCTACTTAATTCTTATAAAAATGTTAAAATATCCGCCATTTTGTTTTAAATACGTATTAAGAAGTGCAGTTAGACTCATCTTCTTTAGAATAGTATCTAGTTTATTGTGTAAAAATTGCAAATCAAGCGATACACAAACGTCTGAGATATAGTGAGTTCAAATGAAAATTTCCCAAAAATTTTCCGCAGTGAAAAATCCGGTTTTGTGGCTTCTTCGACATAAAGGCATAAGCAAAAATTTGGTTAAATTAAATATTTTTGAATAAGCTATCGATTACAATAGGTTTGAAATCGGTTCACTTCACTTTAAATTTATGCTTTTTTACGCTGCTTGTTGTTTCCGCTGCTTGTTGTTTTCGCTGTTGTTGTCGCCCAATTTTGCGAGAAAAGAATAACGGACCTGCGCATTGGGCAACCTCTTATATATAAACCTTGACTTGAGTCTGTAAATGCAATGCTTACGCCATCCGATTCTACGATAGTTTTGTGCAATTTTAATCTGCCACACATTTCATGGAACATTATTGGCACCGATGTTGTACCAGTTTCATCTAGAGATAGTAACAATGTATTTCTGGAGGAAATGGCGGAACTTTGCCTAAAACATATAAATATATGTCCAGATAAGTTTGGAAAGGTCTAGGATCTGTTCCGAAGTCCTCTATTAATCGGTCTGATCCTCTAGTTTTGCCAGAGGATGCATGCAATCCAGCTCTTGAGTTAAGCTATGAAATCATAAACGAAATTCGTAATAATAAGTTGTATAGTTCAAGTACTAGATATGTTTTTGCGAAAGCTAATTTCAGAAAAATTAACAAAGAACTTTCAAAGTTATCTTGGCCAATATATAGAGATGACGTGAAGCGTAGCGTTGAAACTTTTTATGACAGCAGTCGGTGCTCCTGTAAGGGGCAGAAATATGGGCCGACGCATTGAAAGTGAAAAAATACCGGATTCAAATGTCTTCGGTCTAGCGCAGAGAGGCACTACGCATTGCTTCTGCATACCGTGCAGTGTCCGCGGACGCGGTTCTAGTTATTTCTGGCGTCATGCCAATTGAGCTACTTGCTTACGAGCGAAAAGATATTTACAATCCCAGTGCCGAGATAGGCCGAGCAGCTGCCGCGGCAAGGGCAACAAAACTGGAACGCCAGCACAAAAGGTCGATGGATACACACCCTGATAGCCGACCTTCAAACATGGTTGAAAATACCGCACGGGGACGTCGATTTCTACCTGACGCAATTCCTCACCGGGCATGTTTACTTCCGAGAATATCTTCATAGAATGGGCAGGGTAGACACACCGTTCTGTAACTACTGTGGAAACGTCGAAAATAACGTACACCATCCATTCTTCACTTGCGAGTACTTCTTGACTTCGCGCAGAATGTTGGAAGAAAGATACGGAGACATGACCCCGAACAACGTAATTGGTGTAATGATCTCCAGTGCAGACAAGTGGGAAGCATTTGCTAGATACGTGAAATTCGTGCTCCGCTGCAGACGATAAGAAGGATGTCTACTGAGGACACCCGAATCAAACGCCCCTACAAAAGAGCAGCCCTGAGGCTCTAGCATCTGAAGACATGCAGAATTGCGGTGACAGATGCGGGATTCTTTCGCGGGCGGTGGAAGTTTGGGTTTTAGCGCCACCGGCCAGTGCATAATGAATTTCCCTCTCCTACTATCAAAAAAAAAAAATAATAAAAATTTTTGTAACAAATTCTTATTCTAGGCGCTGTGAGTTCAAATTCTTATAGATACAGTCAACGCTCTATTATTCTGTTATATCAATTTAATCCTAAACAGATTTTATCATAACTAATCTATGTATTTGTATTTTTTAAAGAGAATCAAGTGTCTTCAATAATCCAAGAAAATTTTTTGGGGGAATTTGAACTGACAAATGGCATCCCTTCTCAGATGGTCTACTTCAAAACTTTTAATTGCTTTGTGAGTAAATTAAGAACGGATTAGGTGCTGGGAAGCGGTTCAAGTTCTTAAACTATTTTCATACATATTACGACATAAATTTATTAGTGGGGATCAAATTACTTCACACAAATCAAGTGCGCTCAGATTCGCCATAGATCTTAGACAGAATTTACAAGGCAAAATTATGTATTTAGTTTCAGCATTATTCCATTTTAAATTACAAATGAGCCGTAAATTACGATAATGTGAACATGCTTCTAGACGGACAAGGTTATTTAGTTAGCCATTCGCAAAGAGATAATGCCGGCATTGTATTGAGAGCGATGAGATGTTGAAGAACCAAACCTCTTTATATATATTAAGAATCTGTCTAACTACTCTGGAGTTTCATTTGTGCTAGATACTATCACTCGGTTCTAAAAGCCATTGATAGCTAACTACCTATGCGTCTATGCACCTATGTATGTACATACCTACCTAATGCGGTGAATATGGGTTTTCGCATTTATTGAAACATGGCAAGTTTTCAATGAAATTCATACATATTTAGATATATAAGCAATGGCTTCTCATACACTACTCACAGTTTATAGACAGCGTGCGGATCTTCTGAGAATTCATCGATTATGAGGTCTTCAATACTGGTGGGTGGCGGGCGATGTAATCTTTTCAAGTCTGTTGGTGCATGTTGTGGTTGTTGCTGCTGCTGCTGCTGCAGATTAGGATGTTGTTGCTGCTGTGCTGCTAGTAATAGCTCTTGCTGTTGATGATGCTGCAGCTGCTGTGTCTGTTGTCGCTGGTAGTGCTGTTGCTGTTGTTGATATTCATGCTCTTGCTGATTGGCTTGATGCTGCAGTTGCTGCTGTAACCGGCTCTGTTCAGCAGTATGATGTAGATATACCATCAAGTGTTGTTGCTGCTGCTCCTCATGGGATCGTTGATGTATGTGATGGTGCTGATGTTGCTCTAATAAATTCTGTTGCCCCTGCTGTTGGCTGCAACGCATCGCTTCCTGCAGTTGTGCTTGCGCATGCAAATTGTGATCATGCAACGAGATATGTTGCAGTACATGTGACGCATCGTTTTGTTGCTGCTGATTAATGGCATTTTGTGCATGCTGCAGTTGTTGCCGTTGCTGATGGTCATGAAGTTGTTGTTGTTGCCGGTGCTGGTGCTGCAACTGGTGACTTAGTTGCCCCTGTATATAATGCTGTACACCTTGATTCAGATGACGTTGTTGCTCACGCTGATGCTGCAGTGCCATTTCCGCGGTATACGCATGCGTCCCGGCCGCAGTCGAGCAAGCAGCTGTCGACTCGGGCGCATCATCGTTTTCGCCTGTTTGACTTTTCAGCCGCTGTGGTTTCTGTTCCTGCAGCTGATGCTCGGCAACCCCATCGTACTTAGCTGCATGCCCATTGCCAGACTGCTGTAAATGTTTTGCTTTGTTTTCGTTGTCACTTTGCCGCAATACCTCCTCTACTTTAAAGCACTGTCCCGATTGAATTGGCAGGCGTGACTCATTTAATGCCACGAGGGCTACTCCCCCGCCGTTACCGTCACTGCTGCCTTCATTGTTGTACCGTCTGTAAGCTTCATTTGTCTGAGCCCAGACACTAGATCCCTTATTGCAATACGTTACAGTTGGTGTTTTGGGCGACTCCGGCGAGGCGTTCAGCTTGTAGCCGCCTGGGGCCGACAAATTTACATTGAATGCCGTTGGAGACGGCACGACATTCTTACCCATTTCACAGCCATCTGCTTTATTCGCATAGGGTTTCGCAGTGCTCAACATCGCTGCTGACGCCGTAGTTTTTTCAGTTGACATCGGTGCTGGCGTTGCTGTTGGGGTTGCAATTAATGACGTTGATGCTATAGCATCACTATTAGGAATCTTATTAGTAACATTTGATGAAACACAACCTTCGGTAACCGTAGTAATAGGAGTAGTAGTGGTAGTAGTATTAGTAAAAATGTTTGTAATTGTAGTTGATCTATTGTCCGCTGCCATTGACTGCCTTGTAGCTGAAAAGGATTCTGCCGAAAAGCAAAGGTTACCGCCGCTGAGCGTAGACATGCCAACGCTTTTGCGATAACTAGGTTGATCGCCATAAAAAGAATGGCCCTTGTCATCTAAAGTACCAACGCCAATTTCGTCACTACCCTCGTTGCCGACGCTTTCCCTCCTACCTATAGTTGTTTCCTCCCGTTGTTCTGCATGCTGAGTGTGTTGGTGCGATTTTCTCGCTATGGCATCCGCATCACTGGCTTTGTCCTTATCATTGGGACTACCACTCTTATCAACTAAGTTGTGACTGTTGATATACTGAAAATCCGGCGGCGATGCTTGTGTAAGTAAATACTCTACATGGCTAGGCTGCGCCACATTTGATTCCGTTGTTGGCGACATCGACGCCAAAGACGCTGCTAAATGCGCTCTAATGGCATATGCTGTACCACCACAATTTCCACGTTGTTCATCGTAAAGAATCTGGAGGCGCGCGCTTTCTTCAACATCAAACGTACTGCGCCTATACCCTTGCTTGCTGTTGAAACTGACTCTCTTGGCATCATTATGATCGTTGTTGTTGTTGTGCCCATCTGCTCCGTCTCTGGCATTACATAACCGGCTTTCCGACGCGATTTCGTTCTGCACTGTGTTAGTGCTGTTATACTCGTCGACAGCTTTACCTTTAGCCGTTGCAGAGTTTTCACAGCTCATGTTTTCTGTTTCGAAGGGATAATTCTGACCACGAAGCGCTATACGAATTGGTGCCGCTAAGGGGGGTTCGCCTGGTACGTAAGGTGTTTGCGTTGTGGAAGCACCCGAAGGTCCGCCTGCCACAAAACCCGGTTCCACGGCATTACCCGACGGTGTCGTTTCGTCACAGCTAGCAAGCGGCGATGTACTCTGTCGACGGATTCGCTGTTGGCGACGAGACAGTTTTGCTTCACTGGTGGACGGTGCATTCCCTTCCCATGCTGCACTGTTTCGTGGTTTTGTCGTTGACTCGCTCTTCGCTGTTGCATGCATGCCGCCACTGTCAGATTCGCCGCCGTAAAATCTGTTTTCTGCATCAATTTTTTCCCCATCTTCAATATCGGACGCATGGTGTGTAGGCGTGGATGTGCCAGATGCATTGGTTAATGTTGGTGAGCGCGCCTGCTCAGGTATTGTCATGTTGCTAGCATCGATGGAGTTTTCCAGGGTATTACAGTTACTCTTGCTTAGCGCACCGTTTTCGTTGTTCTCAACTGCCCGTTCATCCTGCTCATCATTAACAATGTGGTCGGCGTTGACATCCTCATCATTGCCGCCGAACTCGTTTTCATCTTCAACGTTTTCGACATCATCGTTGCCATCACTTAAATCGGAGCTAGAAAAATCTTGCATCTTTGAAATTCGCTGATCTGTTTGCTTTTGTAACTTTGCGCCTATTGTTGCGCGTTCACCTTTCTTTCGGTAAGAATCGGTAGTCAGCATACGCTTGCGACTCGTAATGCTGAATCGTTTCTCAATTTCCGCCGCCGGCGTCTCTTGTCTGGCGTCAGAAAGTGAAGAGCGCAGTGTTTTCGTGGAATGCACCTCACCTTCGCTGCTGCTGCCGGGACTGCTCTGATTGCCTCTGCTGTTGCTTCCGTCACATTTGGCAGATTGATCGACAATAGCTCTCGATTTATTTGGCAAAACTGCCGCTATATCACTTAGGCGTGCCTGTTGCTCGATTTGCTGTTGCTGGAGCTCTTGTTGTTGGAGCAGCTGCTGCTGTTGCTGTTTTTGACGAGTTGTGCGTGTACACTCTTCGTCAGATAAATAGCGTTTACGTTTTCGATCTCGTTCACTGGTATCCATTTTGCTGCTAGTATTGCCTATCGTGTTGCTCTTGCCGGCTTGGTTGCTGTTGACGCTGGCGTGAGTGTTACTACTACTAGGATTGTCGCTGCTGACGCATAATGCATTACCAATGCCGCCGCCGTGGGATGTAACGGATTCTTCCGCAGAAACTTCGCCGCAATTGGTGTCTTGCAAATTCTTTGCAAATGTATTATTTTCCGGGAGATGCAAGGTAACGTCGTGTTGGCTCATTTCGTGTGCTACCTCAAATGCTCTTAATGCGAACGTGGCTGTCACTGGGTAGGGCTTTTCGGGAATCTCAGCTTTGTTTAGATTTGCTTTACTTGTTATTGTGTTATTGTTGTTTACATTGTCGCAATTGTATTTTTTTGAATGCGAAATATGTTTGATATTGTTTGAGTTTGAAGACGTGGGCTTTTGATAATGGCTGCTACTTCTGCATTCGGCAAGAATTGGGGTGAGATGCTTGTTTCTATTTCTGTTTTTATGGTTTCTATTTTTTCTGCTATTTTCGTTGATAGATCTAATTTCGTTGAATGCATTGAGTGTGGCTAATGTTGAAATCGTCTCACGATACAGTGCTACCACATGCATATTTTCCTCTTGTAGCGAGTTGCAATCCTGACAATGGGTTTACGTTCCGGTTTTCAAACCAAAATCGGTCCACTGAAATGAATTACCAAGTATTTAGACGCGTTCCACCTAGCGATAAGGATACAAGAGGGGTAAGTTTATCTAAATACTTATTATAAACATAGGAATATATATCCGAAATAACTGAAAGACCAAAACAAAATGTATAAAGCTATTGGCAGATAAAAATACCACGTTTGGAAACATTATATTTTTCTATTGTTAATTCATTCTTTATTATCAATCCTGGTGTGAAATCGTCACAGTCATGAACGCATCCTCAATCGGATGAAAACAAATTACGAGACTCGAAAGTTGAAAACCGAAATGAGATTATTATAGCGCACAATAATGCTTTAGTTGTATATTTGGGAGCAATACTTATCGCATGCATTCTTCAAAAGCGTACTTAGTTAAAACATGTGATTTTTATATTAAATTTCTGGTGCTGTTGTAGTCCGTTCCGTCAATACTAAGCAGCACTCTATCAAAAATGAGAGTGGGCCATATCACATTGTTTCTCGGATTGAAATATATTTGTCATTAGCGAGTTTAATTAAGATATCTTTCTTGAAACATAGGGCCCCTTAATCTACCCGAAGCCCGTGAGGCAGTCGCTACTCAAAATGTGACTCAGAAGACTCCTGGCGGAGTTCTTTATACTTTTTCTTGAGACAAATATCTTCAACTTAACGTACACGATGTAGAGAAGAAATTTGCGGTTCGTCATGAAAGTTTTTACTATTTTAAAAGCCTTAGGAGCAACCTTCCAAGCTGCTCATTGGCTTAGTACTACATGGACTCCCACGCGGTCAAAGGCTTTCTCGAAATCAGTGGCCAGGATAGTGGCGTGATTTTTGGTGGAGAGGGCGTCAGACACATTGTGTTGGAGTTGAATTAGTGGATCACAAATTTTTGTTTGTAACGAACCATGTACTTACTTAGACATGATAGCAAGGAAATGGGTCTATAAGAAGAAATCAGGTTGGATGCTTTTTTGGTTTAATAGTTGGAACAATGGTCGCTATATGCCAGTTATGTGGGTATGATCCTTGACGATTGTGTTGTACAGGCAAAGTAATCTTTGTTTAGCGGCCGTAGGTAAGTTTGCAAGCATCGGGTAGGATATCCTATCGATGGCTGGTGCTTTAACTTTAGTGTGTTGTAGAGCGGATTTTAGTTCACAGAAAGTAATTTCACCGTCTAAAATTTTTGCTGCTGCCGAGAGATTTTCCAGGGCGTAGGTTGTAGAAATCCAACACAGTTTTTCAGTGATGTATTCTGCAGAAAAATAACTATACTCAGAGTATACCGACCAAAGTTGGGTGAAGGCTACGGCAATATCTTCGGAGTTAGTAAGTAAAATATGGTTTGTTTGGATCACTTTCAAGGGCTTGCGAGGCGCGCCAGTTAAGAGGTTAATGTCTGACCAGCTCTTTTTGGTGATCGAGGAAGGAGAGATTTTAGTAGTGAAAGTTTCAGAACCTTTCGATTTAGCTACCTTCACAGCTCTTTTAAAAAGAGCGTTGTATTTTTTATAGTTCTTAAGGTAATTCTCAGACATTGAGCTCTTGAAAGTTTTCCAGTACTCAGTTTTTTGATCACGCATTTGTTGAAGGTCTTTGTTCCACCAGATAGGAATGTCTTTCGAAAAAACTGTGTTTTCGCTGCAGAACGAAGAATTTTTGTGAACGAAGATGTTTCTTTGTTAATGTCGATTAGGGAAACGCCTATGCTTTTTAACCGACTTCACAAAAAGAAGAAGGTTATCAATTCATCGGAATATTTTTTTTTTTTATGTATGTTACCGCATAACTTTGGACCACGTCAACTGATTTCTATAATTATTTTTTTTTAAGGAAAGGTGTTACGTCACAGGTGGTCGCATACTAATTTGGTTGAAGATTTCAATCATCATTCATTGGATCATGAAGAAATTACCGATTATCTTAAATTTGTATATTAGAATTGAAGTCGGTTTTGTTTTTTGCTTAAAAATTACTTGTTATAATTTCTCTTTGAAACACGTCCCAGTTTCCGCGTGAAGTTATAAATTTGGCGAGATGCTTACATTTACCAAAGTGGAAATTTGTTCGAAGGGAGATTGATATGGGAAAATGGTCACTACCTCTGAGAATAGATGAGACTTCCCAATTAATTCTGGGTGAAAGCTGGGGAGAGGATAGGGAAAGGTCAACGCTTGTAAGGGAAGAATGGGTAGACAAATGTGTGGGGGTGCTATTATTACCTAGGATCAGATTGTTGTTTAAGATGAAATCGGCAATTAATAGACCCCTTGTATTTGACTTGTGCAAGCCCCATAGTGGGCGTTGAAGTCCCCTGTCCACAGAACATGTGATCCGAGTTGGGGAAATAAATCGTTTAAATCGGTTTCATTAAAAGCTCGTGAAGGGGGTATATACGTATTTGCGATGCAAAAAATAAAATTGAACTTTAATTTTTAGCGCTGTTGTAGATAGCGTTGAATTTAAATCAAAACCTTCTTGTGGTATGAATTTTTTTATAAGTTTCCAACCGCCTTGTTTTTTGGTTTGAATGTGTTGTAAATTCAAAAAATAACAACTGTACTGCTTGGGATAGTAAATGTTGTTGTTGAGAGTTGATGGAATATGTGTTTCTTGAATGCAAATTACATCTGGGCTTTGCTTTTTTATAAGAAGTAAGAGTTCATCGTAATTGTTATTGTACCCGTTTATGTTCCATTGAACAATTTTTAGCGACATTATATGTCAGAGAGAAAAAACAGATGCTTGTATGTACATATGTATGGTTGTTTAGGTGTTATGTGTGATTACATTTCATCTTCGGACGTAGTTAGTTCGTGAGTGCCGGGAAGTATCTTTGAAAGAGAGTGAAGAGGTTGAAAAGGTGGTTGCCATTGAGAATTTTGAGAAAGTCGTAAAAAAGAGATAATTGACGAAAAAAAGGCGCCCCATATTACTTTTGTTTTTCTAGTAAAAAATTTTGCTAGTAAAAAATTAAATCTGAGATCCAAAGTAAAAATCAAATTTACAATTATTATAAAGTCTTTTCGCTGCTACACCTTTATTAATAGTACTTCAGAAAGCGTCAAATATATTTCAGAAATCATAAAATATACCTCAGATTAGTCAAACGTACTTCAGAAACCGTTAAGTGGACTTCAGATTTCAATTGTACTTCGGAAACCGTAAAATGTACTTCAGAAAGTGGGAAATGAACTTGTTGTACATGATGTACATAACGTACAGTATCTAAAGTTTTTGAAGAAAGTTTACAAATAGCTGAAGTACATTTTTCGGTTTCTGAAGTACAATTTACAAATCTTAAGTACATTTTATGGTTTCTGAAATACAATTGACTAATCTGATGTACATTTTTCGGTTTCTGAAGTACAATTTACGAATCTGAAGTACACTTTATGGTTTCTGAAGTACAATTGACTAATCTGAAGTATATTTTATTGTTTCTGAAGTACAATTGACTAATCTGAAGTACATTTTAAAAAATCTCTGAAAAGGGGGCAAAGGTCGCACATAATTTTGGAAAAGGGTATTGGCGCCTAAAAAGGGTCAAATTTCCTACCAAAAGTTCCTACCAAAATCAACCAAAACCAACCAAAATTTTATTTAAGTTTTTAATGTTTTGTTTTAATGTCAAGTTTATTACAAATGTAGATAACATAACATTTAAAAAATCTAAAACACAGCTAGTACAATAAAAACAAATTAACTGCGTATAACAATTCATTTTACTGTAAAGATTTACGCAAATGTATGTCTCTTTACACATACATATTATTATTATTATTAATATTACGTCGGGGATACACGCGCTGTGACCTAAGATGATCTTTTGTGCTTAACCCTAATTCTAATCACTCCAAACTTATTCTCTTTGAGAAGTTAGTTAGAGTATCAGTCTGCTATTTATGATACGCGGGCAGTCACATAGAATATGCTCTGGGGTTTCCTCCACCAGCTCACAAAAGGGACCATGCAAGTACATTTGGGCTCCACGCTTTGCGAGACAGTCAGCTTTCGTTGCCTTCAAACCCTTCAAGTCCTGAAACCCACCACAGCGTTATTGTGAGGTTCCGAGGGGTTTAAACAAGTTTTACAGCTGACCACACGCTGGCGCAGCTTTCAGGAGCTAAATTGTTTTCTAAATTAGATGCTAATTCTGGATTTTGGCAGATCAAATTAACACATCGTTCACAGCAATTGACTACGTTTTTAACACCATACGGGAGATATTGTTTCCTAAGGCTCCCCTTTGGTATATTCTCCGCTCCGGAAATATACCAGAAGCGCATGCAAGCCATATTACAGGATATACCAGGAACAGTTTGCCAGATGGATGACATCCTCATATTCGGTCCGAATGCAGAACAACACGATGCTACTTTGCGGCAAGTACTAAAGAGGCTTGAAGATAATGGAGTTACTCTTAATAAGGAGAAATGTGAGTTCGGAATCACAGCTATAAAGTTCTTGGGACACCGCATCGACGCTTATGGGATTCATCCTAGCGATTCAAAGGTTAGAGCAATCGAAAATTACCCAAAGCCACGAAACATTACTGAACTAAAAAGGTTCCTAGGTGTGGTAAATTTGTTGGGGAAATTTGATCCCTACCTTTCTGACTTAAGCAAACCGCTTAACGAACTGTTGCACAAACAGGTAGTATTTCAATGGGAATGCTCCCAAGACACCTCATTCAAGAAATTGAAGGCAGCATTGACTAATGCTCCGGTTCTTAAATTATACGACCCAAAACACAAAACCATCTTGTCATGCGACGCATCATCCTACGGTTTAGGAGAAGTACTCCTACAGGTCGACGAAGAAGATATTCTTCGACCCGTGGCTTATGTATCCCGGACCCTTACCCAGGCAGAACAAGGATACGCGCAGATTGAAAAAGAAGCCCTGGCAATAACATGGGCAGCGTGTCAAAAATTTCCAGAGCTTCTCATTGGCATCGAATTTAGTATTGAAACCGACCACAAACCGTTGATCGCAATTTCCTCTACCAAGAATCTGGATGAGCTCACTCCGCGCCTTCAAAGGTTAAGGATGAAGATGATGAGGTATGTCTTTGATATTTATTACACAGCAGGTAAATTTTTAGTCGCAGCAGATGCACTATCTCGATGGCCTCTTCAGGAAGAAGAAGATGCAAATATCGACAGTGACAAGGATCTGTGCACCTTTGTTAACACAATAACCAGCAGCTTGCCAGTGTCTCAAGCGAAATTGGATATCATCAAGAAATCTCAAAATCAGGATCCAGTTTTATCAAAAGTGCTTAAATTCTGTATAAACGGTTGGCCAGATAGACACAAAATTGAGCCGGAGGTTCGTGAGTTCTACAACGATCGATACAATTTGTCAATAAACAATGAGATTTTAATGCACGGATGTCGAATAGTTATTCCGGCAAAGTTACGCCAAGACACATTAGAGCGGATTCATGCCGGCCACATGGGCATTTTAAAATGTAAAGCTAGAACCAAACAGTCAGTTTGGTGGCCAGGTTGTTCAAAAGATGTTGAAGATTATATAAAAAAATGTGCGATATGCATACAAAATGTCGTACCGAAACACGAAAGCGGCATAATGTCTGAAATGCCGGAACGTCCATAGCAAATCGTAGGAGTTGATCTATTTTACCACAGTTCAAATTACTATTTAATTGCGAGCGATTACTTTTCGCGATACTCTGAAATAGCTCGCCTGGAAAACCAAACGACAAACTGTATAATCAACCACATGAAATCATTTTTTTGCAGACATGGAATCCCAGAAATCGTGAGATCAGACAATGGGCCACAATTCCAAGCCTTAAATTTTTCTGAGTTTGGGAAATTCGCTAAGAAATGGGGATTTAAGCACATCACATCATCACCTCGTTATCCTCAAAGCAACGGATTCATTGAAGCCGCAGTAAAGAACATAAAATCGCTGTTGAAGAAGAACCAAGATCCGCATTTAGCCCTTTTGGAATATAGGTCGACCCCGTTGGCAAATGGCTTATCACCCGCCGAGCTTCTAATGGGTAGAAAAATACGCACCACCTTGCCGATTGTTGATGAACAGCTTCGACCGAACTTTGATCTGAAAGCTACGATAACGAAAGAGCAAGAAATAAAAACAAAGCAAGCCTTAAACTACAACAGAAGGCATGGCATAATACACAGAGAACAGTTTACAAAAGGCGACGTTGTTTGGATTCGGGATTTGAGTCTATGGGGAAAAATAGTAAAATCTGCGGATACCCCAAGGTCATATATAGTTTCCACAGATAGAGGAGAGTTTCATCGAACGTCTTTTCATCATACTCCCACAGGTAGGAAGGAGATACCCTATGTTCCCGGCGAAGTTCAAGATGTGCAAATGACTACACCTGCACCACCCCCAGGTTCTCCGCGCCCGGACTCGAAAGCGGCAACTGCGGAAGTAGTAACAGAAGGCGACAAGGCCCCAAGTATCCCTCGATACGTAACAACAACAAAATCAGGGCGAATAATAAAGCAACCTGATAGGTACAAGCCGAATGATTAGAACTTTTCTTACCCATAATAGATTTAGCTATATTTGTTTATATGTATGCATAACACTGAATTATTGAATATACATATATAAAATTAACAACGCACTATTACATATGCACAGACATCGAACACTGAATTATTAACTATACTGAATTAACTATATAATAAATATATAATGTAACAACGCTCAGAGGGGAGATGTTCGGTATATATACATAGGTATGTATGTACGTACAATAGCTATCGTACGTCCCTTCCTTGCATACACATGTACAGTAGTTATCATGCATTCCTCTACCTACGATTCTTATATTACATTTTATGTATAGCTGACTGGTGTATAGCTTGAAATAAAGTTAGTTATGAAACAGAACTCAACATGCGCGTTTGATTATTCGTGGGTACACTACAATTCCAAGTTCCGCCGTTTTAAAAGACCTGACCTTGCTGACTATCCGACATAATATTTAATTTGGCCCCATTTGTCCTTCTACACAGACTTCGATTGCGAAGACTTTCGCCTGGAATATAGTTGGGTATGTGTAAATTGGCAGCCTTTCTGGAATTTTGATGAAAATACGCTTTCCGCAGTACTCTCGTCGTCCATCTTTGATCCGTCGGAATACCATGCTTGGGACCTTTCGTCAATCATAGTAATTATCACTTCACAGTAGTCCCTTTCAGGAATTCTAAAGGAGGAATTCCTATAATGACACCAAGAGCATCCGTTGGACAGGTGCCCATAGCTCCTGTAATGGCCACTCGAACCAGTCGGAGCAGCTTGCTTAAAATGGAGCCCGCCTTTACTTGCATAGCTTTTGGTCACCAGAACAGTGCCGCATACATATGTGACAACGGGTCTTACTAACATATTAAAAGACCAATAGGTTAGTTTTGGTGATATTCCTCAAGTCTTACAATGAAGTCTCTGTCAGGTGGACAATGCTCCGCTACACCGGTGAAATATTCGTGTAAACAAGGTTGCTAAAACGTTTGGAAATACATATTTTATATTTTATATTTTTCGCAAGTAACTATTATCGCCGCTGAGCCTACCAAAATCCAATCTAGACTACCATAGGTTGGAAAAAAAGCCTACCAGTTTTGGTAGGAAAAGCCCATGTTTGGCAAGAATGGTTGTTAAAATGTTGCTTTCTGTTGCTTGAGCGGATTCTACCATGGGTGATTCGGGAATGTTAGTTTGTTCGAAAGAAGGAATGTTTAATAATTGATTTTTATTTTTGACTTTCTCGGGGAGATTTTTTTTCTTGAATATTATTAGGGAGATTAATGATTGTTGTTGCAATACGTTCGCTACTGTTGTTAATAGGACTTGAGTTCGATGCTATTGAAGCATATAAGTTTCTAGGTAAAATTGCAGGTGTTGATTGTTGCTTGTGAATTTTTACTGCTTGTTTTAATTTTAACGACTTCTTTAGCTTGTAAGAATTTGGCACATTCTTTAGAGGACGAAGGATGTTGTTGGAAACCGTTGGCGCAAAAAATGAGTTACCAGTCAGACGGAGCGTGAGGAGGTAGAGCACAATTTCCGCAGAGAAGGGAGCGATTACAGAGTTTTGCCGTGTGTCCGAGACGCTGGCATGATTTGCAGTGCATTGGTGAGGGAATATATTGTCGCACCAAAAATTTACACCACGCAACGTCAATTTTACTTGGTAAATTGTAGAGATTGAAACTTAGTAATAAAACCCCTGAGGGGTGGGGTTTACCTTCAATAAATTTATTGAATTTGAACAGTGATACAACTCCTTGAGAAATGAGTTCATTTACAATTTCTTCCTCTGACACGTTGTTTAGGAAAAGAGCAAATATCGTGCCCTTTACGTGGTTGAGCGTTCCGCGTAAAGTGGCTGATATGGAACATATGTTCGTTATCTCTTTCGTTTTAATGATTTTTTTTCGATTTCATTATTCTTAACAAGCGGAAGTAATTTCCCATCTCGAAAAGTGAATAAGGAGGGGCCGTCACTGCTAATTTTCTTAATAGCACGATAAATGGCGAAACAAGAATAATAGGAAAGGAGTTTGGTCGTATCAGTAGCTTCAATAACAATAAATTTGGGGTCGTCAACTTTTAACTCTGGCAGTTCGGGAAAATCCATAAACAAGGCACTTTAACCCGTTTTGCGTTTCTTTTCTCACGTTCCTATATCGAGTAAGGCACCTTGCACGTCCAAATGAAGTCTTCTTATTTTGAAGGTTATTAGCAAGCGCAAAATAGAAAAGAAGAATAAGGACGAGCGAATTAAGCGTATAGCGTTAGTCCAAAAAACCATATGAATAGAAAAACACTCGGAAAGGGAAAGAGACGCCTTATCGTCGCGAGAGCCAGTCGATGACTGTATTAAAAAGTTATCCGACGTGATTAATAGAAAGATAAAACATTCACACCCTTTAGCAGTGAGTCTACCACTTACTTTATGGCAGCTATTTCCACCTGAAATACACTGCAAAAGTCTGGAAGCCTGAATATAGCTTTGGTGGAGAGAAAGAATTATAAGCTCATAAGAAATGACAGGCTAGGAAAAAGAGGTGGAGGTGTGGCCATTTATTGTAAAAATAGTATAAATTCTAAGGTTTTGTGTAAGTCAAGTGAAAATGGCCCAGAGTATATTTTCTTTGAATTGTCTAGTAGCATTACTAAAATGTTGGTTTCATGTGTGTATAACCCACATAAATCCACTTGCCTCAAAGCATTTTTTGAAGTTTCGTCAATATTTTTGTATGTGGAGACTTTAATGTAAACCTGCTTTCCCGTGAATCACTCGGTTTCGTTTTTATTTAGGGATTACAAATCCTTGAAAACTGACTCGTTGTTTTTGCATCTGTCATGTATTAACTGGTGCGATTGTTGGAATCTTGTGACCGTTAGTGACAAACTCAGTTTGCTCAATAAGAGTTTACTAAATGCCATCAATTATTTTGTCCCGGTCCGTGAGTGTAAAACTAAAATGTCCTGCCCTTGGTTCAATCGTAAAGTTCAGTCAGCTATTAAAAATAAAAATAAACTGCATTCTATTTGGAAAAGGTATCCCACCCAAACTAACTGGGAAGCTTTTAAGCGTTCGCAGAAGAACTCCACATTGGTTGTCAGGAAGGAAAAGCAAAAGTACTTTGCTTCGAAACTAGACCCTACTCTCCCTGCATTAGTTCTGTGGCGTAATATCAAAAATTTACGCATCCATGCTCGTAATACCTCTGAATGCAATCTAGATGTGGATGAACTAAATAAAGCCCTTCTGAAGTGTCCTGATTCTGGTGTTCCCTCAAGTACTTTTATACCCTTGACCTCCTCAAGCTATGCAGGTGCTTCTTTTGAATTTCTACCAGTCTCCGAACGTGATGTAATAATGTGTGTTTTAAATATAAAGTCAGAAGCAATAGGAGAGGATGGTCTCCCCGTAAAATTCATTAAAATTGCACTGCCTTACATTGTTGGAACTCTTACGCATATAATTAACCATAGCATCACGACTTCATGCTTTCCGAAAGAGTGGAAATGTGCCTCTGTACGACCGGTGGCGAAAAATCCTTCTGCAAATACTCCAAAAGACTTCCGGCCTACTAGAATTTTGCCCTCGCTCTCAAAGGTTTTTGAAGCTTTGTTAGCAGAACAAATAAATGACCACGTCATTAAACATAACCTAATCTCCCCTCTGCAATCTGGATTTAGAGCAAGGCATAGCTGCTCAACAGCAATGCTAACAAAAATTGACGATATACGAATACCATTTGACCAAAATCAATTAACATTACTTTGCCTACTTGACTTCTCGAAGGCGTTTGATTCTGTGAGCCATGATATACTGTGTACTAAGCTTACAGAGTACTTCGGATTCGGGAAAAACTCCCTGAGGCTTATTGAGACATACCTAACTGGTAGATCTCAGCATGTTAAAGTCGGTGAAAATATCTCAAGACTTGAGACGATTTCCTCAGGTGTTCCACAAGGATCAGTCTTAGGACCTCTTTTATTCAGTTTGTTCGTAAACGATATTTTCCTCACATGCCAATTTGTAAACGTTCATGCCTATGCGGATGATATACAGTGATATTTATCGAGTAACTTTGAAAATGTAGGCATGTTAGTTCAAAAGTATAATCGTGACTTGTCTTCTATTGAGCGGTGGTCGAAGAACAATGGTCTTCTCCTGAACTCTAAAAAATCGTATGTATTACCAATCGCAAAGCGGAAACTTAGTGACACTACTATACCCCATTTAGTTGTCGGTAATAAACCACTGCAATTTGTAAGCAAAATTACTAATTTGGGCTTTGCCATTAACTCAAGTTTGACCTGCACGGATCATGTAAACTCGGTAGTTGGTAAAGTTTATGGGATACTTCGAAATCTGCGCCAGAGTGCGGTTTTTACACCTATGGTTACGAGGCGGCGACTCTCAGTGCAGTTGATAGTACCCATAATGCACTGAGAAAAAGGATTAGTTTCGACAACTAAAGATATTTAGTTCCCGAATTTTGACAACATTTGGGAACTGTGACCAAGGATTGGGAACTATTACCATGGGTTGGTAATTATAACTAAATATATTAAAGCTTCTAATATTCATCTAGGTTGTACCAAATCGTTAATTTAGTTGAAGGGTTTGGTAAATACTAATAAATATTTTTTTGAAGCATATTTCTACAAATTTCATTCAACTTAAAGTATGGTTCATAAAAGGATGCCATTAAGCTCTGCTAATACAGATAAGCTTTCTTTCAACACATGGATTAGTCATAGTTACCAAGTCTTAGTTGATAGATTTGGTTTGAGAGCGGAATATATTCATGCTTATGAGCACCCCCTAAATAATGATCAGCGCTCTCTGACCTCATGTGTGTTTCACATACGAAGAGCGCCAGCTAAGCAATGCACACAGTCCCACTTATTGAATCGTTTGAATGCGCTAGTATGCCGACCATTGCATAAAAACGATTCAATGAATGAGACTGTGTGCGTGGAAATCATTGCTCCGCTACCGCTGTTCGTATACGGGTGAAACACGCGTGTGGTTACAGAGCGCTCAGTAAGCTATGGCATGTCGATCACTGCGCTGGGTAGAGAAAGAAAAGTGTGTGCTATGTATGACATGCCCAGGCTTGTTTGTCTCACTTTCAGTTTTGCCATCGCCGCGAGTTGTTTCGGTGCGGGTATGGTTATTTAAAAATATAAAGTTTGATGCCAACCGGCGTTTCTCAGTGGATATATAATTCATGTGAATTATAATTAGAAAGTATCTATTTAGCCAAGGAAAAAGCAAAGCAGTATACTTAAACCAGCACTTCCAGCAGATATTGACCTGGGTTTTCGCACGACTATTCCTGTTTAATCGTTTCTTTTTAGGAAATTCTTACCACCATATACATATGTATTATTTACACTAGTAACTATTTATGTAAATACGTTTGTATTTTTTATGCTTAATATATGCAAATAAAAGAAGTAAACACAACAACCATCGAGTAAATTTTTATTTGTGTCAAACTGAAACTTTTTCTCCAATAACAAACGGTTAGCTGATTCACGTCTACAGCAAGTACATAAAATTAATTGAAAACTTGTATCAACCAAAGCATTGTTTATATTTGCTCAACAATGATTTTATTCAACTAACAATATTGTCCACTCAAGGTAGTCGTTTTGTAATTATTAACAAATATACATTTGTCCCAACTAGAAGGCTCAAGTAAATTGCAGACTTTCGTGAACTAGATATTTATTTCGCCATATCCAACTATGCCACTTGGTCACTATAACCAAATCTTGGTTATTATAACTAAACCTTTTTCTGAGTGTGACATATTCTGAGCTGGTCTATAATAAACTAGACTCTCTCTGGGCTCATAAGTTCGATCTACTATTCAATAATGTCACACGATACGTCTACGGCTTGAAGAAATTTGATCACATATCGGAGTGGAAAACAAGTTTGTTAGGGTGTGAAATTCACGATTTCCAAATAGCCAGGAGCTGCATTTTTTCTGTACCGGCTAATGAACGCCAAGACGCCTTCTTATCTTTACGACAAACTGATATTTCCAAAGTCCGGGCGCACAAGAGACCTCATTGTACCTACTTTTAACTTTGCAACATCGACTAGACTGTTTTTCATCAACACGATTAGAAGTTTTAACTCCATTCTAACTGCAGTAAGTGGAAAATTAAATAAAAGCAACTACAAAGCTATCTTATACTCCCATTTTTCTAGATTTTTTTTTCATTTAAACAGGCCATCAAAATTAGACTAATTTAGTTTAATTTAGCTTAAGATTATAATTAAGTTCAATTGTAATTACATTTCGTTTTAATTTTTAACATTTGATTGTTGGTATTGCTCTGTTGTCGCATACTCAGTGTAAGTTCTATCTATTGTCTCATATTCAGTGTTAGTTCTATCTGGCGTCTCATACTCAATGTAAGCTTTATTGTATTTTGTGCCTATATTTGTTGTACTAACAAAGAAGGCAATTCTTACTGTGCTAATATCACCATTTTGATAATAAATGAAATGAAATGAAATATGAACGCAAAACTGTCTACCCTCCCAGCCTTTGGGATTACCCGGTCCTCACTCAGTTCGCATAAATATGAGCTAACCTATTGCACGATACCTCCAGAGCCCTTTGCAGCTGCTCAGGCATGATACCATCGGTCCCCCGCGACCTAAAGGGTTTGAACGAATTTATCGACCAGGCCATGTGACGATCGTCCAGAAGATCGGAGAAGTACAGGACTTGAAGTACAAAACATTGCAATGAAGTACGAAGAGCTATACAATAAGTACAGTACTTCCGAAAGACGTAGGGTTGGCCATATTAGACATAATCTTTAAAGTTACACCAGAATTGAATGTGTGCTTCTAATGGAATCAGAGTTACGAGTGTTCGAAATTTAGCATCTGAAAGGAAACTTAAGAAGAGATATAAGGTTTTGCTGGCACACTTATTTAACGATAGATGGATGGTGTTTAATGCTAGAAAACGATTGCTCTACACTTGTATAATGTGTTCATGAATTAGTAAGTGTGCAAGTAAAGTTTAAACTAGTTATTAAGGCGATAGTTTTCAAATGCCAAATTTTAAGCAATAACAGTGGACCACGAAAAAATTTATGAAAGGTAATTTTGACCAGACCAGGTGTTTTATGGGGTCGCTGAACTCGAATAGCAAGTCCGTTTTGCTCCATCGTGTCAGGATTTCGTCCAACCTCAAAACACATGGCGGAGTTTGCGTAACAGACAAAATTTTTCAAATATTGATGGATTTACTTCAATTTTGGAACTCCAGGGGTTTTTTGGCTGAACACGAATCCAAAGTCTGTTTTGATCTATTAGGTAAGAATTATTTTCTAACCTCTCCTAAAGTTAGCCATGTTTTTTAGTCAGAGACCTTAAAAACATATAGAACACATTTATTGTAGTCCAGGTTTATTTATTTAATTTTTTATTGTTCTTTTCTACATTAGCGAACTTGAAACTTGGTTTAAATTTTTTTTACTTACGTTTCAAGGTTTAAAGAATAAGATAAAATCGGTTAGATGAGTGTACCACAACCTTTTTTTCACATGTCGAAAATAAAAAATTTCTAGAGTTATGCCCATATAAGAGTAACACAAAAATGTATTTGAATCACTTGATATAAAAACAAAAAAATAAGTATAGTTCTTTGTATAAGCTAGATCAAAAGCTAAAGATTTCCGCCGATTTCAAACATTTTTCGATAATGTGCTTACCTAGACTTAATGAAATATTAAATTGAGCTGTACTTGGTAGAAATCGATAAAGCGCTTACCGAGTAGAACTTATGTAGTCTTAGGTGGGCGATGTCGTTTCCATTTTCCGAAAAATCTTTAATAATATCCTTTCTTGTTAAGATGTTGTTGTAAATATTAACTTGGAGTAAATTAGCGTCCTTATTTATTATTGAAATAAAAGGGTTTACGTATTTCTGAAAGTTACCGTTATATAGGAAGTGGGTGTAATTTTATTACGATTATAAAAACTTTCAACATATTACTTTTCTGTACCAAGGCCAATAACTCTACCGAGTTTGGTAGATATGGATTAATTGATTACAGAGATACAAATATGTACATTGAGGAAAAATGCATAGTAAAAAGTAATACTTTATATTTGATTACACTGGATCACATATTTTAGTTTTGTTTTTGTTCTCCAGACGTCACTATCAAATTCTTATGTAGAATTCCTCGGTGATCCCGAAAATCGAGTTAATTTTTTGTATGGATATGTTTTCGAAATATTTACAATTTACCGTTATTCAGCTTAAAAAAAGAGTTGTCCACTTAATCACGTATATTCTACGAACAAAATGAACAATCCTAATACGGCTAATGAAAGCCAATAAAATTCTCCATAAACCGTATATAGACACGTTCCACCTTCTTCGATGTTTCTTTACAACTAAAACTCTTTATTTCTTACATAATATATATGTAATAAATATTAACGTTAGCTTACTTAATATATGTATGTAACAGTAAACCAATGCAGAGAGTGTTAACTCTCCTGAAGTCTTAACATAAATATGTTATCTTAATGTTAATAAGTAGTGTATGTTAATTGAGTATGTTAATATGTTTATTGAAATATGTATGTAAGTACATATGTATGTTATATATATGTGCTTCCATATGTATGAATACATGTATGTACTTAACAATATGACACCTCCACCGCCAGAATCGGCAGTCCCTGTTGATTCAAAAAATTAACTATGTACATTGATTCTTACGTTTTACTTGTGTCTTATATATATTTTTACAGTTTTTGTCATCTGATATTAAATAATTTCCTTCTTGTTTATAGTTTTTAACTTTCTTATATTTAAGCTTAGACTTACTAACTCTGTTATTTTGGACAATATCATTTTCAAAATTAATCTTAGAATTTCTATTATTTTTTTCATTTAACAAATTTACATATTTACTCTTCTTTGTGTGCATTATTTTTGAAAGCTTTGATAGATCTTCTTTTGAAAATAGATTATTTATCAGGTCGATTGGCCGATTTTTGGTAGTAGAATGTATAGAATTATTGTAGGAAACTAATGCTTTAAACACGTTTTCACGAATATCGTCTTGATTAAGTGGGTCGGCGTTAAACAATCTTATATGCTCATTTAACGTACCGTGAAGCCTTTCTACATCCGCATTGCCTGTTTTTAAATAGGGTGTAGTTGTATGCACATTTATTTCTTGACCTTTGAGGAATTCTCTTACTGCAATGGTATCTAGTTCATTATATAATACAACTTTATTCGGTTTACCTAAGTACTGAATCCTTTCTTTCAGCGCTTTTATTATAGAAATCCAGGTTCTGTCTTCTAGGTAATTAGCGGTTGCATATTTTGCTAACTTATCTATAGTGGTTAAATACATCACCACACGTTGAGGAAACCATATATCTAAATGGACAATTTCATTATGCTTTTCTGGTGTAGGTGTAATATTTAATTTGTGTTTAATGGGAGCTCTATCGTACTTTGCCAACTTACATATTTCACAATTATTTATAAATTTTTGGATTTCTCTCTGAATACTCGGATGAAAATAGTGCTTTTTTAATTCTGCAAAAACCTCTGTAATTCCTCTGTGATTATTTTTAATATGTTCTTTATGAATTAATTGTAACAAGTCGTTCTCTGTCAGTCACATCTTCCATTAATAAATTTGATTTTAGAATTTTAAGATTTTTATTTTTAGCAAAGTATTTAATGTAGTTAATTTGAAACTCCCTAAACAATTCAATATTTGGACAAAAAACTACCACTAATCCTTTAGTAGGAAGTTTGTCTCTCATGAAATTTAGAACACTGTCTCTATTTTTTATTTTCCAAATGTGCCGAATTTTATTTTTAAAAATTATTTTTGTTGTACAAGAAAAAGTATTTGAATAGTCAATAAAAATTTGATTTTTAAAAAGGTTGATTGGTTTTTCACTAATCTTGATAAAATCGGAGTCGTCGCTTTCTGCGCTATGTACTGTATTCATATCTTCATCGAATAATTCATTTAAATTTATTTGTATTTCATTTTCGGTAGTTTCATAATTTAATCTACTAAGGCCATCTGCTATAACATTTTCCTTACCCTTAATATAGGTAATATCGAAATCAAATTCATTTAGTCTAATTTTTAATCTCTGTAGCTTAGAATTCGGTTCTTTTATATAATTCTTTTTCAATTGTGCTATAATTTTTTTCATGCCCATTAAGTGTGCGGCTAGCAACAGAAATCACTTGATTCCCTTGCATGAGAACTGCACCTAAAGTAAAGTTACTTGCATCTGTGACAAGTGTAAACGTTTTACTAAAATCAGGGTGTATAAGTATTGGGTAGTTTTTAATTAAAGTTTTTAATTTCTCAAAAGCAGCTGTGTAATCCTTATCGTTAATATTTAATTTTACTCCTTGCTTTAAATACTTAATCATGTGGTATGCAACGCGTGAATAATCTTTTATAAAACGTCTATAGTATCCTGTGATCCCCAAAAAGGATTTTATCTCCTTTTGTGTTTTAGGTAGTACTATGTTTTCTATGGTTTTAACTTTATCAGGATTTGGCTTTATACCGTCAGGAGTAACTACATGCCCTAAAAACTCTGTCTCTCTTTTAAGAAAAGTACACTTGTCCAATTGCACCTTTAAATTGGCTTCAGTAAATCGTTTA
Source organism: Rhagoletis pomonella (assembly GCF_013731165.1). NCBI lineage: Eukaryota > Metazoa > Arthropoda > Insecta > Diptera > Tephritidae > Rhagoletis > Rhagoletis pomonella. Next base: position 18,697,214 of record NW_023458563.1, read on the forward strand.
AGTATTTTAGCTAAGGATTCTAAATGTTCTTCTATACTAGCAGAAAAAATTAACACGTCATCTAAATATACCAAACAGATTATGCCAATGTATTCCTTCAATACATTGTTAATCATTCGTTGAAATGTAGCTGGCGAGTTTCGCAGCCCAAATGGCATTCGTAAAAACTCATAATGGCCAGTAGATATCGAAAATGCCGTTTTCGCGATATCGTCAGGATGCATTTCTACTTGGTGGAAGCCTTTGGCCAAATCTAAAGTGGTGAAGTACTGACTTTTTCCTAACTTATCGAATATGTCGTCCATATTTGGTATAGGGAATCTATCTTCTATAGTTATATCATTTAATTTGCGATAATCTATAACTATACGCCAATTTTGCTTATTATTTGCATCTAATTTTTTGGGTACAACCCATATTGGGCTATTATATGGACTGCTAGAATTTCTAATAATACCTTGTTTTAGCATATCTGCGATTTGCTTATCGACTTCTGCTTTATGTACTTCCGGGTACCTATACAACCTGGAATAGATTGGCATGTCATGTTTAGTTCTAATTTTATTTTTTATTTCATTAGTGAATGTTAAGTCATCATTTTTATCATAAAATACATTTTTGTATCTGTTAAGTAATTTTAAAAGCTTTTCTTTTTCATTTAATTGTAAATGATCTATTTTAATAAAATTTTGTATATTATATTTGTTAATTTCGCAGTTGAATATTTCTATAATATTATTTTTATATGATATTTCATTGTACATTTCTTCTTCTTCAGACAAAAATAGAGACAAAACAGCATTTTTTGTTACTAACAGTCTATTAGGAAAGTCAATTACACAGTCCAAATCTTTTAAAATGTTATTTCCAATTAGACCATCAAATTTTTTATTAAAGTCACACTCCAAGAATTCACAAAAGTAATGATTTAAATTAAATTCCTTAAACAGTGGAAATCTACAAATTGTATTTATAAATGTTTCAGCTCCCAAAGCTTTCGCTACTACACTTACTTTTTGTTTCCACTTGGGGTGACATACATATATCATGACTTATTAAACTAAATTCCGCCCCAGTGTCAATTATAAATTTTAATTTTTTTATGGGGTTATTGAAAATTATGTAGGGTAACCGCGCTCGGCAGGGGTAGGAAAATTTACGCTTGAATTTCCAATTTCCATTGGTTCTACTTGCTGATCGATTTTGCGAAAATTTTGCGTATTTTGTTCAGTCCATGACCTTGATTGATAAGGAGTAATTTGTTGGGGAATTTTATTCTCAGATTGCCTTGTACGATTTGAGCTAGCAGGATTATAGGAATAATTTCGATCGAAATTTCCAGGTATACTAAATTGTTGATTACTATGTAAAAAGTGAGACCCATTGTTAAAAGTATTACCATTGTTTCTATTGTAATTTTCATACTGGGAATGATAACGTGGATTATTCGTATTGAATCTGTTATTAAGTTCATTATTATTAGGAGTTTTAAATTTTTTATATTCATTACTAAAATTTGTCCTTATCGCGCTAAAATTTTCTTGTTTTGTTTGCCCAAATTGCGTATAGTTTTGATGTCTTGGATCTAATACAATTTTAAATGCATCTTCTAAACTTTTGGGATCTCTAGCAAAAATGATGGTACCCGTTGGTACGGGGAGGTGATCTCTAAAAGTTTTTAAAGAAATTCTATTTACTTCTTCAGTTGTGTATGTGTTATCACCGTGAGTTAAATTTCTGTTGTGTATTCTGTTTGCTAATTTATTTATTTTAAAATAATAATTTTCAATTGTACCCTCTAATCTACACGTCTTCAAATTATCCATTAAATCATTGCTATTTTCTTTTTCGCCAAAATTTTTTATAAGAATTTCGTTCAAAATAGACCAATTATTTACATTACTATACCTATGAATAGCTTCTCTTGTTTTACCAACGCATTTATTTTTTATATAACCAAAAATTACGTTTCTATTATTGGCGTCAAATTGTTCAAATGATGGCAGAATATTCTCAATTTGATATATGAAATCAGGTAATTGGTTTTGATCTGTTCCATCAAAACTTTCAATATTTTTAATGCATGTTAACACTAAATTAATTCTGCTTATTTCTATTGCCTCCATGTTGTGTTTATATATACATATGTATAGTAGTATGAATTAAAAGCTTTAAAAAAAATGATACAAAATACCCCAAATAAATTTCCCCTGTTAAAGGTTAAAAACAATAATACATAAATGTACAAAAAGCTTTTACATATGTAAGTATGTATGTTAAAATTTATCCCAAGTAATTCCTCCAAGCTTTACTCACTGCATAATGAAAGTATTTGACCGCTAGCCAGATATCTCTTATAACTTGTGATTGTTGTTGCTTGCTCAATGTTGTTGTTTAATAATTTTTTCCTCTGCTTTATATTTTTACTTTTCGCTGTTGTTGCGATTTACTTCGCTGTTTGTTTGTTCTTACAGTTGTAAGTGGGTGTTGCTGTGGTTGTTATTCGTATAGTTTAAACATTTTTTATACCCGAGCGCACTTGTGCACAAGGGTATTATAACTTTGTTCACATAACGGTTGTTTGTAACAGGCAAAACGAATCGAGATAGATATAGACAAATGTATACATAAATGATCAGAATGAAAAGAGAAATCGATTAAGCGGTGACTGTCTGTCCGTCCGTCCGTCAGTCCGTCCGTCCGTCCGTCCGTCTGTGCACACGATACCTCGAGTAAAAATTGAGATATCTTAACGAAACTTCGTACATGCACTTCTATTGGGCGTGGGACGGATGGTATTGAAAATGGGCGAAATCGGACAATAACCACGCCTACCTCCCATTAACGGTAATTTTCAGAAATACGAAAACTGCGATATTTTAGTAACTACTGAAGATAATTCACTCAAAATGGACATTTAGAATAACTTTTAGACAAGAAATAAGAATATTAAAAATTTTTGAAAAATGGGCGTAGCCACGCCCACTTACATGTGTATATTTTGGAAACCGCTGCACCAATTTCTTCCAAACTTGGCACAGTTGTTGACCCTGGTACAGCATACCAAAATCGGACAATAACCACGCCCACATCCCATATAACGGTAATTTCGAGAAATACGAAATCCTCGATAAATAAGTAAATATTAAAGCTAATTTATTCAAAATTGACGGTTGCAACAATTCTTTATCAGGAAATACGCTTATGATAAAATTTTGGAAAATGGGCGTGGCACCGCCCACTTATGATCACATTTGTGTATATCGGTAACAGTTCTAGAAATTTGTACCAAACTCGGTATGAGTATTGTGCTTGCCACATAAAAGCAAACCGTTGAAAATTATTGAAATCGGACTAAAATTACGGCCGCTTTTCATATAACGGTAAATTTCAGAAATGCTTGAAACTTCAATATTTCGAAATTTAAGGACGCTAATTTACACAAAATGGATACACCCCGGTTTACCATGTAGCGGTAGCTTTCGGAAAGGTGGAAAATATATATTTAATACTTGCGCCGGGTATTTAATGTTCGGCTCCGCCCGAACTTAGACTTTCTTACTTGTTTCTCTTAACTTTGTTACTATTGTAGATTATTTTTTCTCTCGATGTAAGGATTGCTCTTTATTGATTATGTACCGCCGCTGCTGTTGCTACTGTTGTTGTTGCTCCTGCTTAAGCAATTTCTTTTGTATTTAGTTAGGTGCTTATGAAGAACACTTAATTTTTGCTGTGAGAAACGATTACAGTAATTTTGTATTTTAAAATTCTCTGACTATATTTTATATAGAGCAGTATACTCAGTATAAAGTTTTTCTTTGTTTTTGTTCTATTTTTCTCTGAAGCCCCGGCTTTTTCACAGATTCTTCTCTTTTGTTCTAACGTTTATTTAACTGTACATAGGTATTTGGAAAAAAATGTTCGACCGTTATTTTCACTACAATATTTTCAGTTGTATATCACTTAATTATTTAAGTAAAAGGCCCAAATTAAACTTCTTCTTTTTTTCTTTTTATCTTGAAATTTGTTTTTATGTAATTTTGTTTATGTAATTAAAAGTTTTAAGTTTCGACTTTTTTCTCGTTTTTCTCACTTTAATGCATTCAGTTTTAGATCACTCAATAAATGTTCATATACGTGTTATTCAAGTAAAAGCCTTAACTCTTTTTTTTTTATGTTTTACATCACTTTAAAAGTTTTTAGTTATTATAATTTATAATTATAATTATTAAAATTTTTTGTTCGCAGATGATTGCTTATTTGACTCTTGCCAAGTAAACTTTTCCTTCTGTTATTGTTTTCTTCGTCGCCAGTCACGTTGCGAAATTAAACCACCTTCTTCGATGTTTCTTTACAACTAAAACTCTTTATTTCTTACATAATATATATGTAATAAATATTAACGTTAGCTTACTTAATATATGTATATAACAGTAAAACAATGCAGAGGGTGTTAACTCTCCTGAAGTCTTAACATAAATATGTTATCTTAATGTTAATAAGTAGTGTATGTTAATTGAGTATGTTAATATGTTTATTGAAATATGTATGTAAGTACATATGTATGTTATATATATGTGCTTACATATGTATGAATACATGTATGTACTTAACAATATGACAATATACATCACATACATAAGCCTTGTAGTTCTGAAAAATTAATTAATAACTCCAGATTTTTGGCTTTTCTGATAAAAAATTTCAAAAAGTCAACCTTTAACAGGGGAAAAATAAAAAACTACGACTGTTTTTTTATTTTTTGTGAATTAATTTCTCAGAAACTATCAGCCCTATCGAAAAGTCATGTATATACAGAAAAAAGGCAACATGACTACTTGTCAAAAAATTAGAGCGAAAGCAAGTTAGCGACAATACCTTATGATAGAAGAGACAACTAGTACGTTGCTTAATTGATTGATTGTCATAAAATAAATATAAGCCCTGTGGTTTACGTACGTTTGGCATTTTTGTACGCAAAAACTTGCATGGAATTAGCAAAGTAGGAACTTGTAAGAACTTGTAAAGTAGTACTTGTAACAATTTTCGGTTAAGAAAAACTGCTCTTTACATGCTATTTCTTGCATTTTACAGAAGCAAAGGAATTAACTTCTGGAATTGTAAAGTCAAAATTATTAAAATAAAAATTTTAATTAAAATTTCATAAAACTAGTAACTGCTTGCAGGTTTGTGGGATAGTACTCTCATTGAGAGCGACTCCTGGAAGCTAGGTTATTGGCAATACAATGGATATCTTTCACACATTCAGAAATCACATTGTTACAATATAGGGGTTCTCTTCCGAGAATTCGCTTTCAAAGAGAGAACTACCCAAAGAAGTATGTGAGCGCGAAGTTTCATGAACAGCTGATTAATTTCTTTATTTAAAAAGTTTTCTAATAACAACAGTATTTCATATTCTATTATAATTTAAATAGGTTTATTTAGTCAATTTCGACGATTAAAACCTCATAACATCCTCCTATATTAGTGTGAATTTCACCAGCGATATACGATCAGCTATTTTTCTTGTTGCAAGTTAAAATTTGTCCAGTAAAGATTTGCACCTTCCCATTTAAGGCAACTGTGACTTATCCCTCTCAATTTTTTCTACTTTGAGATATTTGTGGATACATTAACACCAAAAAGTAATAATTTGTGATAATTGTTGCAAATTACTTGCTACATGTCTGTTCATGTAAAATTTGGGATTTTATTTTCCGTAACAAAAAATCAGAGTAAATTAAATTCAACTAAACAATAGTAAGCAGAAAAATTGTATCCCTAAAAATTAAATCAAATTCCACTAAACAATAGTAAGCAGAAAAATGTGCTCCCTAAAAAAAGTTTTTGCCCAAAAAATCCTTCCCCCTAAATTTGGGGGGAAATTTCTACGTTGGTAACACCGCCCAAAAGTACGAAAATAAAAAGCTTTCAAGTGGTTACTAGTTTTATTATTTTTTAATAAAAAGGCTTATTTAGGCAATTTTATTTTTACAATTCCAAACATATATCGTTGGCTTAGTTCGCAAACGTGCTAAGTCCATTTTTTTTTATTTTTCAGGAGGGACAAAAAACCGTCTAACTTTTTTTGTTTTCAATATTTTTCTAATCTGTAAATGCAGTTTTATTCCTTAGTTCGTCTTGTTTTAGTACCAATAATCGGCCAATTTCCAAATAAAGCTGTTGCAGACTTATAGGCTCTTTTAAGACTTACCACATTTTCTATTTAAGATTTTATTCTTTTAATGTGGACTTAGCATCAACCTTTTTTCCTTTATTTTTTATTGTTAAAAGATTTAATTGTTTAGTTTAAATATATTTTATTGTTTTAAAATGAATTATAACCTAATACAGTTTTATTTCATTGCTATTAACAAAAATAACTATTTTAAGTCGTGAATTTATGTACCATTTATAAAAGAAAATAATTAAAAGCAAGCAAAGAGGTATAAGTTTGGGCGAAACCGAACTTTATATACCCGGCGCAGGTATCAAATACTGTCGTAAGCAGGGGCTTTTTATAAGCTTTTATTTAACTTGGTCATCCCGTGCAAATCGCGGAAAAATCCAATCGATTTTAAACTGACTTCCCGATAAGTTAGAGACTTGAAATTTTCAGCATAGCTCCAATCACGATGACAATGCAATTTAAAATATAAATGAATTCCCCATATAGTCCAGGGGTCTTGATTCAAAGGCGGTCAAAAAATAGTAAGATTTATGGCAAACAGAGCGTAATTTGCCAAAGAACGTAAAACCACTACAAAATTGTTAAAGCTGCCGGCGCGCCGCGGCGGTAGTGTAGCAAAGCTATTTGTAGCAAATTCTAGACTCCAGATGTCGCCCCGCCAGAAGAAGTTAAATCTTGCGCCTGAATATATGCCATGCTACAGCGGAAATGGACAACACGCCATTTCTTTAAATAAAATTAACTGCTGCTATATGTACATATGTATGTTTATACAAAACAAAAGCAAACAACAATTTGCTTGCCAAGTCTTCTGTTCTCTTTCATTGCAAGTTGAATTATTTTAATATCAATTGCAAAATTTTGTACATAAAATAAAATAACACTTTTTAATATACAACGCTTTTATAAATGGACTAAAAATTATAAAATAAAATAATGTAAAATAAATATTTTTTAAAAACAAGCTTTTATTTAACCTGTACAATCAAAGGAATAAAATGAAGTAGTGTAACAAAAGATTTTTTAGCAAGAAAATTTTGTCAAAACTGCACTAAAATGAATAAAATAAAATAAGTTATGGTCTCGTTAAAGTTACTAAAAGCAATTTAGTGAAAGGAGTTATTCAAACTCTAATGAAAACTACTAACCATTTGTACTAATTTACTTCCCTTTAAAAAAGCCTATGAAAATTTTTGTGATTGTAAAAGTATACGTGTATATTTGTAAACTACTCATAGAATGAAGTGCCATATCATAACAGGGCCGGTTCAGGGAATTCAACAAACAAACACAAATTTGGCGGTCTCATGTTGCCTTCATGCTGAAATGTATATCGAGGCCTAGCCGCGAAAATGAAGTAAGAGAACTTTTTTCAAATTTTAATTTTGATGCATAAATGCCTCTTAGAGCACCTGCATCAAAAAGTAATCTATACATATAATAAAATTGTAACAGGTCGATGTCTGTACATTATAGATATTAAAGAAAAATTAATGTGGGGGTCTTTTTTAGAGCACCAGAGGCCAAATCCACCATTTTTAGAATTTTTTTCTGTCTGTCTGTCTGTCTGTCTGTCTGTCTGTATGTTTGTTCGCGCATCACTCGAAAACGAATGCATGGATTTGAATGCAGTTTTCACCGATGCATTGCTAGAGGTCTAACTTAAAATTTAGGATGAAAAAAATTAGAGAGTTGCCACCTGTTTGAAAATTGGAGTTTAAGTAAATTGATAAGAAAAAATGAATATTGCAATATGGGCGTCAAAAGAAAGAGAATGAAGAAGGCTTACAGCCAAAGATATTTTTTTAGAGTTGCCACCTGTTTAAAAATTTACATTAAATTTAATTTATAAGATAAGTTGAATATTGCAATATGGGTATCAAACTGAAAGGGTTTAGGAAATTATATTGCCGAAAATATTTTTAGGGGGGGCTGCCACCTGTTTGGAAAATTGTATTGTATTAAATTGATAAAATAAATGAAATCTATATCTACATCTATAAATCTATACATATAATAAAATTGTAACAGGTCGATGTCTGTACATTATAGATATTAAAGAAAAATTAATGTGGGGGGGTCTTTATTAGAGCACCAGAAGCCAAATCAACCATTTTTAGATTTTTTGTCTATCTGTCTGTTTGTCTGTCTGTATGTTTGTTCGCGCATCACTCGAAAACGAATGCATGGATTTGAATGCAGTTTTCACCGATGTATTGCTAGAGGTCTAACTTAAAATATAGGAAGAAAAAAATTAGAGAGTTGCCACCTGTTTGAAAATTGGAGTTTAAGTAAATTGATAAGAAAAAATGAATATTGCAATATGGGCGTCAAAAGAACGAGGCTGAAGAAGGCTTACATCCAAAAATATTTTTTAGAGTTGCCACCTGTTTGAAAATTTACATTTAATTTAATTTATGAGATAAATTGAATATTGCAATATGGGTATCAAACTGAAGGGGTTTAGGAGATTTTATTGCCGAAAATGGTTTTAGGGAGGGCTGCCACCTGTTTGAAAAATTTTATTGTATTAAATTGATAAAAGAAATGAAATCTATATCTACATCTAGATATACATATAATAAAATTGTAACAGGTCGATGTCTGTACCTTATAGATATTAAAGAAAAATTAATATGGTGGGTTTTTATTAAAGCCACAGAAGCCAAATAAACAATTTTTAGAATTTTTGAATATCTGTCTGTCTGTATATTTGTACGCGCATCAGTCGAAAACATGGAATTGAATGCAGTTTTCACCGTTGTATCGCTAGAGATTTAGCTTCCAATATAGAAGAAAAAATTAGAGAGTTGCCACCTGTGTTTAAAATTTCAGTTTAGGTCAATTGATACGGTAATGTGAATACTGCAATATGGCTGTCAAATGAAAGAAATTTACAAAGGCCTACAGCTGAAAATATGTTTGTGGAAGGTTGCCACCTATTTGAAAACTTTAATTTAATATAATTGATAGCATAAATTAAATATTGCAATATTGGCATCAAACTAAAGACGATAGGAAATTTTAATCCTGAAAATATTTTTAGGGGATTTGCCAACTGATTGAAAAATTGTATTCATTGAAATTTGTAAAATAAATGAAATATTGCAATACGAATATTAAACTAAAGAGGATTAGGAAGCTTACTTTTGAAAATATTCTTGAAGCGGGTTGCCACTTATTTGAAAACTTTAATTCAGTTAAATTTACTATATAAACTAAGTGTTGCCATATGGGTATCAAACGAGAGTACTTGAGAATAATAAAATTGCAACAGGCCGATATCTGTACATAATAGATGTTAAAGAAAAATTAATAGGGGATTTATTAGATCAACAGAAGCCAAATCTAAAATTTCGGTATGTTTGTCTGTATGTTTGCAAGCGCATCACGTAAAAGCTAATGTATGGAATTAAATGCAGTTTTGCTAGAGCTCTAATTGAAAATATAGAATCAATTTTTTTTTTGTTTTAGTTTATCGTCGATCATTATTCCTAGGTATTTGAACGTATTAACTTTTTCCAGTGCGTCGTTGTTTATATTTAGAGTTAGCAACGCACCGTTCTCAAAATTTCGCCTTGATATAACCACAAACTTAATTTTTTTTTATTTCTGTTTGGAAGGGTTTTCGCTAAAAAAAATTTAAACTTTTCGTTGTTGCTGCCAAAAAAATAAGAAATCTGAGACGTCACGTTTTACAATTTCATACAGTTCTCTTTACAATGCATTTCACTAAACTACTAAACGGCTGCATCGACTTGGTTCATATTTGGCAACACGTTGAAAATAAATATTCTGACCAAAAATTTACTCGGTATTTAGCTCGGGATATTCCTAAAATTCTTATACAGACTAAAACGTAAAAAACCAATATATCACTAAAACCAATTACGCTGGGCAACTGAAACTTAGCACTGATGCATATATTGCAAATGCATTGGGAAAGGGGGCGTGGCTCCTTCCTTCCATGCAAACTGAACTTCTCATATAGCTTATGTCTGGAACTGCTTACGCTAACGTCCTGAAATTCTACACAGCTACATATGTTATCAATACCGTAGTTATGGCGAAAAGTGATAATTATTGGAAAGGCTGGATCGATATACATTTAGGTAAACGCGCAAGTATCACTCGATTGGGAACCATTTTCTCCTAGATTTATAAATCCCATTGAACTATTGTAACTTTGTCTTTAATTTTCAGTAAAGTAAAATTTTTGTGAAAATTTTGAAGAATTTTTTTAAGTTTTTCACAAAGAATGGAGCTTTGCTTTTACGAGTTTCGCTATAAACTGTCCTATCTACATACCTATTTGCATAAAATGATAGCCGTTTTCGTTGTTCGGAATAAACTCAAAAAACACTGAATAGAGTTCCGTCAGATTGTCGGAGGTTATCTTACATACATATATGGTCCAATTACATGCTACTATAAAACTCGCTAGGTGGTGCTGGAGTACAGTTATTTATAAAAATCGTATTTATTAACCGATTTCGTTCAAATTTTAAATGTGAGCTATGTACCTGTATGATGGAAAATTCTTTTGATAAAAATTTACCCGATTAGTGCCGCTGGAGTTAAGGTAGAAATTCATAACACGTATTCATTTTATGGTAAGCAATGGTTTTGCAGAAAATAAGCCCAATGGATGGCGCTGCAGCCGAAATGTATAGAATCCCCGTGTGGTTGGTCTGCTTTGGACCTATGTTTAAGTTATACGAATTTAGTTTTCAGATGTTTAAATGAAGCATGGGGTTAAGTTTTTCTGACGCCCTCATGCACGATCATGCGGTCTTGCATCAACCCTGAAATCAGTTCATAAATTTTACCACGAACTGTAAAAGTGGTGAATTAACAAGGAAAGATCACCGTAGGTATATCAACTGCTTCATTTGAAAGATACTTAAGAGATCACACTACTCATTTAGCAATGTACCGGAAAACTTTTCATCCTATGGGACAGCGAGGATTCTTGGCCTTCCTATAAAGAAAATGCACTTCTGTGCTCTTGAGTTTCCCTATAAGAACTTTTATTGGCATACGTAAGATCATACAAAAAGATTACGCATGATTGGCAGAGATCTCACAGGTGAAAATAAGACCATCAGTAAAGCTCATGACGCCAAAAGGGATTGGTATTCCATATGGTATCACAGCGTTACTACTATTTGCCTATGTGTGAGGAGGATACTGCGCCTTAGTGGTTTCAACTTAAATCAAAAACTTTGACTTTACAGACTAATTTTGTTTTTAAACGCTCTTTGGCATTGGCTAACGCAAAAGCTCTTATTAGGCGCCGCGAAGTAAGCGGGCATTGGCTAGTTTAAATATATATATATATAATTATTTTAGCGGTTAGAGCTCGGTATGACGAATTTCTCCGATGCTCCTCGTTATTTGGAAATCTGAAAAATTGGAAGATAGAAGATCTTTTCTTAACAAAGACAAAACTTATTTACACATAAAGCGGTGTGGTATTTTATACGTTGGCCGAATCCAATAAAGCACGTTACTCGATTCCCTTCTATGCCAATTGGAAATGCCAACTGATGCCAAGTCCTTCTCTAACTTGTATTTTTATCCTCTGCAACCACCAACGGCCGCAGCGCTTCTCATAGATTTACAAAAATTTTATTTTTTTGTTAATTTTTCATAAGAATTGTTTTTAAATAAAAATTTGTGAACCCGCTCCTGAATTTTGAAAAGTAAAAATTGTCATTTTGAGTACATTCGCTTATCGGATCTCTTTCTTTTTTCAATTATTCGGCACTCTGATGTTGGGGAATGTACTTTGAATGTACTAGCGATATAGAAGTATTACATATATGATTCCAAAAGTGTATTCTTTCGCTTGAGTGAAATGCAAGAAGCAGCATGTAAAAAGCTGTTTTTCTTACTGGCAAATTGTTATAAGGAAGAATTTATCCAGTAAAATCTTGCAACTTCCTCTCAAAATTTTTTTCTCTCAACTTCTCCTACTTTATAAATTTCTGCCAAGTTTTGCGTATGAAAACGCCAAAATATGATAAATTGTAACAATTGTTACGAACAAACAGAAACTTAGGCTAACCGTAATATTTATAGTATGTGCATACATACATATAAGCTGCAGTGAGCGAACGAGAGTATTTAGTAAGTTTGAGTGCAAGAGATTCACTCAGACATTACACCCCTTAACGCCCAGGAACGCTGTAAAAATCTGGTGGACGGCGAGCACGATTGGATCGTCGTGGAGTGCAATCGTCTGATGAGATGCCTGCGTCCAGCGGTGTCGAACTATCTGCTGCGGTGGAGGGGTACGACCGATGCTGCGAAGAACCCTCTGAATTGGACTGTTGTTGAAGTGGAGAAGATGGACTGCTCTCATCCATCGCTGCAGACCCCGATTCCGATGAGGTTTCTGGCTCTTTAGAGTTTTGGTTAAAGAGAGCTAAGTCATTACCCCGTTCAGCTACTTGTCGAATTCTTATCTGATCCAGATGCCGTTTTATGATACGCGAATCGTCGTCCAGCTGAACTGCATATGATATGGGTCCATTCCTTGAATTAATTTTCGCTGGTACCCATTTAGGTCCTGTGGAGTAGTTTCGCACCCACACTGGGTATCCATCGTTGAAGGACTTCTCCCTGCCAATTTCGTGCTTTGCAGTAGGCAATTCGTGCGGATGAATTTTATCGAAAAATGTCTTTAGTTGTCTCTTAAACATAAGCTCTGCAGGTGAACGCCCAGTAGATGTATGCGGCGTAATATGCTGATTGAAAAGAAACCGTGACAGCCTTAAGTCGATGTCCTGCCACTCTGGTGTTTTCTTCAAGAAGTCCTTCGTTGTCTGCACCATTCGTTCTGCTTGACCGTTGGACGACGGGTGAAATGGGGCACAGCGAATGTGACGAATTAAGTTGTCCTGCATGAATGTTTTAAATTCATCGGATGTAAATGCTGTCCCGTTGTCTGACACTATCTCATCCGGCAGCCCATGAGTTGCGAAGAGTGATCGAAGGGGTTTGATGGCCGATTGGGATGAGGTTGACTTGACCAAGAAAACTTCAAGCCACTTCGAGAACGAATCTACAACGATGAAGAAAATCTTACCTTGAAACGGCCCATCAAAATCTACATGGAGGCGTGACCATGGATTTTTCGTTGTTTCCCACCAATGAACTGGCGCATGAGCATTCTCGTGACGAGTAGCTTGGCAAGGTGCACACATCTTTACAATATCCTCAATCTCCGACTCCATTTTCGGCACCCAGCCATAGCTTCTCGCTAAGGCCTTCATTCGCACAATGCCCGGATGGCCAGTATGTAACGCACTGAGGACTACCTGTCGACTTTCTGTCGGGATGATTGTTCTGTTCCCCCATAGTAAGCAACCTTTTAGTGATGAGATTTCTTGTCGGCGAACATAAAAGGGATACAGCCTGTCCGATCGGCTCATGTTAGGTGGCCACCCCCTTAACGCCCAGCTGAGAACTTTTGCCAGGTCCGCATTTTTGGCAGTTTGAACAGCGATATGTTTGGCGTCTACTACGGGCTTGTTGACCATTTCTATCATCAGTACATCTTCCTTAATCATTCGTTGCTCATCCATTAAGGGTAATCGACTCAAAAAGTCAGCGTTCCCCAGCTTATTTCCCGAACGGTATGCAATTTCAAAATCGTACGCATTAAGGAAAATTCGCCGTCGAAGCATTTGCGATGATATCACATTAGGAACGGGCTTGGTCGTATTGAAGATACCCAATAGGGGCCAATGATCGGTAACCAGAGTAAATTTGCGCCCATAAAGGTAGTCGTGAAATTTTTTCACTCCAGCGATTAACGCTACAGCTTCGCGGTCTATTTGGGCGTAATTCCGCTCTGGCTTCGATAAGGTCCTAGAGTAAAATGCAATGGGCCTCTCACACCCCTCAGGCATGCGGTGGCTGAGAACAGCGCCGATGCCATATGGCGATGCATCACAAACTACCACCAATGGCAATTTTGAGCTATAGTGTACTAGAACGCGTTCGGATACTATGAGCTGCTTAAGATTTTCGAACGCCTGTTGTTGTTCCTTTTTCCAGAACCAATGGGAGTTCTTATCCAGTAGGCGATGTAAGGGCTCGGCAATTGTAGCTTTGTTCGGTAAAAAGGAGTGGTAGAAATTGAGGAGGCCCAAGAACGCTTGCAATTGTTTTTTGTCTTGGGGTGCTGGAGCGTTTTGAATGGCCTTGACTTTACTCTGAGATGGCCGAATGCCCAGTGAATCCAGCTTGAATCCCAGGAACTCGATGCTTGAGACTCCGAAGGAACACTTATCCTTTCTTAGTCGAAGACCAGCGGTGTTGAATCGGCTAAATACCTCATGCAGCCGAGCAGCGAGCTCAGCCTCTGTTTTGCCCATTAGAACGATGTCGTCAAAATACGGCAGCACCCCCGGAATATTTCTTAAAAGTGTTTCTATAAAATTTTGAAATATCCCTGACGCTGAAGAGATTCCAAATTGAAGCCTGGTAACTCTGAAGGCGCCTTTGTGAGTGACGATACTCTGCAACACGGATGATTGTTCGTCCACTTGCAATTGCTGATAGGCTTGTGCAAGATCTATTTTGGCAAAAATGCTGCCTCCCTCTATAGACGAAAGTAAAGTGTTGATAGCAGGTATCTGGAAGTTGTGCGGCTTTAGTGCTTTGTTAAGCGTCGACTTATAGTCGCCGCAAATGCGGATTGTCCCGTCGCTCTTAGGAACCGGCACAATCGGTGTGGCCCAGTCCGAGTACTCAACTGGCTCTAGGATCCCTTCTGAACATAGGCGGTCTAGTTCAGCTTCGACAAGGCCTTTGGTGGCTAATGGAATACGCCGAGGTGGATATCGAATAGGTTGAACTGACTTGTCGATGTAGAGGGAAACTGGCTTCCCTTTGAAACACCCCAGCTCCTCTGCGAAAAGATGATTAAATTGCTTAAGGATACCTTTGATTGACGATGCTTTTTCAACTGCATTGACGCCCTGAATTGTAATGCCCAGTGGGGTGAACCAATTGCACCCTAATACGTTTGAACGGTTTCCGTCTACGACAACGACGGGTAAGCAGCTGACCTCACGGCCGCCGTATGATACATCTGTATCAACCACACCCATTATAGGAATTCTATTACGTTGAAAATCGACAAGTTCAAGGTCACTGGTGTGCATGATTGGCTTCTGTACCGGCCACACACGTTCAAATGTTGTTGATGACATTATGGTATAGTTTGACCCCGAATCGATTTCAAATGTGCAATTATATCCATTAATACTGATGGTCGCTGATTTTTTCAAATCAACCAGAGGCAAAATTTGATTTATGGATTGTGGTTTCTGCTTTTTTAACCGTCCTGATGAATGCGATGTCTTTTGCTGATTGGCTGAGTTAGATGCTGATGAGCGACAAACACGTTGAAGGTGACCTTTTGTGCCACACGACGAGCAAATTGTTTCTCGATGCGGACACTGACAGCGGGCATGTGAGTCACCACATCCATTGCATGGCTTTGTTTGTGCGTTGGAACTAGCACGCGTTTTCAAACGATTATGGCGATGGTTGTTGTTGGACGCTACATGATGAACCTGTTCGGAGTGTCGCATTTCAGATGCGTGCTTAAATGCTGCTTCGGCAGTAGCAGCTCGATCGAGAACCTTTTGCAACTTCAAGTCCGGCTCTGCTAGTAGATTGCGCTGCAATGCCTCATCACGCAAGCCACATACCAAGCGATCTCTTAGCATGCGATCCAACGCCGTGCCAAAGTTGCAATCAACAGCCAATTTGCGCAAGGCTGCGACGTACTCGGAAAATCCCTCATTAGATTTTTGGTCTCGTTTGTGGAATTTGTAATATGCCGCGATTTCCGAGGGCCGGGGAGAAAAATGATTTGTTAAAATCATTTTGATTTCATTTATGCTTAGTTGACTCACCTGACGGGGCGAGGCCAATGACGACAGAAGATCATATAATGGCGCTCCGGCTAAGGTGAGAAATACGGCCCTTTGCCGATCGTTGCCCTGTACGTCATTGGCCAGTAAGTAGAGCTCGAACCTCGCATAATACGTAGACCAATTTTCTGGGTGTTCCACGTTGAACGGTTCCAGATTCCCAAGTGTCGACATTATGTGGCGAGAAACGTTTTCCTCAAACTGCAGGTGCTGCGGTGTTAATTGCGCTGTTGGTTTAACTTCTTCTGGCATCGATGTGTGATGAAGTAAAACGAATGATTGCTGAAGGTGACCTTGGCTTGCCCTTTAGCTTTGACTTCTCGCAATATTCACGTTTTAGGTTGCGCAGGAACAACAATAATGTTAAGCGATTTTGTTTTGGCGAACGGTTGCTATATACTAATGAATGTTACGGTATCCTACCGACTGCGCCAATTTAGTATTCAGCAACAACTTTATTAAATATATATAATTAGTTACAATGTTCGTTTGTTGATGTTCGCTACGCGACTGCCTATTATTGCTAAGACTCAAGTTATGTATACTTAGGCTAACCGTAATATTTATAGTATGTGCATACATACATATAAGCTGCAGTGAGCGAACGAGAGTATTTAGTAAGTTTGAGTGCAAGAGATTCACTCAGACATTACAGTAAGCATACACAGAGCTTATTTTCAAACTGCGGAAACGTCAAAACCAATGCTATCCGGTCTTTATCTGGTGAACGAATCGCCGGATAAATTTATTTCTCAGTTAGGTTAATTATTCTCTGAATAAACTTTAACTGCCTATTGTAAAACACCATTTCCTCTTATTAGTCCAGTTAGTACTTATTCGTGGCTTATCTGACTCTTGAAAAACTGGATCTAAGTGGAACCACTCTTTTTTTTTAAGCTGAATAACGGTAAATTGCAAATATCTCGAGAACGTATCCATAGAAACAAAAACTAACTCGATTTTCGGAATCACCGAGCAATTCTATATATATAGAAATTGGATAGTGGCATCCATAGAACATTTTTGCTGTAAAACAGTTATTGTTTAAAAATGTTCGGGTGAATTCCCAAACGTCAAAATAAAAAGCATCAGTCTCTTTTATTCTAACCCTCAGTAGATTGTAATGTTAAATGTGCGCAACCTTGGTTAGATGCTAGTTTTCTACTAGGTTGCGCAAGTTAGACTGTTTCTTTTAGTGCGCTTTAGAAACAAAAGAGACTGATGCATTGTATTTTGACGTTTTGGAATGCACCCATCCTTTTTAAAAATAATATTTTTATACCAAAATTTAGGGGGGTGAGCCCAGCAAAAAATCGGTAATCGCTTTTAGTGGTAACGTGTTCTAGAACGCTTTGCCTTATAATGGCTTCGAATTTTTTCGTTGCTTTGATTCATTATGGGGAATACAAAGTAGAATGCTTCACCGTAGTCAGCTGAAAAATAGAATGAGTACCGTTTCTACCGTTACTTTCGGTGGAAAATTCCATCGCATAAAAATTATGTTTGGCTTTAATTTGTGCTCATTTACACACGGTGATTTTTGTTGCGGCAACTCGACGCTTGTAGGAGAGAGCGTGATGAGGAAAGGAGAGGGGCACCAAGTTCTCGTGCTCGGAACACACTTTGAGCTCTCGTTCGTCTGTAGGTGCGTTCTTTTAAAATCTCCAGTAAAAACCAACCAACAGCAAAATTCCGGCGATATGTCACCAGATCTCTCACAAGAGATAAATATCCAAAACAGTACGCGAACAGAAAATTTGCAGAAACTTGCAAGTTACACGAACAGCTGATATAATTTTTGTTTACATTCAAAAGTGTAAAATTTAAAACGTACGACAACTCACCACAAAGTGGTATCCTGACACAGTTTATTGATTAAACAAATAACTACTTACTTCTTACAAGTTTAATTAGTCGCATTTTGTAATTTTTAACTTCCAAACCATCAAATTCAATCTTGTGATTTGCGTAAATTCAGACCAGCTGTTTTTGATCAGCTGTTTTCCTGTTGGCAAATTGCTGTTGGCAAAAATTTTTCCACCAGAAACCAGCAGCTTCCCCTCAAAATGAAATGTCACTTTGGTCTCTCAATTTCCCCCCTTTGCAAGTTTTTTGCGTACGCGAACGCAAAAACCTGAAAGTTCTGGTTAAACATAAACAATTAACAGCTACGCGAACGCAACTTGTGTAAATTGAGTTAGCGGGTTCACAGCTGACAACCAGTGCTGCCGTTTTGAACCATATACTTCAAAACTGATCCGTGCTTGTGCAAATTTCTGGAAGATACTTTATTTTTTCGCTCATTTCGCAAGATACTTAAATATTTCGCGTGGTAAAAATTTTGATACATGGCAAAGAGAAAATATGTATGCAGTGGAAGTTTTAAAAATTGTATCGAAAATATTAAAACGTTTTGGGGTCAAATACGCTTAAAGAAAAATGCTTTAAATTACCTATGTGTAAATAGCTGACTCCATTCATTATGCCCGAGCGCACTTGTGCACAAGGGTATTATAACTTTGTTTACATAACGGTTGTTTTTAAAAGCCAAAACGAATCGAGATAGATATAGACAAATGTGTACATAAATCAAATGAAATGAAAAGAGAGGTCGATTAGGCCATGTCTGTCTGTCCGTCCGTCCAAAATGAAGGTAGTCCCAGCTTTTTGAGGTAATTTCCAACGAGCTTAACGTGAAATGTATCACATAATTTGGCATTTAACTTAAATGATCGACAGCTATTAGTTTTAAGTTTGTACATATATTTGAATTCATGTTTATATAAAATCTGTACATAATATTTTTGTTCGTCTCTATACAAGATTAAAAACAATAATCTCTTTTTTAATAGATTGTCACAATATGTAAAATATTTTTCTTCATGTACATAAGTACATATGTATGTGTATGAATGTGGATTACATGATTTTTCGGTTATTGAAAATAATAAAATGCAAAAGTATGAAACCAAATAGCATTTTTTTAACTTTTTGCTAACTTGATACTTTGATACTTAAATAAAAAATGTGTGATACATTTGATCCATTTTTACCTCGTTTTTATTAGCTTGGGATGTAACTATGTAATATTGATACATTTTTTCATGACGTAGCGGCAACACTGCTGACAACAACAATTGCATACGAAAAAGTCGCGGTGTTTAAATGAAACGCGCAACACCAAAACGGAATATGAACAAGTAAAGAAGTATAAGTTCGGGCGAAACCGAACATTATATACCCGGCGCACATATTAAATATCGTTTTTTCACCTTTCAGTAAACTGCATGATAAGCATTTCGAAACATTTCGATAATATACTATAATTTATTGAAATAATTGGACCAAATCGGTAAGGCGGTTATCAATAAACACTTACGTAGTAAGTAATCAATCACCTTGTGTCTTTTTAAGTGATTGTTGTAGGTTGGCGTCTTAGCTTATTAAAAAATCTGAGTTTTCGTATTTCTGAAATGTACCGTCATATGGTAAGTGGCAGTAATTTTAGTCCGATTTCAAAAATTTTCAGCATATTGCCTTTTCACGCCAAGGTTGATAAATGTGCCGAGTTTGGTAGAAATCGGTAAACCGGTTACCGAGATACACATATGTATGCATAAGTGGGCGGTGCCACGCGCATTTTCCAAAAATTTCCCTAATTATAATTTTCTGCTAAGAGTTTATTGCATATAACGATTTTGAGTAAATTAGCTTAAATAGTTACTTACTTATTTATCACAGTTTTTGTATTTCTGTAAATTACCGTTATTTGGGAGGTGGGCGTGGTTCTTGTCCGATTTCAAAAATTTTCAACAGGTTCCTTAGTCAAGCCTTAAGAAATGTTCTCAGCTAGTTTGGTGGGGAGTGGTGAAGGGACTACCGAGATACAGCTTTTTATCATAAGTGGGCGGGGCCACGCCCATCTTCCAAAAATTTCATAAATGTCTTATTTTATGCCAAATTTCTACATCGCATACCAACTTTCAACAATTTGGATCCAGTATTTGCGAAAATATCGTACTTTTTGCATATTTCGAAAATACCGTTATATGGGTGGTGGGCGTGGTCATTGTCTGATTCTTACCATTTTCAATCCCAACCTACCTTGGATAAAGGGAAACCTACTTACCAAATTTTGTTGACATATCTCAATTTTTTCTCGAGTTATCGTGTTCACGGACAGACAGACGGACGGACGGACAGTCACCGCTTAATCGATTTCTCTTTTCATTCTGATCATTTATTTATATATATATCTATATCTATCACGATTCGTTTTGGCTGTTACAAACAACCGTTATGTGAACAAAATTATAATACCCTTGTGCACAAGTGCGCTCGGGTATAAAAATCGCGTCGGCAAAAGTTTCCGTGTATAAACACAGACAGTGAAGTTGAAATCACTCAATGAAGTGAAGTACAATTTTTGTTTTAAGTGGGGAAGTACAATTATAAGTTTAATTAAATATGTATGTACGTACATACCAGGGTAGCCAACTCATTTTTGAGAATTCCCCGATTTTGACAATGAAATTCCCCGATTTTGCCCGAAATTTCGTAAAATCCTGATATCATCCAGATTAGGGATGTTGCGAATGTCCGCGGATGCGAAAGCGGATGCGGATGTTTAAAAGCTAACATCCGCGAATGCGGATGCGAATGCGGATGTCATGTATTTTTAAGAAATAATTTAGGTGGGTAAATTAGGTGATTTAGATAAATAAAAATGGAAAGGTTAATAATTTCTAATAAACCACGTTATCTTGATTTTTGCCCGAAAAAAAAAATTCACCCGAAAATTTGTATTCCGCCCATAGTAAATATGTACATGAAAACCAAAAGTGGAAAGTGAACCGGTTAAGACTGAATGTTTTTTAATACTTGAATTTAAAAATTGGAACATTGTACTTAATAAAAACTTTTTGAACGGTCGTAAATCAAACCTGCGCCACTATATAACTACTCGCTCGAGGCGACAAACTTGCAACTTGGCAAAATTGTAAATTCTTTTCGATTGAAACTGCACCAGTTGAGAGGACTTTCAGTTATATTTATTTATCCTTATTGCGGTGCAATAATTACTTTTTGAGAATTTCATCGGGGCTGCAAATGTCGGATGTATCCTCCTGACATTCATCTTCACAATCCAGCATCATGGCACATGTTTAAACACCGTTTTTTTCAAAAGAATTCTTCATTCTCATGCTTTTGGTTGTTTCGAAGTTTTTCACGTCATCAGCGTTTTTCGAATTTAGTGTTATTTTTTTCAGAGTTAAATTTGGCCTAATATTTTTTATTCCGAAATAAACGTCCTATCCGGATTATAAAGAAACCGCTTATCCAAATTAAACAAATTTTGTATCATATGAAAGAGGACTGAAATAGCTTTTAAACAGAAATAACGAATGAAGGCTACCACATCTATTTATATTTTTTTATAACTTAATGCTAAAGAAATTCATGTAAGTACATACCTGACCCAATGTTTGTGCTATGCTAATTAATTAAAATTTTTTATTGAAATATTTTTCAATGTGTGGCTTTCCTCTTTTAGACATTTCAGTTTTAAAGCTATTTAAGTCCTCTTTCATTAGATACCAAACTTGTTTAATTTGAATAAGCGGTTTGTTTATTATCCGCAAAGTACAAGGCATATCAAACAGGTAGTAGCATTAGAGCAAAAACCATATTTGCGTGTATTTTGTTGTTCTTCTGGTATCGAAAGTGTCAAAAACTGTTCCGATTTTTTCTTCTAAATCAAAGCGCGCCATGTGAAAGAAAAAAATATTAAAAAATTGAAATTGGTAAAAAAATACAAAAATTTGCAACTTTATTTCTTAGTAAATTTGTTTACTTCTCGAAGCATTGATCCATCCTTTGCAAGGCCCAGTAATTTTCGGTTGTGCTGCTGAGTTGGGCGAACGTTCCAAAAGCTGTTATTCAATCGCTTGTTTTGTATGGAAAAAGGTTTCACATGCAAATAGATTTTAACAATTTAGAATTTTTGTGATAAAAAAATGTTAATAAATTTACATTTTCGAGATCAAATAATTTGAAAAAAATAAAAATCAAATCAGCTGCTCTACTGATACTACCCGCTCAATGTGCCTTTCGGAATAAAAAATAACTGTAATTTTCGGTCCCTTCAATATTCGCATTCGCAAAAGATCCGCATTGGTTTTTGCGAATGCGAAAGCAATGCGAATGTTAAAATTAATGCGGAAGCAACAACCCTGATCCAGATATCTCCTTATTTACAAAAAAAAATATTTTATATATTTTAATATATTGCTGGTCTTTATGTTTATTTTATTATTATGTATTCATAAACGGAACCAAACTTTTATAAAGGTATTTAACAAATAAAAAATAAAAAATGTTTATATAATATTTACATACATACAATGGTCGAAAAAATTTTAGTCGCACTAAATTTTGCCAAGTTTTCACAATTATAATTTTTTTTTTGGTTATTTAATTTGAGTTAGTTTTTATAATTATGTAGTAAACTCTTTAACAAAACCCGTATAAATCAAACTTTGTGCAATAAAAAAATCAACAAACTTTCGTAAAAAGTTCGACCTTTAAATTAGATTTTCTAGAAAGATTTTGAGTATGCAGTTTATTAACTCAATCAGTTCTACTGCAAGTTTCAAGTGGGTAAAAATTTTTGGTTTAGAATTTTTTGCCGAATTTGTTGTGGGTTTCTTCCATATAAAAATAAATTGTGTTTATTCGTTACACGAAAGCAAATGCGACAAAGAAATTTCTAAAACATCAACGGTAATTTTTAGCCATTTGTAACTTTGTTGTACTAGAATTGAACGAACTGAAATTCCCCACTAAAAAAGGTCCATTCCCCGATTCCCCACGCAAACTGAAATTCCCCGCAAATTGGGGAATTCCCCACGAGTTGGCTTCCCTGGTACATACCGATTTTTAAGTAAGATCTAAATACCTAAGTACATATGTATAAAAACTGATTTATACAAATTTTAATCAGCTTTAACCTTTTAAGACAATCTGTATTTTCTGTTTTCAATTTAATATAATTAAATAAGTATGAACTTATCTAGGCATCAGCGCTGCCAGAACTTTTTGGGGCGACCGGCTATATTGGCAAAAAAACAACGGCTAAAAGTGGCTAAAATGTTTTATCTAAAATTCACATGTTTTATTTACAGAAATCGCAAATAGAAAGACTAGTAAAATCATTATTTTTTTTTTAGTTAATAAAGGTTATACGTAACAAAGCTTTACACCACACGTTAAATAAATCACAAAAACAGAGACTGGTAAATTCATTACAAATTATTTTTGTTTAACAAAAGAAACTGTCGTTATACGTATATCAGAAGTCATGGTTGTATTACTTAAATATAAAACAAGTAAGAAAGTGTAAGTTCGGGCGGAGCCGAACATTAAATACCCGGCGCAAGTATTAAATATATGAGTTTCACCTCTCCGAAAGCTACCGCTACATAGTAAGCAGGAGTGTATCAATTTTGTGTAAATTCGCGTCCTTAAATTTCGAAATATTGAAGTTTCAAGCATTTCTGAAATTTACCGTTATTTGAAAAGCGGTCACAATTTTAGTTCGATTTCTATAATTTTCAACGTTTTGCTTTTATGTGGCAAGCACAATAACCATACTGAGTTTGGTACAAATTGGTGGAACGGTTACCGAGATACATATATGTGATCATAAGTGGGCGGTGGCACGCCCATTTTCCAAAATGTTATCATAACCGTATCTCTTGGTAAAGAATTGTTGCAAGCATCAATTTTGAATAAATTAGCTTTAATATTTACTGATTTATCGAAGATTTCGTATTTCTCCAAATTACCGTTATATGGGATGTGGGCGTGGTTGTTGTCCTATTTTAAACATTTGGTATGCTGTAGTAAGGCTAACAATTGTGCCATGTTTGGAAGAAATTGGTGCAGCGGTTACCAAGATATACACATGTAACCATAAGTGGGCGTGGCTGAGCCCATTTTCCAAAAATTTATAATATTCTTATTTCTCGTCTAAAAATTATTGTAAATATCAATTTTGAGTGAATAAGCTTCAGTAGTTACTAAAATAACGCAGTTTTCGTATTTCTGAAAATTACCGTTATATGGGAGGTAGGCGTGGTTATTCTCCGATTTTGCCCATTTTCAATACCATCCGTCCTACGCCCGAAATAAGTGCACTTACAAAGTTTCGTTAAGATATCTTAATTTTTACTCGAGTTATCGTGTGCACAGACGGACGGACGGACGGACGGACGGACAGAAAGTCACGGCTTAATCGATTTCACTTTCCATTCTATCTCGATTCGTTTTGCCTGTTACAAACAACCGTTATGTGAACAAAGTTATAATACCCTTGTTCACATGTGCGCTCGGGTATAAAAAGAGATCAGATACAAACTTATGGCGTTTTTTTATTAAAAAATTTTTCTTTACATTGTAACATTTGCACTAGGTTACTTTTCGTCCTGAAAAATGGCTATATTAGTATGAAGTATTTTGCTTAGTCGGAGGCCAATATTTTGAGAAATGAACACGTGAAGCTGTGAAAGGGCTGAAGAAAACAGGCCAACATTATTTCGAGAAAAGAAAACGCCATTAATTTATATCGAACAAGCCGGCCGCTTTTTAAGTTTTTAACAATTCTACTATTTAAATGTATTTTGATGTCTATATATTCGAAACCCCCGTTTTTAAAGTCCTACTCACTTTCGCATGCCTGTCTCAGGGCAATAATAAGCAACAATAAAGTATGTTGACACCATGATACAATAATTTACAGGTATTGTCTTCCCATAGAGTTTTGTTTCACATCGATATTCGTGCTCTTTCTTCGCATTCGTTCTTTTCTAAGTGTTGTAAATAAAACTTCGCACTTAAATTTAAACCATTCATAACAAAAATTGTATTAAGAAAGTCCCCGCTCCGTCCTTCCTTGGAAAAAACACAGTGACCCAAATATAGAATGGGACGCGAGATTTTAGCAAGTGTTGGCTATTTTTATTTAGTTTATTTAATGTTTACTATTTATTTATAAAAATATATCTGATTACTCAACAAATTAAGGATGCAGTAAGGTACATCAAAGACAATGTACCCGCGAGAATGCAAGTGAGCATCCTCTCGGATAGCCAAGCGGCTATTCAGGCACTTTCCTCTAACTCTGTTAGATCTCAGCTAGTGGATGAATGTAGGAGAGAGCTGGCCTATATCTCTGATCAATACGAAATTACCCTAATATGGGTCCCGGGACATAGGGGCATCTACGGAAACGAGGCAGCGGACGAACTAGCAAGGAGTGGCTCCGCACTGGATATGTCCCACTCGGTGGACATGGGCGCCTCGCTCAGGGAGATTAAGGCAAAAATTACCGAATTTTATCATTCGAAGGCCAGGCAGAGGTGGAACTGCACAGGATCCTACAGAATTGCCCGGCAGTTCTGGGTGTCCTACGACCCACTCAAAACCAAAGCTCTCTTAGGAATGAGCAAAACAAATGCCTACAAACTTACTGTAGTGTGCACAGGGCACTGGCCCGTTGGGGTACATGCCGAAAGGATAGGACTGCCCTTCAATAGGTCCTGTCGCAGCTGCGATAACCCGGGCTCAAAAGAGACAGTCGAACACTTGCTGTGCGAGTGTCCAGCCCTCGCAAGGATGAGGCTAAATACACTCGGCAAACCATTCCTGCAGAATATTTCAGAGTGGAGCTGCCTCTCTCTGTATGGCGTACTGAAATTTATTAAAGCCGCCAAATGGCTGTAGGTTGCACGAGTTGTGGAATCAAAATGGCAAACTTGCTAATTGCTTGTCACCTGTCTGACAATTCACTTAAACCAACCAACCAACCAACTCAACAAACACCATATAAGTATCAATTTCAGGCTTTGTGCAAAAATTTCACCAACTTTTAACTTTTTAATCAGCATATTTACAAAATCGTATGTGTGCAGTTTTGTAGTCCAATGATATTTAGTATAATATAGTGAAAATTTTAAGTAGCTAGGACTTGCCGTTGATTTTTGTAATTTTTTGTTATAACGGTGTTACGAATTTTTTCCATACAAAGTATGTTCTAAAATTTTTTATATGAAGAAAAATGCGGAACACCGTCAACTAAAAATTGTCAATAATTAACGGTAGGTGCCAGCTACCTTAAATGTGCAATTCACTATACAAAAATTTTAAATTAAAACAAATGCAGAATTTTCATTACTTTTGCATAAAATATGAAATTAGGATTTAAATGGTGTTTGTAAGTAATCAGCTATACCTTCATATAAAAAAATTATAAGCTGAAATGTCGCGTCCCAGTTCATATTTGGGTCACTGAATATTCACATAAAATAACAATCATTGAAATCGGCCCGGTAATTTAAGACTTTTCGTATTAGAGAAAATTATTCAAATTTTATATACTTAACACAGTCCTAGCAGTTTCTAGGTTTTAGGTCGCCAAATATGTAAAAATGGAAACTTATATGTACATATATTTAAATTTTAATAAAATACGGCAAATAGCGAAATCGGCTAAAAACGGCTAACTTTTTTTTGCAAAACGGCTAACAAATCGGCTGCCGGCTAAATCGAATTTTCTCCGGCTGTTATCTATGCGGTCTCCACTCTTTCGAAGGTAATGCTGCGATTCCATTTAATTTTAATTTCTGTGGTAATCGTGTTTTTTGCTGGGACGTATTTGAATGTCCACATATATGTATACGTAAGTGCACATATCGAGCCATAACCGCCAAAATGGCGTAAACGACATTTTTTTCAAAATTGTATTTTTCATGCAAAAATATTCCTACACTTAGGGGAAAAAATATTAAAATCAAATAGAAACGTAATTGATCTTATTATAAACGTCAACGAAAGTACTGTATATTCGTAAATATTTAATTCAATTACGCGCATCTTAAAATGACCGCGTTCATGAAGTGAATACACAATCAAGACAAAAACAAAAAAAAATATTTAATTTGCATGTTGCCTGCAGTGGAATTCGAATCCTGACCATCTCTGGATATCAATAAATTGTGGCAAGCATATTTGCGCACTCAGCTAAAGTAAACCAAAAATTCAATTTTGTATTACAGCCATATAAATTTTCTTTCAAATGTTGAATTTCCATCAACACCACAGCACGCGATTTGTACGGATATAGATGTACTATGTATGAATGTGTGTGTTTTCACCGCTCTGCATGCTGGGGATGCGTATATACACTTACATATGCATACTAAGATGTGAACAGTCAAATACGTGCATAATAACCCTGCAGTAAAATTTAGATAGTCTGACAAAGCGCTAGTTCCGAACTACATATCTCAGAACTATCTGTGAACTAGTGCAAAAGGAATGCAGAGCGGGACAGTTGAAACTTGCGGTGTAAATGTGGAAATGCTCACTACTCGTACAATACGAAAGTAGCTCAGCGAGAAGGCCTCCGACTCAACCATCGTTGGTCGAGAGTTCAAATCGCGGTGGAGGCAGTTGTGAGTTCTCAAATTTAATGAAGTTAAATTGTTGCGTGCAGCTTGCAATATTTTTTTTTAAATATGTAACAAAAACGGAATCTGTAAAAGAAAAGAAAAAACGAAAAAAATGTCCAAAAATCGAATCGCAAAAACGTTTTGTTATAAAAAAAAACTGTCCGAAATGGAACTGGATAAAAACTGGTTGCAAAACTGCAAAAAACTGGACAGTCGGAAAAAGGTCTAGTTCTAGGCTAGTCAGATTTTCTGCAGGGAAGTTTTTGTATGAAAATATTATTTTTAAATACGAACATTTTTAAACGATAATCAAATATAAAGTATTAATTTTTACTATGCATTATTTCCCTCAGTGTAGAGCATATAGATGCATTTCTGCATCAAAAATAAAATTTTGAAAAAATGTCGCTTACGTTGTTTTGGCGGTAAAGCTCGATATGTATATATACGAAGCATCCCAGTGGGAAAAGTAGTAATGCATTACATGCACGATAAATAAAGTACTGTATTTCTTATGAGTTTTAGATTCTATCACCTTTTACTATTTAATCAGCATTCTAATGTATCCAAAAAGTCGAAAAAAATTCATATTAAATAGCATTCATTATTGCATTACTTGTAATACAAAATTGAATTTTTTGTTTACTTTTTGCATTTGCTTTGAGAACACTTGGAAGTGCGAGTATCATTATTGATACTTTTTGCAAATACGAGTACTGGAATCGATTCTTTTTAAGAGTATTCTATACATATGAGTACTACTATCGATACTTTTCTAAAAAGTTCTATCACTACGTCACACTGTTTTTCCAAAAAGTTTATAATTGTCTTATGTATTTTATTTAACTTCCCAACTATCTACAATTGGGATCCAGTTTTTAAGCAAATATCGTAGGTTTTACATTTTTCGCCGATTTCGCCTGTATTCAATACAAACCTAACCTGGACGAAGGGCAACCTTTGTACCAAATTTCGTTCAGATATCTCAGAAAACAAATATACAATCGGCTTCTCTTTTCATTCTGAGTAATGTGGGATATGTATGTGTCTATATCTATCTTGATTCTTTTAGGATGTTACAAACAACCGTTATGCGAACAAGGTTATAATACCCTTGTGCGCAGTGCGCTCGGGTATAAAAATTAACCATTTGAACCAAAACGAATCCCGGTTCGGGGGGTTTTTTTTTAAGTGGTTCAAGCCACTGAATCGAACCGAGCGGTTTGCAGCTCTGATTTTTTCTGCATTTTCGGAGTAAATTGTCAGTGCCATAGTGGATGTGAGCGATATGTTCCCATTTTAGAAATAATCCACAAACTTTGTGACGAATTGTACATACGTTCACGACTGTGACGATTGGAAACCTGGTCCATATCTACCACAAGCTTAACTGTGTTCTTTACGCACTGCTTAAGCTTAAAAATATTAACAAGTTTCCACAGGTTTTCCTGCAAAATTTATTTTTATGGTTTGCATTCTAAATTTTATATTTTTATTTTTATTGAGTAACTATTTATTAGTAGCTTTTCTTTAATGCCCGAATGGTATGTAAATTCGTATCTAAAAGCATAAACAGACGACGTACTATCGATGTTTTCCCAGGGTGGAATTATAAAGCAAACAGTACATATTTTGGATATTTGCTCTAATAACTGTAATGGTAAAAGTATATTATACAATGACTGATATCACATGTAATGTAATGCATAGTGTTAAAGAATTTTTTAGAAAACCGACCTCCGAAGGTGTTTTCAAATATACATATATAAATACATGTGTCATTAAACAGAATAATTTTGAGTTTTACAAAATATTTAATGGCCTTGTATAACTTGTCCAGTTTTAAATCTCAACTAGTATACATTTAATAGTTTTATGATTCCTCGTTTGACTCTTTTGAAATGTAGACACCATTCTTGAAATTACCAAAATATCAATATTTGGACAAACCCTCCGCGGAAAATTTTAAATGAATACTATAGAAAGCACGAATTAATTGCTTGCCAGGGGATTATTTAATATGCTGGTAATTTCAGTTCCATAAAATATTCCTCAAATTATTTCTTTGCCTAGACAATCATTAGTCTTTTAACTGTTATAAAAGACTTCACGAAAATCAAACTTTTGATGGATTCGTTAATAGAGCCGAAAATGTGCAATATTTCCTAAAATCTTTTCTAACAAATGTTATGTATACTTATGAGAAAATAAACATCGATAGTGACAGAAAAACACCGATAGTGGGGTAAATTGGCAAACATCGATACTATCGATAGTGCCATCGATTGTTTTCCAGCGCTAAAGAATTAACCAAATTTCCATTTAATTTTGAAAGGATAACGTTTGCACAGCAAAAAGGTATAATTTTATAATAATATAATACATTTTATTAAAAAAATTAAATACTTATTAGCGAAAAATTGTTTTCTCTGCCAAGTTGTAAAAGTCAAGATACGGAAATATTTTTCTAGAAAATGTTGACTGTTAGCAAGTGTATCGAGATTTTTTAGGTTTTTGCCAGTAAAAGGCAGTAATAGTCCTGATACTTTTCACGAAACAAACAATTTTTATCCTTTGTTAAACTTATTTAATTATATAAAATAATATATAAAATATATTATGCATACTGAAATTCAACTTACATCTTTAACTACTCGTCCTTAATTGGTTACTATTTTTAGGTTTTGTCAATTTGGAGTTTTATGATTTGTTAATAACGCTTCTGCTGTTATTTATTAGGTAAGCTCTTCTATATTTCTTTTTTTCATCTAATGATGTTTACGAGATAAAATTCTGCACTTTTTCGTTGTTGAGTTTAATTTGCTTCTATTGGAGATTATAAAAGTTTAAAGCCACTAGTATCTATTGGATTTAAATCTGAAATAAAAATGGATATTTATCATATATTATTATCGTAGTGGTTAATTAAAGGAGCATAATCATATTTTTAATATCTTTTTCTAATATTTAACAGAAAAGTAGATACATATACACCTACTTCTTATTTGTATTTTTATCTACAAAGCTTTCAAATAAGGAGTTTTGTATTTAGTTGCCTTTATACAAATCAGATACCGCAACGATTGAAAATTTTATTATTAAAACTCCTATCACAAACCTAGAAATTTTAGAATTATTTGGAGCTTGATTTTATAAATTATCCTTTAATCATTTAAACTTAAATGCAAATAATACTTTTGACCTTTTATTTTGAGAAATAAAAAAAAATTACCAAAGCAGGTTTAATTCAACGTATAACTACGGTGACCATATTAACCAACGTAAAATAAAGTAAATTTTTTTCAAAATGATAAAAGTACCTTACCCATATCGTAATTTAAATCAAACATTTACTAATACATTATATTATTTAATTGTACAAGTTTCCCTTATTTAAAGGCGCTGTAAACGGAATTTTAACCGATTCCGAAAAATTAAACCCATCCCTTGGAGCCAAAATGCGTTTCTCATAATTCATACAACACGACGAAGCCAGCACACAGTGGCTTAAAATTGGAATTGGAAATTTAATGTTCGTAATTCACTAAAGCCTTCATTTTTGAATCAATTGGATTATTATTTTTTTATGAAAGCTTATAAAACTAGTAAGAGACCAGTTGAGCACGAATTTTGAAAGTGCAGAAAAAGTAGCAATTTTGAAGAATATCGATTCTCCTGTGCCAGTTAATAAATGTTACATAATAAAACCTAATTGAAAACAATTGTAGGGTTCCTCCAAAATGAAGAATAATTTAACAAGAAAAATTTGAAATGTTATAAAAAAATCACCAAAATTATAAAAATGCTTTATAGACCAATAAATTGTAGTATAATAAATCAGGGCTGCAAACCACTCCAAAAATCGGTGCGGTTCGGTTCAGTGGTTCGAACCACTTAGAAAAAACTTGTACCGGTACAAGAACCGGTTCATGAGTCTACCTGAATCGCGGTTCGGTTCGGTTCAAACGGTTCAATTTTTTTATGCTAAAGGATACAAATATTGCAAAAAATATTACAAATCTATAATATATAAATAAAAGGCTTTTTTACTGAAAAATAAATAGGGACGCGACATTTTAGCACGTTTTGGCTATTTTTTTTTTGTTTAATATTTATTTTTGTTTTTAAACGTATAAATCCAAGTTTCGTACTTTATGCAAAATTATGAAAATTCTGGCAAGTTTCATATAAGTTTCAATTTTTTTAATAATAATTTTTAAACTTTAAGTTGATTTTGGCAATTTTTCACGTATTTTCTTTCACACAACGTATGTGTGAATTTTTTTGTTGTATGGAAGAAAATGAGTAATACCCTAAAAAAAAAAATTATTTAAAATCAACGCAATCAATGGGAAACTAGAAAAATGTTCATAAACTCTTTTAAGGTTTGAACAAGTCGTGAGCCTAGTCGATTAGACAAAAACAGCATACTCAGAATTTCGAACTGACACTCAAAATGTTGGCTTAATGTTGAAATCCTCATTTTCAGTAGGTTGAAATTTAACTTGCTCTTAACTTATGTACAAGTATACCTATAGTCAAAATAATAGGAGTGCGACATTTGACTAATTTTCTTTTGTTGGTTTAATGTTCATTAATTTTTTATAAAAGTATAGCTCGTTATATAACGACAACCATATAAATCCAAATTTAAAACTTTAATCGAAAGTATAAAGTAAAGTTTAATCGAAAGTGGAAGTATAAAATTTTTTTATCAGAACTAAAAAAAATCGAAGTATGCAGTTTTATATAGCGCATAAAATTTTAGTGTAATGTGTTAAGTGCAAGTTTGAGTTATTTAAAAATTGGTCTTGATTTTTGGATTTTTTTGCTGGCGTTGTTAAGGATGTTATTCCATATAAAAACATTTCAATCATTCTTTATACAGGCGAAATTACCACTCACATAGGCGCCATCAAAGAAAAGAAATTTTGCAGGTCTACCTTACGGATTGCATTTTTAAACAAAGCTGTGTATTACAAAACATCAAAAATGCTTTAGTGGATTTTCATTTTGAACCGAGCCGAACCATTTTCTTGGGTGGTTTTCGGTTCGGTTTTGGCATTTCATTATAAAAACGGTTCGGAAAGTAATGTAAACTCGCTGCGCTAAAACCATGTAATTGTTGTTGTTTAATGTGAATAATTGTAAAGTACTCCCTGAGAAAGGCGCGAAATGTGTTAAAACGCGTAGAAGTAAAAAAGGAAAATTTTATTTTCGCTTTAATTTCCACGGCCGAGGTAGCTCATACGCAGCACATAAAAACGGTTCGGTTCGAAGCCCGAAAAAAGCGACGTTTCGGTTCAAAACCGGTTTGCAGCCCTGTAATAAAAGCAAATTGCAAGCGGGTAAGAGATTGCGTTGATTTTTAATAACACTAACACTTGCTAACACTTCGAGCATTATTAAAAATCAACGGTAACTCTTAGACACTTGCACCTTGCTCTTTATTGTAATAAAATTTAATGATCTATTAAACTGCATATCCAAATTTTTAGTAAAAACCAAAAAAATTAATTTTGGTGAAAATTTCAAACTTTTGCGTGACTTTTTCCATTTTGGGAGAACAAAACAATTGTTTTCAACTGGTTTTTACTAGATAACATTTATTAACTGGAAAGTAGAATACATTTTCTTCAAAATTGCTACTTTTTCTGCACTTTACACTAAAAAATTTAAAATAAGAATTCTTACAAATCAGGCTCAACTGAACACTTGCAAATTTTATAAGCTTTCATTAAAAAAAAACTAACCAAATGAGTGAATAATTAAGGCTCCAGTGAATTATGAACACTAAATGTCAGTTTTGAAACTCAGCGTGCAACACGCCCAACTTTTTATTTTCTTTTGAGAATTTTACTCGAGGTATGTATATTAATTTTTCTATCAATATTAGCAAAAAGATTACCGATTAAATAGCAACCCTTAAGAGAGGTGCGAAACAAACTAGCGAAGGTTGTCATTATATTTTATAAGGGACATTTTTATTATTTTATATTCTCTGTTCAAAAATTTACCTCTGAAGGACAAAATGGGTCCTTTATTTAAAAAAAAAATAATAATAAAGGACAGACGGTTAAAATATAGAACTGTCCTTTAAAATAAAGGACGGATGGTCAATGTACGTATAACCCATTCTAAAAGAGTTGAAGGTAGTTTCACTTCAAACTTTTTTTGACGGATACAGGCATTTTGGAACTTTCATAATTTGTACAAGTATCAAGCAGCATAGCCACATTGTTAGGAATAAAATATAAATGATGATGTTTCGGAAAGGAATATTCTGCTGTTTTTGATGGGCCTTAGTCTCTTCCGACGATCCTAGTATCTGATAAGAAAAAGGTAGTTCCACTTTAAAATTTTTATACTGATACTGGCATTCTCGAACTCTTAAAATGTCTAGCAATTATGATTATAAAAACACGCAGTTTTATGCCATTAATAAAACAATCTAGAGAATTCTTCTTTCCGTGATAAATTTTATTTGCGTAGTTTTAAAACACATTAACATAACTACAGTGGCGGATACAGGATTTTATTTGGGGAGGGGCGATTGGGATCAACTTGTCTAATAACCTTAAATTACAGTCACATAACTTGATTCACAGCGGAGTGACCAATCACAACGGACTGACCAATCGAAGCTATATGACCCACAAGCATCCAACCAGCTTGAACCCTCATATATTTTACCTGCAATTAGAGGTTCGAGTAATATTATGAAGTGCAAAGTAAACTGTTTTGTGATATAATTTTACTTTTAGTAAGTTTCAGTTTGTGAATTTAGTGCAAGATCTATTTACAGACTCCCTTGTAATAAAGCAATTATACTAATGTATATATAAATACTTATTTTTTTCTTACAAGCTTGTCAAATGAAGGATGTAATTAAGTAACCTTAAAACATATACAGAATTTTGATTATAATAAGTGCTAAACCTATCAGACTTTTTTCATTAATGGCTACGCAAACATGTTTTTAACCGGCGAAGGGTTACAAACTTCATTCTAAAGTAGCGTTTGCTAATCAATGGAAAACATATTCGTTGCATTTACCAATAAATTCTGCTCTTGATTTTTGGAATGGCTTTTCGCTTTGTCCATCGTTCTGACCACACTTTATACTCTCCTGTCAACCTAATAGCGTCCTTTTCTAAGAAAAAAATCTTATCGTTTTCCATCCTTTAATCATGTAGTATATCAGGCCCTACATAATTTATTGTAACCGTCGAATACAGATGTTTTCGTAAAATATGCTCTTATAATAAAAATTAATAAGGATGGTAAGGAACGGTTATGGAAATGTTTTTAATTTTTAATATATTTTTCAAGTCATTAATGTTTTTATGCCCATACAAATGTCTGGTTACACAGTTGAATATGAAATTTTCTAAGTTCACCGCGGAAGTAGACAAAAAGGAGTATCAGAAACTTGTTCCCTTATTATGAGTTGTATCCGATTTTAGATCTTCGCTGTTTATCGGAGATCGAATGTAAAATTCGTATTATGAGCTATGCAACCGCGTTGAAATTTTCGTTGAGTATCGAATTTTCTGTCGAACAGAATTTAGCTTTCGATGCTGTAGTGAAGTGTCAGAGAATTGTGAAAAATGTATAATTTTGCGTTGCTAGACACAAATTTTAAACAATTTTTATTACTTTCATGCAGGTCAAACTTCGTGAATACTAAACACAAGCTCGAAAGGCTGGTTTCTCAGAAAATCCCAATACTCAGTTCGCACGATCTCTGAGAACAAAATCGTAGAGCTGTTGGTAGTTTTAAAATATTTTAAATAGATTTGGCTCGAAAGCACTGCTGCAGAAGATTATATCTGGAACCACTTATGATAAAGTAATGGAATTTGATACACCTATATCTATATACATAAAAATAAAATAAAAAAAAAACTTTTTAATATACCACGCTTTTATAAATGGACTAAAAAGTAGAAAATATTAGAATTTGTTATGATAACTTTTGATTTTGAAATTTAACAAAAGTCATTCAGCCATATCGTAGTGAATACGCATATTATGAGTTTCACCCGTAATCAATTTCGCTTCGAAACTGCTCATAAAATTCGAACATGCAAATGACATTTTTTGAAATTTGTTTACAAAGCCTAATATTATCAAATAACTAACATAAAACTTTAATTTTAAAGGATTTAAAATGAATTCAAATGCTATGCGACTTTTATGTGAGGAAGAAGCAAATGAAGATCAACGGGCAGCAAGAAGGTACTTGAGAGATAAATCCAACCCCTTGGAAATGCGTGAGACTTTGTAGGAAATTTTAGTGTAAACAATCATGGAACTATTAACCAAATTAGAAATTTGTTGAAATATTACAGAGTCAATAAGGAAACATTTAAATATTTATTAGACCTGCTAACTACTTCATTGCCGCCATCACGACAACAGTTTGCTATTCCGCCAGTCGTGAAGCTTAGCTCGTGTCTGAGATTTTTCGCTGAAGGCGGCTATCAAAAAGGTGTCGGCAACGATTTGGAAGTGGGCCTGTCACAATCGTCTTTTAGTCAGGTCCTGTCTGAAGTTCTCGGAATTTTCGAGCCCATATTATGCTCACAGTGGGTAAAATGGCCTACGCTGGAAGAACAACGTAGAATTTCTCAAGACTTTTACATAAAATTCAGAATTCCCGGCATTGTAAATTGTATTGACGGGACTCATGTAAATATCACTTCCCCGTCGACAAACAAGCATTTGTTTTATAACAGAAAAGGAAAATGTAGTATAAATGCTATGCTGGTGAGTTTTATTGCATGTGGCACACGTACATATCGTCGTTTAAAGTACAAAATCGCGTATCGTCATTCTGCAAAACCGCGTAACTGACATTTGCCGCCAAAAATTGGATTTGCTCGCACAAGCTCTAGGCTCAATCCTCATCCATTCGTCCTGAAATATACTAGCCGAAAATGCAATTGCTTTACAAAAAAGAGGACCATTTTGAAATATGAGTGTTTTTACTCTCCAGAGAATAATTTGTGCAACCTCACACACGCGGATTTTCATTATCTTGATAGGTGGTTTTGCATTTTGTTGATTCGCGGTTTTGTACTTTAAACGACGATATGTACATATATCTGCATGTTTTTATTTGTAGGTTTGCGATAATCAACTGAGGATTCGCTTTGTTGATGCTACGCACGCGGGAGCATGCCACGACTCCTTTATATGGAATGTTAGTG
Organism: Rhagoletis pomonella; assembly: GCF_013731165.1. Classification (NCBI taxonomy): domain Eukaryota; kingdom Metazoa; phylum Arthropoda; class Insecta; order Diptera; family Tephritidae; genus Rhagoletis; species Rhagoletis pomonella. The sequence continues at coordinate 18,734,088 of NW_023458563.1, forward strand.
ACTTGAGATCAAAAATGGAGCAACATGATTTACAGAGTTCCAACAACGTTTGGTTATTAGGTACTATTTACTTGCATTCGATAAGAATACAATGAGGAGTTCATAATTTTGTAACCTCGTTTTAGGAGAAGCTGGGTATCCTCTGGAGCCATGGCTCCTAACACCATATAGAACGCCAGAACCAGCATCCAGAAACGCTAAATTTAATGAGGTCCATTCCCAATGCCGAAATGTTTTTGAAAGAACAAATGGTGTTCTTAAAAATAGGTGGAGGTGCTTGTTATCAGCAAGGGAATTGCTCTATGCTCCTGCAAAGCTATACAAATAATAAATGTGTGTGTAGCATTGCATAATATTTGTATTTATTATAAAAGCAATTTTGATTCATTAAATCTTGAAATATTTGAACCCGATAATGAGATGAACACTTTCGAAGATACTCAAACTACCGTAGCGAGCTCTGGATACTTAGCTGCAGGCCATCGCATTCGTACTGATATTACCAACTCTTTTTGATAACCTAACATAAAAATAAAGAAGTGTATATATTTACTAGCCAATGCCCGCTTGCTTCGTGGCGCCTAATAAGATCTTTTACGTTGGCCAATACAAAAATAGTGTTTAAAAGCAAAGGCGTTTTTAGTTTAAAGTGAAACGAATAAAGAGCAGAATTCTCCTCACACATAGGCCAAGAATAGTAGCGCTGTAATACCATATGGAATACTAATTCCTTTCGATGTTATGAGTATTACCGATGGTTTTATTTCCAACTGTGAGATCTCTGCCAAGCGTGCGTAATATTCTTCAACGATCTTGCAACTTCAATATTGGTCCGTAAACCATGTAAGCCAATAAGGAAACTAAAAAGCACAGATGAGCGTTTTCAGTTATACGAGGGCCAGAATCCTCGCCCCACCCAACAGGATGTAAGGTTTTCCCGTACATTGAGTCGTGTTATCTCTTAAATATCGTTTAAATGAAGCTATTGATATACCTACTATGTTCCTTTTGTTACGGATGTGGTCGAATCTTTCCTTGTCAATTTGCCACTTTTACAATTTACCTTAATATTTATGAACTGGATTCTTTGAGTCTTACTGCTGTACTAACGGCCGCCCCGAGCAATTTCGTCAATCGGAGGTAGGTGCAAGATCGCATTTAGGGTGTATGAGGGCGTCAGGGAAAAGTGCGCTTACACATTGTTGCGATCATGCATACTTAAACGAATCCTCCATTTAGCCATATGAAAAGTAAATTCATCTAAGATGAATATATGCCAAAGCAGACCAAACCCCGTGTGGGTTTTTATATATTTCGGCTGCATCGCAATCCATTAGATCCCTTTTCTGCGAAACCACTGCTTGTCATGAAATGAATACGCATTATGAATTTCAATCAGATTTTATAAAATATAGCGGGTTCATTTTTAGGAAACGAATTTTTCTTCATACAGGTATGTAGCTCACTTTGCGAATTCGAACGAAATCGGTTCATGAAGACGACTTTTATAAATAACTCGACCCCAGCGCCACCTAGTAGCCTATAATAGGACCATATATGCAAGGTATAACCTCTGAAAATTTGACTGGAATTTATGCAGTAGTTTTTGAGTTAACTCCGAACAACGAAAACGGCAATTATTTTATATATATAGATAATTAAATTTTTATTATGATGCTTACGTTAGTTAGTATATCAAAATTCATAGGTTGTAGCTTCGATCAGGTACGAAAATATGAATATATATAACTCTAAATATATAAATAACTCTACTCCTGCGCCACCATCGTGTTGTCTAGTAGGCTATAATAGGACCATATATGCAAGGTATAACCTCTGACAATTTGACTGGTTTTTGAGTTTAGTCCAAACAACGAAAACGGCTATCATTTTATGTATGTATGTACATACATATTTGGAATGAAAAAAAAACAATCTTGAAAGTATAAACGTTTCGAATTTGCATTAAAAAACGGTTCATAAATAAGTCTTTTATCGGGTCCGTTTTTCGCAAATGCTGGTAGCTTACATTTTGAATTTAAAAGAAAGAAGAAATTAAATACGATTTTTATAAATAAATCGACACCAGCGCCACCTAGCAGGTCTATTTTTCGCATTCGTATTTCTCATCATGGAGGTAGCACACGTTTTGAATTTGAACGAAATCAGTTGATAAATACGACTTTTATAAATAACTCGACCCCAGCGCCACCTAGTAGCCTATAATAGGACCATATATGCAAGGTATAACCTCTGAAAATTTGACTGGAATTTATGCAGTAGTTTTTGAGTTAACTCCGAACAACGAAAACGGCTATTATTTTATATATATATAGATAATTAAATTTTTATTATGATGCTTACGTTAATTAGTATATCAAAATTCATAGGTTGTAGCTTCGATCAGGTACGAAAATATGAATACAATCAGTCAATAACTAAATTAATTCATAATAAAGGTTTAATTTAAATTCATTCAATATAGATATTAAAAAAAATTAACAAATGCAGAGATTTATGTATGTAAGTATGTACACTGGCGGCAGAAATAATAGACTCGTTGTACTTTTAAGGATTTCGGGTATATTTCTTTAGTCTATTTTAAGATTAATATTTTTTTATAAAGGCCTAGGATGTTATACAACAAACATCATATAAATCCGGTTTCAAACTAAAACTTTTTGGTACGCAGTTTTGTAGCCCATTAAATTTTAGTATAACAAAGTGCAAGTTTCAATTCTCTACAAAATACCATATAAAGTGTGCTGGACAATTTTTTTATATGGAAAAGAATGCCTAGCATCGTCAACAAAAGAAATCGTGAAAAATCAACGGTATTTTGTAGAGAATTGAAACTTACCCTTTGTTATACTAAAATTTAATGGGCTACAAAACTGCATACCAAAAATTTTTCTAAAAACTCTGAATAAAAAGTTTGACAATTTGGTGGATTTGTCGAATTTTTATAATTTTTGTATACAGTTTGAAAACCGGATTTATATGATGTTTTTTGTATAACAACCTAGGGCTTTATAAAAAAATATTAAACATAAAATAAACCAAAGAAATATAGCCAAAACTCTTCAAAGTAAGGCGAGTCTATTATTTCTGCCGCCACTGTATATTAGACTGTGTCAAATAAAACGATTAAATTCTTCCGTTCGGTTCTATATGAAAATTTCAAAGTCGGTCTAAAAAAAAAGTTCTGGAAAAATTTCAGCCCCTACACTGCCGATAAAAAGTATTGGCATAGCGAATTTTGCACGATATATGCAACAATTTTTATAGTAATATTTTTCCGAAATTTTTTTATAAAAATATGGTTTATTCTACAACAAAAAACATACAAATGTGATTTCTAAACTTTGTGCAAAACTCGCGAAAATTCAATAAATTGAACATGCAAATTTTCAACTTTTTAATCAGACTTTCTCGAATTTTCTTGAGTATGCAGTTTTGTAGCCCATTAAATTCTGATATAAAAAATGAAAGTTCGGAGTTAGTCAAAAATCCCATTGATTTTTGAGAATTGTTTTGTTGGAGGTATTTTGAATTTTTTTTTGTATGGAAGAGACTGCGTGAAAAAATTACCAAAAATCAACTGTAATTCATAGCTACTTACAGCTTTTACTTTATTACAATAAAATTGATTGGGCTACGAATCTGCATAATCAGAAAAATTCCAAAAAAACAGATTAAAAAGTTGAAAATTTGCTGAAAGTTTGCTGAATTTTCGCGAATTTTTCACAAAGTGTGAAAATTATATTTTTTTGTTTTTTGTTGTATAATGAACCATATTTTCATAAAAAATTGGCGGAAAAATATTACTATGAAAATTGTTGCATATATTGTAAAGCAGCTGTGCCAATACTTTTTGCCGGCAGTGTATGTATCTTCATTATGGTTAGCGCAAAAGCTTTAGTTTTTGGCGTTTTATTTGCAACAGTTCACGCATTATTTCTAGTTTTTCATCATTTCTTTCTTTTGTCAATGTTTCGATCGCCATGTTATGTCACTTCATCTCTGCTAATTGCATGCATTTTTGCGTATTATTAAGCCGCTCTAACGATTTGAAACGCCTTCAGACACCTTTGAACTTAGTTCTGCTTGCGTTTCTAGCTCTTTCTGAACAACTTCCTGGGTGGACATTTTACTATATCTTCTCCCAGTTCGTTGATAGTTGATTCGTATTGCGTCGTGGCTTTGATCGATTTCTTCATCATTAGTGATGGCGTTACTACCACTGCATCCCGCAACCACTTCAATTTCAATATCTTCTGCAACACCCTCCACTGCTTCCTTCATTCCTACCAGCTCATATATAGCCTCTTCTGAAGGCGAAAATTTTTGCGTTCGGTTGGGACCTCCGCCTGTTCCTCTCTCCATGCATCTATTTAATGACACTTTTTTTCTTACGTATCGCTTTTGGTCACCCCAAGCCTATTTTGGGTATTAAAATTATGTCCTGAGAACATTTGTATACGTATTTAGTAAAGGTTTTACCTTTTTCCATTCCGACACGTTTTTCATTGGAGGCCCCGAGCTGTTCAGTTGCAATGTCAGCTGTTTCCAAAACTCAGTCACATTTTCTTTATTTTCCCTAACGAATCCTCTAGCAATATCCGGTTTTTCCTGCATTCTACTTAATAGTATTTCGCTTTGAATTTTATCGATTGTTTTACTCCTGGAATACACGTATACAGCTTTTGTTATTGTTCTTTGTTATTCATATATTTTATACAAAACAGTAAATACTTAAATTTTGGATATAAGAATTTGTTTCGCTTCTCAATTAATAGGGAAAATATTTTTTTTAAATGGCTATTTTTTCGCTCGGAATTAGTGTTGCCGATAAAGGAAAATTATGTTCGAAGGCGAAAAATTTTCGGCCGAAATGTATATTAAGCGAAAAGTAAAAAGTGAACGACTTCGGGCGAAAATGAAACTCATGATAAGGCTGATTATAAAAAATGTATGAGATTGAAAACGCAAAACGTGGAGCGCATGCAATACAAAGCATTAGATTTAATTGACAATAGTCAAACTACATAACATTGACCTAAAATTTCTACAGCGCAAGTACAAATCTGAGATCGATTTTAAGCGATCGTTATTCGATGTTGCGAATGTGGAATTTTAGACATCCGCGGATGCGAATGCGGATGTTTAAAAGCTAACATCCGCGGATGCGAATGCGAATGCGGATGTCAAATATTTTTAAGAAATAATTTTGGTGAGTACATTAGGGGATTTAGGCAATTAAAAAATGGAAAAGTTACTAATTTTTAATAATGTTTTTTTTTTTTATTTAGTACTTCAATTAAAAAATTGGAACATTGTATTTAAGAAAGAGTAATTTTGCTGCCTTTTCGGGTTACAACCTGATTCCTAACGGGTCGTAAATCAAACCTGCGCCACTAAATAACTATTCGCTCGAGGCGACAAACTTGAAACTTGACAACATTGTAAATTCTTTTCGATTAACGCTGCACCAGTTGAGAGGACTTTCAGTTATGTTTCTTTTTTTATTGCGGTGCAACAGTTCCTTTTTGGGAATTGCATCAGGGCTGCAAATGTCGGATGTGTCCTCCTGACTTTCATCTTCACAATCTAGCATAATTGCAAGATCGCCGCTTAAACACCGTTGTGTTCCAATTCGGAGCATCAATTCTTTTGATTGTTTCAGAATTTGGAGAACCTGTTACGAAATCAGCGTTTTTCGATTTCTGTTTTTTAGTTTATTTTTAATCCTGTCTTCTGTGACTGGTTTGAAAAATATGCGCTTATAGCGAGGTTGTGAATAGGTGGATGTTATGTATTGAGTGATTAGTACCTAAAATATATTCAACATTACTAATATGATTAATGGTTACAGAATACCCGAAATATGTATTTTACATCACTAGGTGCTCAATCGCTTTGTAATACTCCGTTACTTATATTTTACTCTTTTGTACTTCACTTCTGATATAGCGACTTAAGAATAAAGACATAAAAAAGCGTGTTCGTCTTTCTATTCGACTAAAAGATATAATATTTCTGGCGACGAGGAAAAAACAGAAACGGGTTAAAATATTCTGTGAAATCAGAAAATAAAAATTGTCAACCTTTAGGAAAATATAGTAATAGTAAATGCCTGAAACAGAAGTCGACAAAAGTCCGCAGCAAAAACCTGTTTTAATAAAAACAACAAAAATGCTCGGCCTCATGAATCCTTATGTAATGGGAAACGACTTTGCAGAGTACGAGCAATTTTTTATTGTAAATGATGGGGTGGATGCAAAAAAAGGTCGCACTTTTCATCAGGCATATTGGTGCTGATGCATATTCCGTGCTCAGGAGATTGTTCTATCCGGAAAATCCGAGTAATAAAACATATGCTGAGCTCGTGGAAGCTTCAAAATTATACTTCGAGCCATCAGTAAATGAAATAGCTGAGTCGTACAAGTTTTACAAACAGAACAAGGGTCAAAGTCGATTAGGGAATTCATTGTTGAACTTAAACACTTGGCGGAAAAATATAAGTTTGAATCCTATCTTAATAGAGCATTGCGCGACAAATTCGTGCGTGGTGTAAGGGTCAATCAGCTATGTTCCAAATTTCTAAAAGAATCCGCGTTAACATTTAAAAAGCATGCGAAATTGCTCTGAATTGGGAAATGGCTGAAGGGGAGACGAAACAATTTGGTGCCAAAGGAGAGTCGTATAACACGTGTGCAGTGCATCAAGGTCGCAGTAGGTCACGAAGTCATAACGAAGGCCGTTCAGAAAAATCGAACGTGTCAAGCAAACCTTGTTTTCGATGTGGCAAAACAGATCACAATGCCGAGCAGTGCATTTGTAAGAATTGGGCGTGTTTTAAATGCAATAAAAAAGGGCACATCGCAAATCGCTGCTTATCGAAATCAAGGACGGACGGACGGAAAAATAACGTTCACCTTAAAAGTGTAAATGGGATGGTAGAAGCAGCAAGCATCACAAGCATTTCAAATGATGACAATGTGGAAATAAAGGGTATTTCTACTAACAGCTCAGAATGCGTAAAACTAATGGTAGGCGGGAGAGCTATGGATTTAGAAGTCGATACCGGAGGTTGTGTTACAATTATATCTGAAGCTAAGTATTTAAAATACTATAAAAATTTCGAATTGAAATTAGTGGAAATTAAGTTTATTTCTGTAACAGTTTGCCATCTTAATTGCGCTGGCAAAATTGAAGTTATTGTAAGCAAGCTGCATTGTTGTGAAAAATATTTATTGAGTTGATTTTAATCAAATCAGAAAGAGATTTTAAACCTCTACTTGGTAGAAATTGGTTAAATGTTTTATATTCAAATTGGAGACAAAATTTTAACTCTATTAATTTCATAGATAAAAATGAAAATGATATCTTAAATGAAATTACACTAAAGTTTCCATGTGTATTTAATAATATCTCGAACCAATGCATTGAGCATTTTAGGGCCGAAATTATTCTTAAACCCGAAGCCAAACCTATATTCAGAAAAGCGTACAATGTACCTTTCAAACTGAGGGAACAAGTGGAAGAGGAACTATCTAGGTTATGTGCTGAGGGCATATTAGTTCCAGTAACTTTTAGTGATTATGCTTCTTCGATAGTAATTGTTTCTAAATCAGGAAAAAAAATTTGAATTTGCATTGATTGCAAAGTTACCATTAATAGGTTTGTTGAGACCCAACATTATCCACTACCTAGAATCTACGATATTTTTGCCAAACTTGCTAATTGTAAATATTTTTGCGTCATTGATTTATCAGGAGCATATCAGCAGTTGAAGATTTCAGAAACTTCAAAAAAATATGTTACTATAAATACACATAAGGGATTATATCAGTATACGAGATTACCGTTCGGGTTGGCGAGTGCGCCATCAATTTTTCAATCTGTTATGGATCAATTACTTTTAGGTATTCCTGGTACGTCGTGTTATTTAGATGATATTCAAATTGGTGGATCTAGTTTTGAAGAATGTAAAATTCGTCTTTTTCAAGTATTTGAAAAAGTTAACAAATTCAATATAAAAATAAATTTGGATAAATGTTCATTTTTTAAAAAAGAAATAAATTATCTTGGTCATACAATTTCACAAAAGGGGCTAAAGCCAAATAATGAAAAAATAGAAGCTATAGTTAATGCACCTAGTCCAAAAGTTTAACACAGTTGCAATCGTACCTAGGCATGATAAATTATTATAGCAGTTTCATTCCAAACTTGTCAAGCGAGTTAAAAGAACTGTATGGTCTACTACGCAAAGACTCGAAGTTTAATTGGTCAACAAAAATAGGAAATTGTTTTTTAAAGTAAAAAAAAACTATTTCTAAATAATAAATTACTGGAATTGTATGATCCACAGAAACCAATAATAGTAACGTGTGACGCCAGTCCATATGGCGTAGGAGCAGTTTTAGCTCATTTAGTAAATGGGGTCGAAGCCCCAAATTTATTTGCATCTAGCACCTTAAGTTCGTCGGAGCGTAATTATTCTCAAATACATAGAGAGGCGCTTGCTGTTATGTTTGGCTTAAAAAAATTCCATAAATACATATACGGTCATAAAATTACATTATGTAGTGACAATGAAGCATTAAAACAAATTTTTAATCCAAATAAAGACACGTCAAGTATCACGGCGTCTAGACTTCAGCGATGGGCAGTTATACTATCAATATATGATTATGAATTTAAGTATCGTCCTGCTAAACATAACACACCAGCAGATGCAATGTCACGTCTGCCATTGGCAAATGAAACTCATATAGAATCGGTACATAATTTGTCAGATGTAATTGAATAGCCTGTTTGTATAGAAAAAGTCAGAACTTACACTGAGAACGACCAAATTTTATCAAAAGTTATAAGTTACGTTAGAAGTAAGTGGCCGTCAAACATTGTATCAGACATAAAAGTAAAAGTTTATCCAGCGACAATAACTGCTTATACTACCGAGATAGATTGGTTATACCTGAAAAAATGCGTAACGAAGTACTTGCAGTTCTGCACGAAAACCACGATGGTATTCTTAGATTGAAAATGCATGCAAGAAGTTCAGTTTGGTGGCCTAAAATAGATCGAAGCATAGAAAATTATGTTAAAAGTTGTTTTGTTTGCCAGTCAACGCAAAAAATTCCAAAAGAAAACATTTCGAGTAAATGGTCGCAATGTAAAGAACCTTTCGAAAGAATTCATTTAGATCTTTTTAATTTTGAATCAAAAACGTTTTACATTTTTATTGATTCATTTAGAAAATATATTGTTGTCAAATATCTACCAAAGACAGACGCAATTAGTTTGAGCAACAGTTTGCTATCAGTTTTTAGAATTTTCGGTTACCCAAAAGTATTAGTATCGGATAATGTACCGCCATTCTCTTCTTATCAATTTGAACAATTCGAAAAAAAATTTAACATTGAACTAATGAAATCACCCGCTTATCATCCGCAAAGTAATGGGTTAGCGGAACAAGGAGTACAAACAATCAAAAACAGTTTAAAAAAAATATTTAACAGATGAACGTTTAAAATCTTTACCAATTCAAACCAAACTAAATAAAATTTTAATGTGCTACAACAATACACCTTTTACAACAACAAATAAAAGTCCAGGTAGACTTATTTTTTAAAAAAAGTTACGTTTAATACAAATAAAAACAAGACGTTAGTTTTTCAAAATGATAATCATTTAAAAAAATCTGAAATAAATGAACGAATATTAAAAAAAGGGGAAAAAGTATTGTATAAAAACCATTTTAAAAACTTTGTTAAATGGATTCCAGCAACCATACATAAACAAATAAGTTCGAATACGTATTTAATAAATATTGAAAACTCTATAAGATTGTTCATAAAAATCAGTTACGATATTCTACATTACTAGACAAATATCATCCTTTGATATCTAATGAATTACCTCAAAGTATTGAAAATACCAAATCAAATCCTGAACTAGCTAAACAAAAAAACTATTCAAAAATACGGTATACACCCATGTCTGTTCGGAGATCTACTCGCAAGAGACAAAAGCCTAACAAACTTTCTTATGAAAAACAAAAGAACAATAATATTTTGTTTAACGATATGTATACAAAATTGAATTTAAAATAATAAATTATTGTATTGCTCTTACCTAAACTAATATGCATAAGAAAAAAAAAACAAAAAAAAAACACATAGCTATTGAAAATTATAAACTAATATTTAAAAATACATATTAATGAAGTTTAAGACAAAAAGGGGAAAATGTTATGTATTGAGTGATTAGTACCTAAAATATATTCAACATTACTAATATGATTAATGGTTACAGAATACCCGAAATATGAACTGTGCATCACTAGGTGCTCAATCGCTTTGTAATACTCCGTTACTTATATTTTACTCTTTTGTACTTCACTTCTGATATAGCGACATAAGAATAAAGACATAAAAAACCGTGTTCGTCTTTCTATTCCACTAAAAGATATAATAGTGGATATGGCAAATAAATTGTTAGTTTCTAGAAATGAAAATTTCGAATAAATTCTGTTTTGAAAGTCGTGGCTGCCTGCAGAAATAGTTTAAAATCTTGTTATTTTGTTAAAAAGATACCCCGTTTTTGATAATAATTTGAATTATGCAATCACGGACGATAAAGGTCTCAGATTTGCTTAGTTCTCGGGAGACTCCTTGGAAGGGTCGCCTGTAATGAATACCTTGTAATTAGTTTTTTTTATTAGTTAGTTGAGCTTCCTAGTTGCAGGCAGTCACAATTAATTACTCACCGCTGTCGGTACCATAAGCTATCAAATCTGATTTGTTGTTCCATTCCATGCGCTCAATGTGTTTTGATATATTTTTTGAGGCGAATGAACTCAAATTTCCCACATATATATCGCTAATACTATTTTAAGATGGCTTATTTCACATTGTCGCTGAAATGCAAAAAATCACAACTAACTAAATATTTGTATTGCCTAAAACGATGTGGGGACTTATGATTCGATGAAATGCATCATAATCAATCAAAAAGTTAATTTTGGATTTTTAGTTAGTTACGGCTTTTTGTATTTCAGCTACGATGTGAGTTAAGCCCTTTCCATACTATACTAACCATATATTACATGCCAAGTCCCACACCTCAATAGATATAAAATTCACCTTGAATTAATTCTTATTTAATTTGTGAACTTGGCTGTCGACTTATTTACATACCATTTTATCTTTATTTAGATGCGTGCTAATTTTGACAATTTACACATTGGCCATTTGAATTATGTTATTGCCAAATCTTATTCTACACTTGCCTTCATTCGACGTTTTGCTTCCGATTTTACGGATCCATACACTTTAAAGTCACTATTTGTTTCACTCGTTCGGTCTAAGCTGGAGTATACCGTCTTTATATGGAGGCCATATCACCAGTGCCACATCAGTAGACTCGAACGCATTCAGAAGAATTTTCTTCGTTTTGCACTCAGACCGTTAAACTTCGCTGACCCGATTCCTTCTTACAACGCAAGATGTGCATTATTAAACTTAAAATCTTTGCAGGGTAGAAGAAGTATACTTTCATTCTGTTTTGTTTACGATATCATAAACGGGATAGTTGACTCTCCCTTACTCTTAGAGCGCATTAGTTTTAATATCCCACAAAAAAATCTTCGGAGTAATGACTTATTCTTCCTAGAGCGGGTTAGAACTGTTTATGCCTCGATGGCACCTTTGCTTAGAACATTGAAAGAGTTTAACCAGATTTCAAATTCCTTGGCTTTTGATTTTTCGCTATCTACACAGAGAAATTTTCGTTTCCGAATTTGTATGGAACGTTTTACTTTTAAAAACGTTTTGACCCAGGTTTTGCACCTACAATATTTATTTAAATTTTGAGAACGAAAATTTTCAATTCAATTTCCAAAATCCATGTTTTTGTTTTTGGTACGCAAATTTTCAAATCGTTTTTAAAAACGATCGTTTGATAATTGAATATGCGCATGTTGAAATTAAATCCTAAAATGTTTTTTTTCCATTTTAAAAATATGCATTTTTAAATATGATATTAAAATCTTATTTTTATTAAATCACAAGTCATTTGGTATATACATACATTGTCAAAAATATATTGATATACATACATATATACTTATAAATTGGTTACAAAATTTAATAAACAAAATACAGATGTTTTACAAATACTATATACATACATACATACAGATGTTCCCGCCTTACTTCAACGCTGGGCCTGCTAGTTTTTCTTCACGCTGGTCAAACCCTGTAATTTAAAGCAAGAAAATTTTAAATTATTATTTAATAACTCATAAGAATTTATTTTTGTAAATTATTCTTACCAAAGCTTTTTTCGGTCCAAGAAGTCCACCGTATCACCAATGTCCCTTCCATGTATTTAGTTAGGTGGTTAGAATGGCGGTATTGTTTGTATATACTTCATTACCTTTTTTGAAGATTGAAGTAACTTATTTGTATCAACACAATTTTTTCGACAAATGATGCAAACATATGAAATGTTTTTCATTATAGCTAGGTAGCTTCTTAAATTCTAATGCAAAACATTTTAGTTTTAAATATTTTTCATACTTAATTGACTGAAAATAAATTAAATTTTTTTTTTTAAAAGTGTATAGTTTTATTTTACTTGTTGAAAAGTGTGTCGCACTACAATTCGTTGGGAGAAAATCCTCAAATGTTTCATTTTAGTTTTGAAAATACGAATTTTTTCCGTTATTTCTTTAATTTTATCTGTTCTCCTCAGTAAATAAGTGAATATATTACAACGATCGTTTTTGTTTTGCGAATGTTTCGTTTTAAAGTCGTAAATACAAATACTGTATTTTTTATTTTGTACGCAGTAAAATTATTTCAAAAACTTTTATTTTACAATTTCTTTTAAAAACTTGCGTTTTACCTGTATCATTTTCTCTGTGTAAATATAATTTCAAATTATCGCTCAATCAATTTTTTAAATAACTACTTATTATGTATGTACATATAATTGTTGCAAATATAGTTAGTTCTATGTAGTCTGTAAGAAATTTTGTATTTCTAGATTACTATTTGAATGAATAAATAAATAAATAAATAAAAATAAAAAATTAAATAAACACGGAACCTAAGAATAATAAGTTTTATGAGGAAAAAAAATAATTACACTAAGAAGAAGTAGATTCATCCAGTTTTTTCAACAGACCCTTGACAAATAATATTCGATTCTCTTTATAGCCAGCCGTTGAACATTTCCGCTGGAAATAAATAATATTATCTTACGCTTTGACTTTAAATTACGAAGGAAGGTGGTCGTAGGGGACAGTCTTAAGGTAGCATCTCTACCAGGGTTCGGATTTGCCTCATTTTAGCCCCTCGCTCGCTCGTTAGTTTGCTCTGAGTTAGCGCAACTCACGAGGAACACGCGAGGCTGTTTGCAAATGAGCACTCGTTAGGTACGAGCGCACGCGATGAGTAGCCAGCGAGCGAGTAAGCAAACGAGGGCGGCGCAAGAGTAGAGCGGCAAGCAAATGAGGGCCTCATTAGGTCTGCCCTCGCGAGAGGGGCGTTGCGAGCGAGGCACTCATTTGCAGCAGCAGACGAGCGAGGCGAGTAAACGAGCGAGGCAAATGAGGCAAGCAGATTAGACAGGCAAACGGGTTGTTTGGTCAGCAAAAATGTATGGGATAAAAATTGCATCAACTAAGAATTTAGAGCAAACGATTGTATGCACACATGTAGATATGTATATACATACATATATACACATATGTATGTATTTATTTATGTATATATTTTCATGCACAGAAGAATAGATGCGTTCTATTTTTGCCAGTTTTATCTACTAGGTAGGCTCATATGTGCATACATATATATTACTATGTACTTATACGCACGTATTATTCGCAAATAACAATTTGCAAAATGGTAAAATTTGCCGTATAAACGCTGAGTTAACTTTTTATTTGCAAATAACTAAATCACGCAAATAAGTATTGATTAGTGCTACTATTTGCAAATAAGCGCAAGACGCCGCCATTCTTAGGTTTATTTTCTTTTACGATTGTCATCTTATTGCCTTTTTATAATCAAGACGTTGCCAGTTTTAACTTTATTTTCGTTTTCGATTGTCATATTATTGCCTTTTTATAATCAGGCAATATTAAAAAAGAATTTTTCACCATCGAATAAACAGTGAGTTAGGTATTTGCAAATTATTTTTATTTGCAAATAGCTTACGTATAAACGTAGTATATGTAGGTATAGTTTTTTTAATTTTCAATAGCTTATAAAATTTCAACTTATTCACTTAGGTCTCTTTTTATGTGGTTCTTTTTTATGCGGATTTGAATTTATGAGGTTTTTCAAACATTTTTTTCGCTGTAGCGATTTTGCTTTTTTGAGAGCTTTTATTACTTTTTTTCAATATGCAAGGGGCAATGCTTCTGATAAATAATTTGTTGTTGTATTCTTACATACAAGTAATTACTAAGCAATTTGACTAAGTAACTATGTTACATATGTATAAATGAGAACATAATATTTATAAAAATCATTATTTTGTCTTTCATTTCATAAATAAGTAGGACATCAGCATTTTCAAATGAATATTCCTGGTTTAGCCCCATACATATATATGTATGTAGGATAATACAAACTACTATTTGATAATTAAGGCTGGTCCACATAGAACTTTCGCGTTGACTTTGTAGTTGGCGTTGGTTTGACAGAACGCACGTTAAAAGTATGCGTTCTACAATGAAGCTTGACAGAGACTACTTTGGCCACTAAATTAACATATTAACGAGAAATAAATTAATATTTCATATCAATAATAGCATGAAAAATATATTTCTTGCCTTCATTTGATTCAAAGGAAAAAACATTTCATTTAATTTTATTTATTTGCAACAGCTGGCGACCGACGCAGCGATCTTTCTGCTTTGTGTTGGCCTTAGCGTTGCCAAATTTTGGATATGTGGACGGCTGCTTTGAAATTCGACGCAACGCCAAAGTTATATGCGAACCGGTCTCTATTCTTTGTTTACGCAAATTTTCCCATGTCTACATATCCATATATACATGCATACATATGTACACATGTCCTTGAACAACAGGCCACAAATTAATTTTTTCACCAAGGACTATATGTCATTCAGGTATACAGCATAACTGCTACAAGTAGAAAACTATTTTGGGGGTGTTAGCAAGTGCTTACTTGTTTTTTGTTTCTGCGGCACAAACGATTATAATATCTTCGTTACTTACTTTTCTCTGTAAAGACAAAATACATGCATATGTACATACATATATAAATGCATATATACATAAATACGTACATACAAACATATATAAATATGCATGTTATGTGTGTACACATGTATGAATATAACTCTAAAAAATAATTCATTCCATAATCTATGCTTATGTATGTAATCAATTCTATTTGTTGTTTTAAATGCTGCCCTAATATAATACTTCACATAAATATATGCATATGTACATGCAATTATTAAGATACTTTCGTACATAATCTATTGACATACATTCCCACATTTTTATGCACAAAAATGCATGTGTCGTATCAAGGCGTATTTAACAAGGTGGTGTGGGCCGTATATAAGTAAAAAATTACACTAACAAATTATACGCTGATGTCCATACTGTCATTGGTATGAGTTACAACAAACACATCAGTTTGACGTAATGGCCTCCACGGCGAAAAACTCAGCTGTCCCCCCAACACCACCTTGTTTAATACACCTTGTGTTGTATAGTACACTCGGAGCGCTCGCTCGTCGCTCACTCGTCTTTCCTAGCAGAGTGAGTATGCAGACAGCTACTCGCCTCGCACTGCGAGCGAGGCAACACCCAACAGCCTCGCTCATTTAATAAGAGCGCGAGCAAACAAGCAGCGCTCGCTCGTTTGGCGAGCGAGCCAAACTTCACGTGCCTCGCCTCATTGCTGCTACGAGTACGAGCTGCGAGCGCCTCATTGTCTGCGAGGCATTGAGTAGGAGTTTGCTCACTCGCTCGCTCGAACTCCGAGTTTTTGCCCACCCTGATCTCTACAGGCAAAAAATATTGGCTAAAATTTTTGTTTGCCAGATATACGTTTTAACAGTGCACTTGTACAATATTCGCATTCGCAAAAGCTCCGCATTGATTATTGGGAATGCGAAAGCGCATGCGAATGCGAATGCGAATATTCGCAACAACCCTGATTCATATGTATACCCACATATGTAAATTAGAATGCTTTTTTCTTTCGGTCCCATATCAAAATTTCGTTGTCGGTTACAAAAAAATAATGTCGGCAAAATTTCAGCCCTCTCTCTATCTTCATTTTTCAGTTAGCGCTCGCAAAAATAAGAATTTTCAACGAAGAAAATGTTGTTCCGCAACTTTATTTATAAACAGTTAAGTGTAACAAATAAAAGAAAAGCCTTATTGCAGTTTTGTAGAGAATTAAATTCACACACACAAATATATTCATAAAGTTAGTTAATAAATAAAGAATAAAAAATGTACATATAATATTAACATACATACATAGTGGTCGAAAAAATTTAGTAGGACCAAATTTTTACAAGTTTTCACAAATATTTTTTTTTTTGTTAATTAGTTTAGGTTTTGTAGCCTACTAAATTCTAGCAAAATAAGGTGCAACTTTCAAGTGGCTAAAAATTTTGGTTTTAGATTTTTTTTTCTAAAGGTGCTGTGTTTCCTTACATGTAAACATAAATTGTATTTGTTCGTTATTGAAACCAAATGCGACAAACAAAATTCTAAAAAATCAATCGTAATTTTTAGGTATTTGAAGCTTTACTATACTAGAATTGAACGAGCTGCAAAACTGCATACTTACACAAAATCTTTAAAAAAAATTTTATTAAAAAGCTCTACATTTTTTAAAAAGTTGGTTGATATGGTTTTTTTAAATATTGCACAAAGCTAGAACCTTAGATTTATACGGATTTTGTTAAAGGTTGAACTTATAAAATTCAATTCAAAGCAAAAAAAAACTAAAATAATAGGTGCTTATGTCACAGAGTCTAAAATTCCCCACAAAAAAGGTCAAGTCCCCGATTCTCTACGCAAGCTGAAATTTCCCGCAAATCGGAAATTCCCCAAGAGTTGGCTTCGCTGATGTAGTGTAGAAACTATCAAAACGTAGCAAGTGAGCAAAGCTTCTATAGTATAGAATCTATACAGACGAGCGCAAGAAAAAATAAATTATAGAATATCAGCAAAAGCATTGCACACGGATGTCAATGAATGTATCGCCACGGGTAATTTTTCAGAAGCATTATATCAGAAGCAGTTGCGTTGACAAGTTCAGAGCGACTCATAAGGATAAAAAATATTAATTCAACACAACAAAAGGCATTGCCTTGGCAATATACTTCTGAAGAGGATTTGGATGTATATACAATTTTGTGAGAATTATTAAAACATAATTAAAATTTTTTCCTGGATATACATAAATAAATTAATTAATTTTTTTCTTTTTGGTTTGTGTTGTCTCCGACAGGGTTGGTATAAGATGCGTTTTTTCTAACGATTTTCCGTCATCATCAAGAATATGTTATTTTACGTCTTTTTACGAACGTATGTGCATCATATAAAAAATAAAAAAATTCGGTGATTTCTTTCGAGTTTGAAATTTTTTTAAATATTTGTTGTTACATAAAAACACTGCCTATAATTTTTACTTTAAGTAACCTAATGTGGGGCTGCCATACGTTTCCGTTTCCAGGGACATGTCCTCGTTTCGGACTCTTTGTTCCCGTGTCCCCGTTTACAACCAAAGTGTCCCCGTATAATGCTTGGGACAACAAAATTTGATTTGCTTTTGTAAATTTGAAATGGTTGGGGGAAAATTATTTCGTCTTATCGTGAGTTTCGCCCTAATATTTTTCATCCACCCGTAAATGAATACGCAGATTCGAAAGTGAACAATTTCGGGCGAAATAAAACTCATGATAAGGTTGATTGCCTTTCCTTATTACATATCAGAAACAAGTAGTCCGGATACATCGTTTCAATCGATAGTTGAAAAAGTGCCATCTTTAGTAGTCAGTTGTAATTATCGCAAAATTCGAAAGTGAACAATTTCGGGCGAAATAAAACTCATGATAAGGTTGATTGCCTTTCCTAATTACATATCAGAAACAAGTAGTCCGGATACATCATTTCAATCGATAGTTGAAAAGGTGCCATCTTTAGTAGTCAGTTGTAATTATCGCAAAATTGTGTTATCAAGAAAAAAAAAACAGATTAGGGGTATTCTCGATCCGTTGCATGAGTGCATGCAAGCATAAATAGCATACTTGCAACACCAAAGTATGCACCTAATCGAGAACTCCTTTTCTTCGCTCATAGCATGCATATGTCAAAACGTTCTTATGTCAAATTAAAAAATGCCTCGTGAAAGTGAAAAGCAAAAACTTATACATTTTCTAATTGAAAACGCCAAAATGAATATAATTTTTACAAATGGTGAGTAAATAAGTCTATCAATTAACTATTTCTTACCATTCTCATTTATTTTCAGGTCTCAGAAGTTTTATAAAAGAAATGAAATATTTCGACGAAGATATTTTCATTGTAATGTCGTTTTTAAGCGGCTGTTTTGAGAACGTTCCAAAATCTGTGGAGTGGAGAAGTTCTGTCCTCAACAAGCTGGATGAGAACCGTTTTCGGCAAATGATGCGCGTCAACCACGAGCAATTTAGACAACTTTTATCGCTTATTTGTGATGATCCAGAATTTAATAAGCCTCACGCACAGAAACTATTTTTTTTTGGATATTCAATTAGCTATAGTGCTATACCGTCTCGGCTCAAATGGTGAAAGCGCAGCCATAAAAAAAATCGCGGCAATATTTGGAGTAGGAGACGGCGAAACCGTCTACAAAATAACAAAACGAATCTTTAAAGCATTCAGAAACTTACAGTCAAAGTTTATTTTTTGGCCTGATTCAAATGAGCGAAAAGCAATTTCATGTAGAACTTATCACGAATTGCCGGACTGTATTGGATATATTGATGGAACGGAAGTAAAGCTTGCAGAAGCTCCAGTCACCAACCATCAAGCTTACTTTTCAAAAAATCGTGTGTATTCCATTAAAGCGCAAGTTGTATGTGACGATCAACTTAAGATTCGCCATGTTTCAGTGGGTCATTTTGGCAGCAACCCCGATGCAAGAATGTTTCGCTCCAGTCCCCTATATACAGAAAAAGAAAACTTTTTTTTCTTCTGAGCAATGGATAGCGGGGGATTCTGCGTACCCATTGCAAACTACCCTTATAACACCATACAGATCAAACTCCCAACAATTAAATCGAACTAAGCGCATAGCTTTTAATTTACGCCACAGCGGATACCGAGTCAGAATAGAACACTGTTTTGGTATCCTTAAAGAGCGTTTCGGAAGCTTAAAGGAACTTAGGATACGTGTACGAGATGAAAAAAGTCACAATTTCTGCTCGGAATGGTTTATGACTTGCTGCGTCCTGCACAACGTTCTCATTAAAAGTTCAGAGTTTGAGGATTATGAACTAAATGCTAATACTGATGATGGAGAAGGCGAAGTATTCAGCAATACTTTTTCTGAATTCAATCAAAATAACCCAGAAGCAGAAATTAAAAGACAAAATTTATACTCCTATATGTTTGAATAAAAAATACGTAAACATACATAAGTTATATCGTTAGTTTTATTTCATTTTAATTCATTTCCGCTTTTAAAACATACAAACTTGAACTTGAAGGAGTTAATTAATAAAATGATAAGTACAAAACAGCCAATTTTAATAGCATAACCAAAGCTTAGTCCTAAGTCTTGAACGCATTTCAGAAATGGTACGAAGGAATCGGCACATTTTATACAACTATATATATATGTACATATATATGTATATACACAAATTCACAAGTAAACATCTTGTACATACTTACATTGTACCTACCTACATACGTTTATGCGAAATAAAGAGTGCTATATCCAACAGGAATAAATGCAAAGGAATTCCTATAGCTTTCTTACGTGCGATAATTACAGTATACGCTGTATATGTACAAACATATGAACCGTTCAGTGCACACATCGATTAACTCCAGTTTTTGAAAAATCTTAGATTTAAGTGTTAAAGCACTTGGTATAGTCATAACTTATTACGTTTATAACTCTATATAACATACAATAGTACATAATGTTCATAACATTATTTATTTGATTTCATAATATATGTAAATGGAATTTTAAAAAATAATGTACATTATTTGATCGCATCTCCCAACTTTTCGTTGATGGAGTTAATCGAACTGAACGGCTCATATGTAAAATACTCCCTTGCTTTGTTCGTTTTGGACATTAACTCTATATTAAAAAAAAATGCATGTACATGCATACACACATAGATGTGCACTTGCGCATGTGCGTATGCTTGTATGTAGGTAAATATATACATTTACAAATGTACATATTTGTATATACACTTACATACATACATTCATCTTAAACAAAGAGATAAAAACAAATTTATCCAATACTACATTTAACACTTTTAGGTTCCATATTTTTTATCTATTTCATATTTCGCAATACGTTCCTTCATTTCCAGCTCTTTATATTTGAAATCTAATTCTTTTTCGCGGAAATATTTATCATTTTCTGCTCTCTTTTCATCTATGTCTAATCTTTTCTTTTCTATGTCAACTGCCTCCTTCTTAACTTTTAATTTTTCACTTTCAAACTGCATTCTTTCCTTTTGAATTGTAGCTAATTGTCCCATAGCAGATCTTGGTCGTGCTTTAGTTTTCCCTGATTGCTTTGGTGTGGATGAGCTTGGGATTAGTGCCTCCTCAACTGGCAACGATGGCGAACGTGGTGAAGGAACTTCGCTTTCAACTAACTGTGTAATAGTTGATGACAGTGTTGGTGAAACGGATGCCAATGTCGCTATGGCTGGTGGTGATTCAGTTGATGGTAATTCTATCCATGGTGGTTCTGTTGATAGCCATGGTAGCTCTGTCGATGGTGATTCTGTCACTAGCAGTGGCGCCCGTAGTGCTATGCCTCGTGGCTCAAATATATTTTGGAGACGCCTATATGTGGACATATTTTGAGTATCCTGCCTGCAGATTATTGAAAATGGATTTACCTAATTAACAGCAAATACATATATGAATAGATAAGTACCTATTTTTACCTTCTATGGATTCTTCTCCTTCAAGTACGCCAGCTCCAGTTGAATTCAGCGAATCGTTGGCTTTTACGTAAAGCGATTTGAGGTGGCGCACCTTCCAGCGCACCTGCTCAGGGGTAGCCTCTATGGGGGTCTTTTCAATAAATTTTGTATAAAACATTTGTGCAGTTGGAAACTGAAATGAATATAAGAACATCAATATAAGTTTTAATCGAGGTTCTACGAATCTTCAGATTTAAAACATTGCTTAACTCAAACTTGGGCTCCTCTTCAAGAAAGTCCAGGATGAGCTCCACCTCTCGAGCCTGCCACTTTTTTATTGGCTGTAACCTTGCAACCGATCTTTTTCGCGTAATATCGCTCATTTTCTAAAAATTAAAACGATAAATTGTTGCAAAATAGTAAAATGAATTAAAACTACTTACTCTTTATCCAACTTTATGCTTGTTTACAAATGAGAAGACAGCTGACACAGGGTTGCAAAAAGTATGCTACCATATCATGCAATCAAAATAACACCAGGTTCATAGTAGCATGAGGGTGCAAAGATTTCATAATATTTTAACACATGAAACAACAACAAAAGTATCCAATCATACTATTTATGCTATCTATGCACCATGCTAGACAGTATGCATCGGATCGAGAATACCCCTATTCTATTTAATTGAATGGCTGCGTTGCTGATCAAAATTATAGTTTACGTATACGCGAAAAGAGACCCTGTAACATGTCATATGAGTTAGTTATACCATGTTCTGACTGACAACGAAAACACTTTGAAAACGAGTTTTGGGATTGTGCGCTGAAGGCTGTTAACACCTGTTTTTAGTTTTTTCGTTGACATTTCCTACATCCTTTGTTTACAGTTTTGCTACAACAAAACAAAACCAACATTTTTATAAGCTTTTATTTAACTTGGTCATCCAGCGGAAATCGCGGAAATTTCCAATCGGTTTTAAACTAACTTCACGACAAGTTAGAGACTTGAAATTTTCAGCATAGTTCCAACCACGATGACAATGCAATTTAAAATGTAAATGAATTCCCTATATGGTCCAGAGATCTTGATTCAAAGGCGGTCAAAAAGTAGTAAGATTTATGGCTAACAGAGCGTAATTTGCCAAAGAACGTAAAACCACTAAAAAAGTGTTAAAGCTGCCGGCGGTAGTGTAGCAAAGCTATTTGTGGCAAATTCTAGATATCAACCTAGTCTAGATATGAACCTCGTTGTAGGCATCATATCAAGGAGACACAATTAGAAGACTCCAGATGTCGCCCCGCCAGAAGAAGTTAAATATTGCGCCTAAATATATGCACTATTTAAATACGCTACAGCCGAAATGGACGTCACGCCATTTCTTTAAATGAAATCAACTGCTGCTATATGTACATATGTATGTTTATACAAAACGTAAGCAAACAACATTTTGCTTGCATAGTCTTCTGTTCTCTTTCATTGCAAGTTGAATTATTTTAATATCTATTGCAAAATTTTGTACATAAAATAAAATAACACTTTTTAATATACAACGCTTTTATAAATGGACTAAAAACTAGAAAATAAGATAATGTAAAAAAAATATTTTTTAAAAACAAGCTTTTATTTAACATGTACAATCAAAGGAATAAAATAAAGTAGTGAAACAAAAGATTTTTTAGCAAGATAATTTTGTCAAAACTGCACTAAAATTTATAAAATAAAATAAGTTAAGGTCTCGTTAAAGTTACTAAAAGCCATTTAGTGAAAGGAGTTATTCAAACTCTAATGAAAATTACTAACAATTTGTACTAATTTACTTCGTTTTTAAAAAAGCTTGTCGGCGAATTCAGCGTACATGCATAATTGGTTAGGTATGTATATGTATGTATGCAGATATTTAAATGCCGGTTTGCTATTCGCGCGACAAACTTTTTTAGAAACGACGTAAATTAATACAAATTGTTAGTAATTTTCATTACGGTTTGAATAATTCCTTTCACTAAATGTCTTTTAGTAACTTTAACGAGACCTTAACTTATTTTATTTTATTCATTTTAGTGCAGTTTTGACAAAATTTTCTTGCTAAAAAATCTTTTGTTATATTACTTTATTTTATTCCTTTGATTGTACATGTTAAATAAAAGCTTGTTTTTAATTTTTTTTTTTACATTATTTATTTCTTTCATTTTTTTTTCATTAATAACGTTTTAATTTTAGTCTTATTATAGTTTGGCCAGCCAATTAACAATAAATCCGAACTGGCGCATTAAAGATGAAAAAATATAACTTCCACTTCGATAATTATATCTAAAAAACTAGTGCAGACACCGACTGGAATAAGTGGAACGTAAGTTTTCAGCAAAAACCATGATAAAAATATAGTGAGGTGGAACCGCTGAGAAATACTTTTAGCATTTCTGACGTTTTCAAGCATTTTTATTTTAAAATTTACGCACAAACTCACATACACATTCTCATTTCCAATCTCAAACAACAAAAATGTTGAACAATTTAATTTTTTAATTTTCAGTTTTATATGATTTTAAAATGCTGGCAAAGTTGAAAAGACTTGAGAACGGTTTTAGCTCACCATGTTTTTATTATGGCGAAAACTGGTTTTCGGTTGATAGATTTTACATGGACGAAAACACAAGTTTTAGGTCGAAACCCAGTTTTAGCAACGAAAACATGTTTTTGATGTCGGTCACAACATGGTATTACGTAAAAATGTGTTAAAATAGTTCTTGTTTTGTTTGCTTCCAGTTACGTTAAGAAGTACAAATACGTTCCAGAACTGAACAAAAATTTTTTTTGATCTCTAATGGTTATTGTTTTGTTTGTTTGTATATACATACTTTAAAAGGCAGAAGTGCACTCATGACATACTTATGTATATAATAAAATACGTTGTCCATAAATACGTTCAGTGAAAATGTGGTTTTGATCTGAATTTATTATGACTTATGCAATTTCGACAGGGTGGTATGTAACGAATTTCCGTCATCCCTTGTCAAATTTGGTTTGGAGACAAACCGGTTTCGGCGTTGTGCCATCTTCAGTGTCATTTTTTGTTTTTTCGTCTTTTTACGAACGTAAAGGTGAACACACCAAAACTGCGACACTTAGAAATTACTACCAGAAACAAACTAGAAGGCTTTGAAATTATTATTTTTTGTATTATATAACTTGGAAGTTCAGATGTTATTAAAATGTTAAAATATTAGTTATTATTTGCTCCATATGCAAGTGATCGGTATTTTCATCGCACACGCGCCATCATGTTCTGCACGACTGCATCATCGACTTTACGCGATGCGCACAACTACTTTGTTTTGCACTCTTCAATATTTTTCACTGTTTCACCTGTTTTCTGCAAGATTTCTTTGACAATTGACCAATATTCCCCAATAGGACGTGGCTCTGGGCTATTGGGTGGATTGCAGTCGTGAGGTACAAAATTGATGTTATTTGCATTATACCATGGCAATTTGTCCTTGGCATAGTGGCAGGTTCCCACGTCCGCCTAGAACAGTGGCCTACTCCTTATCTGTTGATTAATGACAGAAGACGCCTTTTGAGGCACTCATCCCGATAAACTTGATCATTCATTGTCCCGGATGGGAAAAAAGGGCTGCTCAGCCTCAGGATCAAATAGCTTGCCAAACCATGTGGTTTTTTGGAAATTTGGACTTCATTTTCAGCTTACAACTTTCAGGGGCATCTTGACGACTTGCACCAGTATAAAAATCTTGACCTGCAATATATTTTGAATTTTTATAGCAGTAGGTTTCGCAGTCCATAACAATGCAGTTGTATTTTTTAACTTAGAATTCATACAACTTCCGAATGCGGGATTTCGCTGTAACATTCTACTTTGCGCCTCGGTCTGGCGCTGTTTGAGCTGTAGAACATCTCAATGAAGCTTTCCGCTTTACCTTTTGTACGAAAAACTGCGATCTGCGTACGGATTTTGCAACATAACGCGACAAAATCTTCGGATTTCGCGAAAACGCACTGAGGACCTTCCGAGCACTGTTTTTATCACTTTGACCATGCTAACCCTCGCTCCCTGGTTTTCTCGTAACTGCCAGGCTTTATTTGTACCGATTAAAACCCTGCAAACTGTCGAATAGTGCAATCTTTAATTTTTTAGCAATTTTACGTGTACTCAAGGCCGGATCATTTATAAACTCGTGCAAAATGGTTTACCTCGTTTCTAACTCGGTTGCCATTTTTAACTCAACTAGGAATCAAATTCAAATGAAATTTCTTCTACGTCCAACTAAGGTCATGTGGTCAGCTTATGGTATTTGAATTTCAAAATATTGAATTCGTTTTGGGTAAGTTATAAGCTTCCCAAAGTGACGCAGTTTTGGTGTGTTCACCCTTTATGTGCATCATATAAAAAAAATAAAAAATTAGGTGATTTTTTCGATTTTGAAATTTTTTCAAATGTTGTTGTTACATAAAACATTGCCTATAATGTTTTCTTTAAGTACCCTACTGGGAAATATAGGCTCTGAGGGCGTATACACTCTAGATCGTCTAACGCCCGAGGGAAATTATCAAAGTGGTTATACTTCTTTGCACATCTTTCCTTTTTGTTGTTTTAATTAAAGGATTTTTGCATGAAATTCGTATGCTTCTGGAAGACATTGTGCCATTGTGAATTTATCTTGAAGTTTTCCCTTGATTTCACTGTAGTCGCTGTCGGAAGCATCTCAAAAGATTTCCCCATATATGTATACTTATTACAGATAGCAAATTAATTGTGCTCTTTTTAAATTTACTGTTGTGTATCCAGAGCTGGTAAATGCAATTACATTACAATTACAATTACATTCCTCAGTAATTGTAATTAGGATTCAATCCCTTTAGTTCACAGCAAAGGAATCGATTACTTTTTCAATTCCTTGAAGTAATTTCAAATGGAATTGTTTTTTTTCTTTAATTCCATTACAAAGAATTTCATATTGTAATTGGAATAAATTACGTGCTAGTAATGTAATTTCTTTTATTTCAATTCCTTTGAAAGGAATTGAAAATGTAATTTTTTTCCCCAATTCCTTTGAAAGGAATTGAAAATGTAATTGATTTTTTCCAATACCATTCCTCAAAGTAATTTAAAAAGTAATCGAAAAATTTATAAAAAAAATTTTATTTACTGTTGAATTACAATAGCTTTGTTAAATTTCTTGGTTGCTAACTGCCTTGAATAAACAACTTATACCTAAGTAGTATTACTAATTGGACTTTAAGAAAACTGAATAGCTTAAACTGTAGCTGTTCAGTTTATAGGGTAACGGTTAAATTTTCCAGATCCTACCGCGTACGCGCTTCGTGTGGGACTGGAGATCCTATCTCCTAAGAGCTTTATAAACAAATTTCATTGCTATGGCTAAATTTTGATGATAACACTGTAACGACGCTAAAATTACACAAAAAACGCCGAGAGACGTAAAATTAATTTTAAGTAGTATGTTATGGATCTGTATACCTTTTTTTTTATAAGGTCATTTAGTCAAGTTATTTGCATTTTAAGTTTTCATTGCGAATGAAAAAAATTCAAACTTTAACATGATCATACGGTCATGTACGATATGGCGTATGGGTAACATTATTTCCTGCTAGTATTTTATACAAAAAATTATTGCACTTTCACCTAACCGTTGCAAACTTGTTCATTTATCCATCGATTTTCATCGGTAGTAGTGTTTTAAGCCACAAAACAAGCAGATATTGGCTAGTCTATACTAATACATATTTTGAAAGGCGTTTTTTTCTGTTCGCAAAGCTCGAGAAAGGCCGTACCGATTTTTTTTTAAATTTCGGAATCTACTGCAGACTTTCCAAGGATGGTTATAGGCTAAAAAAAAGTTTCGATATAGAAATGGGGCGTGGCACCTCCCATACAAACCGAATTTTTCAAACTGCATATATTTGTGGTAGAGGACTAGAACTGGGTATGGTGATATATACATATATAAGACCAATTCCATACTCATGGAGAAAAATTTCCATGATTGGAAAATGGGGCGTGGCACCCCCCATATAAACCGAACTTTTCATATTGCATATTTCTGGAAGTGTTCATGATAGACTGTAAGCCTTTTTAAAACTCTTTAGTTATACACCCACATGCCAATATTTCATTTACTTTATCAATTTAACTGAGTTACAATTTCCAAATAGGTGGCAGCCCCCCTCAAGAATATTTCCAACAGTTATCTTTCTCCTCGTAAATTTGATACCCATATTGTAATATCTTATTTATTTTATCAATGTAATTTAGTTAAGTTTTCCAACAGATGGCAACCCTCCTCAAACATATTTTCGGCAGTAAGCCTTCTTAAAACTCTTTAGTTTGACACCCACATGGCAATATTTCATTTTTTTTTAACAATTTGACTGAGTTTAAATTTTCAAATAGGTGGCAACCCTCGTCAAAAATACTTCCAGCAGTTATCTTTCTTAAACCTCTTTAATTCATTAATTTTATTAATATAATTGGGTTTAAAAATTTTAAAATAGGTGACAACCGAATAATAAAAAAAAAGATATTCAAATCGGTTCAGCCGTTCTTGGGTTTTGATGACCGTGACATACGAACACAACATTTTTATATATGTATATAGATATACATAGAAGATGTCCAATGTGTGCTTTCGATTTTAATCTTTGACCGCAACAAAAATTCCACATTGTACATTCGTGAAAGAGCTTTCAGTTTCTCGATTACTTTTACAATTCCTTTGAGTAATTGAAAAAACTAAAGTACTCTTGCAATTCCAGGTAATGGAATTGAAAAAAAAAAATCAATTACATTTTCAATTCCTGTCAAAGGAATTGGAAAAAAAATTACATTACTAGCCCGTAAATTATTCTAATTACAATATGAAATTCCTTGTAATGGAATTAAAGAAGAAACCAATTACATTTGAAATTACTTCAAGGAGTTGAAAAACTTGTAATCTGTAATTGGGAGTAATTTAATTCCTAAAGGAATCATTACGACCCAGCTCTGTGTGTATGCAAATGAATTAAAACTGTCAGTAGTGCTTTATTTTATTTAACAACCTCATTTGCAAAAACAAGAAATTAAATAAAGCAGTAACAATATTTATACAAAAACAAACTTTAATTCACAAACAAAAGCAATTTAAATATGTATTCATGCGCTATAATTATAATAGGTTTGAATCGCCTATTGTTTTTTTTAACAGTTGAAAGACAATATTCATAATCGATTTTGAACAACTACCAGATAAGCAGAAAAAATTAAGTCTTCACTTTGAAGTTTTTCGTACGCCATAAAAATTAAATCGCATCGCGAAAATAAATACAGTGAAACCCGCTTAAGTACCTAACCCACTTAAGTAACCAACATTTTTGGGCAATGTGAAGTTTTGAATGTAATCTGAAGAAAATCCCTCTTAAGTACCTAATTAATATACGCATAAAATCCTTCTTTAGAACTGGTTTGTTGATTCCGCGCACGAAACGTGTTTTTTTTTGCGTTCCTCACGCTCTGGGCACTTTCGGCACGTATTTTTGACACGTATGAGAAAGTAACTTATTTTTAAACTCTAATTACCGGAGAAGCCCGGAGAGCGTATGGAACAAAGCTATTAACATCCAGATTGCGTTGAATATTGAGAAAAGGTAGCCCGTTGTGTGCTCGTAATCTCTCCATGGCTGCACATGCATGTAGGGATAAATCGATACCATCAAGGTATTACTCAAATCAGTACTTGTACTTGTATAAAACAAGGTATCGATACCTACTCAGCATCGGAAAGGTATCGAGTACTTGTACATAGAACTACGATTTTGCAGATTTTTCAAAGTTATTGAATTTTTTTCACAAAAAATATGCATTTTTACAAGATTATTTACCTTCGAATATTTTTTCATACAAAAACAATAAAATACATTTTTACAAGATTGATAGATAACGTTTTTTTCATATAAAATAAGTTTAAGAAAATAAATTGTTTTTTGTTATATTTACCCAAAAAAAAACAACTTTTCCAAGTGTTTTCGTGAAAGGCGGTTCGAGATTTCGATATACGGGCATGTTCTGAAATTCAAAACTCTGAAATCGACTCGATTTTCCAAATATTTTTAATTATACATGATGAAAAGAGTGAATATTCTAATTGAAAACCGTAAATTTTAGAACATGCCTGATAGTTATACCTGTTTTTGAGAAAAGCATCTAGCAAGGGACAGATGACCTAACAACCGTTATGTATAGACGGGCTTGCTTATATAGCTGCGGAAATGTAGTGCGCATATCTTCCCATTCCTCTAATGAGCTGCTTTTCAAAGAAGATGCTGAAGCATAATAAGTTTTGCGCTTCCGATACCCAAGTACTTCCGATACAAGTACTTTTTTCGATACCTACTTGGATCGCAGTAAAAAGTATCGAGTACAAAACTACTTGGTAGATTGAGAAAAGTATCGAGTATGTACTAGGATTTACTTGCATCGATTTATCCCTACATGCATGATGATATTCATTGAATTATTTTGCAAACCTATAACTAAATAGGGGAGCGAAGGGTAGTATAAACCACTTAAGATATAATTTCTGTACAAAAGCCGGAAATCTGAATTTTTGCTAATTTTTAATGGATAACACAGCCCGACGAAAAAAAACGAGGTCAAAGTGTAAAAAAACCGCGTTTTTTGCAATATTTTAGAAGCCCTAGCAAAGAAACAAAATGAGGGCTTACATTCAATACTTTCTATCTGAAATTTTCACAAAACTACTTTATGACGTTAAAACCGATCTGAGACCTATCCGACGTTTCCACGATTCATAATTCGCTCTCTAAATAATTCGCCAAGTAATTCGTGAATTACCCTGTTTCCACGGCACATTCGTAATTTGTATGGCAGCTCTACTTATTGCCCTTCGCTATTTATTATTATTTTTATTTACTGCAAATATCGAAGTTGGAGAAAAAATGTTAGATGTGGGCGGTATAATAATGTTACTTACTTCAAGAAATTGTTGTTAGTATCAATTTTGCGTAAATTAGCGTCCTTAAATTTCGAAATATCGAAGTTTGAAGAATTTCTGGAATTTACCGTTATATGACATGTGGGAGTGCTTCTAGTCCGATTTCAATAATTTGTAACGTTTTGCTTTTATGTGGTAAGCGAAATAACCGTACCAAGTTTGGTACAAATTGATCGAACGGTTACCGAGATATGCATAAGTGGACGGTGCCACGCCAATTTTCCAACATTTTATCATAAACGTGTTTTTTGTTAAAGAGTTATTGTAAACATCAATTTTGAATAAATTGGCTTCTGTACTTACTGAGTTATCGAAGATTTCGTATTTCGCTAAATTATATGTGATGTGGGCGTGGTTATTGTCCCATTTTAAAAAGTTTCAGCCGTTTGTTACGTTGTACTAGAGCTAATAACTGTGCCAAGTTTGGGAGAAATTGGTGTAGCGGTTACCAAGATATACCCATGTAATCATAAGTGGGCGTGGCCACGCCCATTTTCCAAAAGTTTATAACTTTCTTATTTTAAGTCTTAAAATCATTGTATATGTCAATTTTCAGTGAATAAGCTTCAGTAGTTACTAAAACATCGCAGTTTTCGTATTTCTGAAAACTACCATTATATAGGAAGTGGGCGTGGTTACGGTCCGATTTCGCCCATTTTCAATACCAATACCTACCTTGGGTAAAGGGCAATCTATATACCAAATTTTGTCGAGATATATCAATTTTTGCTCGAGTTATTGTGTACACGGACGGACGGGCGGACAGACAGACATGGCTTAATCGACTTCTCTTTTCATTCTGATCATTTATGTACACATTTGTCTATATCTATCTCGATTCGTTTGGCTGTTACAAGCAACCGTTATGTGAACAAAGTTATCATACCCTTGTGCAAAAGTGCACTCGGGTATAATTAATAATCGAATAATGCAGCTGGAAGCGAAGTTCATCAGAAATGATATAAGAATAAAAGTTAATATACATAAGCAAAATAACGTTGATTTTTGTAATTTTTTCACGGTGTCACTCTTTTTCTTCCACACAATTTTTTTTATATGAGGAAAATGAACAAAATTGTCATCAAAAGAAATTACCAAAAACTAATAAATATAATTGAGGGATTCACAACGGTGTCGTAAGTGTCGTATTGTTGTATGTCGTATACTTTAAAAGCTTAAATAAATGTTTAGAGAACTTGAAACCATAACCAGCTATTTTTTAAAACAGCGAAAATTCATAATATGACTTTGATGGTACTTTGCAAACCCCCTTAATATATCTTTTAGGCGTTTAAAGTTTACGACATACAACAATACGATACTTAAGACACCGTTGTGAATATCCTAAATATGCAGCGCAGTGTTGGTTGGTTGGTAGAAGTGTCGCCTGGGTACATTCCCAGGACCCAATTAGTGCTGAAAGCACCATTTTGATACGCTTTCTCTGGGACCCCTGATTTTATCTGCTTTCGTGATTCGTTGGGATCGACAAACCATTTGGATTTTCCGATGAATCTATTTAGGTTAGTAATGGTAAATTTGGAAATTTCCCCAAGATTTTGGATGGAAAAACTCCCGAGTGTGATCTGCCTTATTTGTGCCAACGCTGGGCACTCGCAAAGATAGTGAAGGACCGTTTCTTTACTTCCCACAAGATTACAGCTACGGCACCGAGGGTTATACGGAAGTCCCATTTTAGCTGCATGTTCATGGGCTAATGTCCCATTATCGTGGCTGTTAACTTGACTATATCTTTCCTCGACCTCTTGAGAAGTTCTTCTGTCTTTGGCTTGTCATAGGGCGGCCATATGTACCTCGCAGTTATGCAGGTTTGAAGGTTGTTGTTGCAGCGCAGTGTACTATTAACTTGCTTGACTTGGGGGGGGGGG
>NW_023458563.1:18766296-18776675 GCF_013731165.1 Rhagoletis pomonella
GGGGGGGGGGGGGGGGGGGGGGGGGCAACAACGCAAATTTGTGTTATTTTCCAATTGAATGTGAAATAACACAAATTTGCTTTATTTCATTTCTCGTTGAGTAATACTTTTACACTTAACAATTGAGTAATAAAGGAAAATAATGCACATATGTAGGTAGTCACCCAGTTACATTTGACAAAAAGTACTACACGAACAAGTTAAATTCGTTCGACGTCGCGCTCGCGTCCCCCGCCCCCCCCCCTCCTTTCGCAATTATGCACTGGTGGCATTACAACCGTTTAGAAAAAAGAAAATTAATAAAATAACACTAGTTCACTTCTGGAACTGCTTTTTAATGTCCAAGTAATGGGAATTATTGTGTATGGTGTTATTGTATGCATCCTACCCATAGTGGAATTTACCAGGTGCCACTGCCTTATTTGAAAATTTGCCTATAAAATGTGACTATAAGGCAGCCGAGTGTCAGAAAATAAAGCGAGAAAGCCGTTTTATTACTTAGTCTGTTTATTGCGACATCGTTCCATGCAAACATTTTAAGGTTTTCCAGCAATGTTAAAAACCATGCAGATAAAATTCGTACAAAAGCGCTATGTCCAATATGACGAGCAGTTATTAAAGACGATGCTTTCCCTATATTTTGTTAGACTTTTCATAAGTAAAAATATTTTGTGAATATTACTTTCTTCATATGAATTATATCACATTTTTTGTTTAATTCAAGGCCTATCAAACAGGTTTAGAGCATTTGAGCAAAAAAAACATTTGCCTGTATTTTGTTGTTGCTTCTGGTATCGAAAGTGTCAAAAACAGTTCTAATTTTTTTTCTACATCAAAGCGTGCCATGTGAAATAAAAAAAGATAAAAAATTAAAACGGAAAAAATTCAAATTGGAGTTGTTGTTAGTAAATTGGTTTGCTTCTCGAAGCATTGATCCATCCTGTGCGAGGCCTAGTAATCAGCGGTTGTGCTGAGTTGGGCGAGCGTTCCAAAAGCTGCTATTCAATCGCTGGTTTTGTATGGAAAAAGGTTTCACATGCAAATAGATTTTAACAATTTAGAATTTTTGTGAGAAGAAATTAAAAATATTTGACATTTTCGAGAACAAATAATTTGAAAAAAAATCAAATCAGCTGCTATACTGATACTACCTGTTCAATGTGCCTTGGTTTAGTTGTATTTTTGGAATAAACAAAGTTCTTTTTCCTCCTGTCAGTAAACTATTTTTTTACAAATAGTATAAATAAGCAATGGGAAACAACGCAATATTCAGATTTTGGTATTATTTCCCATTTAAAAGTGGAATAAAGCAAATTTTGTGTTATTGCCGTTTGTGTTATTAACCCTGTAGGTCCCTCCCCTTTGTGTGACAACATCAAGGCGCACGCCATATATCGGAGGAAAAGCTGGGCCAAACAGTAATATATGTTTAAGCGCCAATCTATTATTGTTATTATTCACTTATTCGTTATTTATGTATTAAAATAAATATATAACAAATTTTTTGTGTGTTTCAATGTGGAGAATGTGTCCTCCTGGAATGCTAAAAAATTCTGGTCACCTTATATTAACCCTTTGTAGTAATATATGAAGACGGAAATTCAATAGATAAAAACTTAATTTTACCAGAAATTGATTTTTCGGATTTTAATTTTAGCGATTTTTCGTCAGACGAATTAGAATAACGAGGGCTTGTATTCTATAGCCTCTATGTGCAATTTTCATAAAAACTACTTTGTGGTGTTAGAATCTATCTGACAATTACGTCTTAGGTGGATTTTTATATCAGAATCTAATTTTTGTGAAAAGTGCAGATAGAGCGTATTGAATATAAGAGGGATGGGCGTAATCAGGAAAATGAATAATTGAATAAAAAAAATAAGAATAAGTATTCATTCATCATTTCAACAATTTTGAATGACGAATAAATATTTATTGATGTATTGTGGAACGATTTTCCGTCATCTTTTGTCAAATTTGCCGATGAGGGAAAATCGTTCCACAATACATCATACTCTTACCCTGTCGGAAACACAAACAACCAAAACGAAATTTTTATTCTTCATTCAAGCACTTGCGAATGATGAATAAATTTTTATTCATCACTCAAGTCATTTAAAATAACGAATAAATTTTTATTCTTCATTCAAGCACTTTAGAATGGTGAATAAATTGTTATTCATCATTAAAGTAATTTCAAATAACGAATAAATTTTTATTCTTCATTCAAGCACTTTCATTCAAGTAATCTCAAATAACGAATGAATTTTTATTCTTCATTCAAGTAATTTCAAATAACGAATAAATTTTTATTCATCATTCAAGTAATTTCGAATGAAGAATAAATTTTCATTCATGATTTGAGTAATACTGAATAACGCATAATTTTTCATTTATTCATTCTTTCTTGACCACAGTACCAGGTAGACGATCATGGTAAATGTTCGGGTCTTATATACATACATATCTATTGTGTGTGAAATAGTAGAAAATATAGTATCAAAATCTACAAAAATTTATTCATCATTCGAAAGTGCTTAAATGAAGAATAAAAATTTATTCGTCATTCACAATTAGAAAAATTATGAATAAAATTTTATTTTTTATTTGAATAATAATTCATTCAACAACGCCCATCCCTGGAATATAAGCCCTTGATATGTTTGTTTTTATTGAATGCATGTTTGCCTAAACGTATGTTTTTGTTATTGGATTAATCAAATGTGTATATTGACACTGGTTACGGAGATATGTAAAACATTTTGTCATAAGTAGGTGGTGCCATACCCCTTGACCAATTTTTTAAATTCTTTATTGCATGCCTACGTACGTTTAGCTCCTGTTATTACAGAAAATCTATGAAAAACTATTAATTTTTAAGCACCTTGTTATTGTACCACCCTATAATCAGAGGCATTTTAAAGGCTAGCATTTGAAATATTTCCGAAAATAATGGGCTTATCGAGTTTGGTAAAGCGGCTTCTGAGATAAAACATTTTATCCTACGTGGACAATTTTCAGAAAATTATCTCCACTAATTACTAAAAAAATTTACTTTTTTCCTTTTTCAAAAATATCTCAACTTTGACAATGAATTGCAACACCCGGTATTTATACTTGCTTTAGATCTTCATTTTTTCTTTAAGACACATTTGAAGTATTTACTAAAAGCAACGCGATTACCGAGTTTGATAGATATTGATAAAGCGGCTATTGAGATACACAATGTCTGCGGTGTCACACCCTATTACCAAGAATTTTTAGTTATCCTATTTAATGCTTAAATGCAGCTTGTTTAAAGCAATTTTTAGTAATTATTTGCAGTAAATACTAAAAATAATTTTTGACAATGAATTTTAAGCACTTTGTTATTGTAGTCCCCTGTGTTTATATTTACTTCAAAGCTTAGATATTCTTTTCAGGCGCCATTTAAATTCATAAAATATCTTATTTAGTTCAAAAGTTATGATTTTTGCAACGAAATAGTCAAAAGGCCCCATAGTGCGACGGCAAAATGCCAACAGCAGCGACAACGTGCCAAAGCAAACCAAGGGACCGAATATCTAAATATATACGCACACGTACGTAACCAAGTGCATACATCCGTATATCACACATTCATATAATTAAAAAACTCTGATTATTTAATTTTAGTTCTGTTTTTAATCTATGAAGTATTTCTAAATTTCCAGGATATTTAGCGTGGTAAAAATAAATTTAAATAAAATCATTTATCCGAAGTTTGGATGTACATAAAAATTCTTTCAAATTCTTTTTTCAAAATTGTTTTCCAGACTTTTTGGAAAATTATAAACAGCAAAATTTCTATAATTTCGATATGCAATCTATTCAATATGTTTCTAAGTACATCGACTTATTTGTTGCGAAATCATTGGTTTCATAGAAGGAGATCCTCTGGCTCTGATGTCACTCTATGTATCGTAGGTCAGGAGTAAGCTTTAAAATTTAGTGAATTTGGAATCTGTACTACGACGTTCAGCGAAACTTGAAAATTTTCAAAAAGTGCTTACTAACATTTATTATCGTATACACCACAAGCAGGATGGCTTTGCATCATATATGTACTGGCAGACGTAAGTTGCTGGGGCTCCAGACTCTACACGATAGGAGAATTTGTCAAACTAACAACGGTTCAAAGGGTGGCGTGCATGATGATCACGGGGGCGTTACCCTCAACGCCGACTAAAGCTCTAGAGACGTTGCTTCACTATCTGTGGACCTATATGGGAAACTATAGGCTATTAGACTAAACGCGTTGATCAAGTGGAGTGATATGAGTTTCGGACACTAGAATTCTGGAAGATCCCCCAGCAGTCTTCAGGTGCATGGACTAAACAGTTCCGCCCACTGGACTGATGAATCATTTCCAAACAAGGATCCCCTCAAGCAGTGAATGGGAGGAGGATTCAGTCCTTAACTCTTACTCCGACTCAGCAGCCATCTACACTGAAGGCTCCAAGTTGGATCTGAAGGTAGTAAATGGAGTATACTCGCAAGAACTCTCACTTAGCCTCAGTTTTCGTCTACCAGACCTTTGCAGCGTTTTTCCAGGTGAACTTGCAGCAATCAACTCAGCTACAAGATGGCTGATCGATTCTTCTAGTAATTCGCATGCAGTAGCTATCTTTTCTGATAGTACGGAAGCTATCACAGAATTTAATTGTGACAAATCGTCGTCAAGGATTGTCATGGAATGTAGACGTACCCTAAATGAGCTGGCAAGGAGATACCCCACTCAAGTTGTATGGGTGCCAGGCCACAGAGATGTACCGGGTAAATGTGTTGCGGATGAACTGGAAAGAAAAGGCACATTACTGTCAGCAATCAGTACTGCTCGAGATGCGAGCATTTCCTTATCATCCTGCAAACTCTGGCTGGAGAATAATTTTATCGAAAGGGCAAATACAAGATAGTCTGCGGAACCCACGTGCAGGAAGCAATGTATATTTGACCTAGTTTGGATAAGCGTAGATCTAGCCTTCTACTCCGCTTAGAGCGACCAATGCTCCGCCACGTAATTGGAGTTGTCACCTGGCAATGCCTGATGGGAACCCAGGCTAGTAGGATGCAGTCAAAAGATACTGTCGTAGCTACCGTGATGAAGAGGAAATCGAAAGCGTAGAATATTACCTCTTAACTGTCCTGCATTGGCGAGGGCTGGTCGGCTATCGTTTCTCCACTATTCCTTTGAATGTTTGGCTGAACTGGATTCAGCTACGATCTACGAAGGTTACTACCACTCATATAAATTAGAAACAGTTTTGTTTTAACAGCGGTTGCCCCTCGGCAAGCAATGGTAAACCTCCGAGTGTATTTCTGTCATGAAAGAGCTTCTTATAAAATCAAATTTCATTTCGGTTTACACAACATCACATAAGATAACAACACATAACAATGTATTGAGTGATTTAAATTGATCAAATCACAAATCAAGAAATAAATTTTACTCGTAATGTGATTCGCCGAGGAATTCAGATATAAAATTTGTTTGGCATTTACTTCGCTAAAGTGAGTTTATGTGAGGCGAGTTGTAGCTGAAACAAAATGCCGGCGAACGGCGAACTCACAACAGCGAAATTCGCGCTGTCAAAATTAGAACACCCGGAAGCATATGAAATTGAACACAGCCAAAGCGAAATGTGAAGTTCGCTCGGCGGCGTTTCACGGCGATAGATTAATTTCGATCGCCCTACTGGGCGATGGCATCTGCACGTGCCAAAGGTGGCCGTATTTTTTTTGCTTTCAAAGTTTTAGGAGAAAACTACATAAACACGAATTAATTTTGTTGTTTGAAAAATACAGTTGTGGACTCGTTAAATCTGACTTAAAATGAAATAGTTTATAATAATTTCTCTTTTATGTTTTATGTTTAAATTTATTATCAATAAATTTGATTTAGTTTTTCCTAAATATGGTCACCCAAATTGTAAATGCGACCAAATGGTATCTACTGTTTTCGCTACCGCTGGAATTCTGTTTAAGTAGGCGAAATAGCTGGGCGAGCGGTGAACGACAGCGCCGCCCAATTTGGCGAGTTTTGTCGTTCGCCGATATTGTGTTTCAATCATTAGGCTGAGCAGAAGAAGGTGATTTAAGGTAACTTTAGGTGAGTTGAGTTGAGGCAAAGTACGGTGAGCAAAATAACATAACGTATCATATTTTATTTTTCAGTTTTATCTTTGTCTCTATTTTATTTTCCCTATATTTATCTTTATCCTCCTACACAGAGAAAATGAGACAGGTAAAATGCAAGTTTTTAAAAGAAATTGTAAAATAAAATTTTTTGATATAATTTTACTTCATACAAAATAAAAAATACAGTATTTGTACTTACGACTTTAAAACGAAACATTCGCAAAACAAAAACGATCGTTATAATATATTCACTTTTTTTTACTGAGGGGAACAAACGACATTAAAGAACTAGCGTCAAAAATGCTTATTTTAAAAACTTAAATGAAAAATTTTAGAATATTTTCCCAACAAGTTGTAGTGCGACACAATTTTCAACAAGCAAAAAAACAACTAGACATTTTTTAAATAAAAGCGTTAATTTATTTTCAGTCAATTAGGTATGAAAAATATTTAAAACTTAAATGTTTTACATTAAAATTTAAAAAGCTATAATGAAAAACTTTCATATCATTTGGCGGAAAAATTGTGTTCAGATAATTAAGTTACTTCAATCTTCAGAAAAGGCGATGAAGTTATACAAACAATACTGCCATTCTAACCCCTAACTACATATAAGGGACATTGGTGGACTTCTTTGACCGAAAAAAAGCTTTGGTAAGAGTAACTTACAAAAACAAATTCTTATGGGTTATTAAATAGTAATTTAATTTAAATTACAGGATTTGGCAGCGTGAAGTAAAATTAGCAGGCCCAGCTTGGAAGTAAGCCAAGAACATCTGTATGTATGTATTTATGTATGTATATAGAAATATATAAAACATCTGTATTTCATTTATTAAATGTTGTAACTTATTTATAAGTATATGTATATCAATATATTTTTGACAATGTGTGTACCAAACGACTTGTTGTAATTTAATAAAAATAAAATTTGAATATCATATTTGAAAACGCATATTTTTAAAATGAAGATAAAACATTTTAGGATTTAATTTCAACATGCGCATATTCAATTTTCAAACAATCGTTTTTAAAAACGATTTGAAAATGTTCGTATCAAAAACCAATACATGGATTTTGGAAATTGAATTGAAAATTTTCATTCTCAAAATTAAAATAAATATTGTAGGTGAAAACCTGGGTCAAAACGTTTTTAAAAGTAAAACGTTCCATACAAATTTGAAAACGAAAATTTCTCTGTGTATCTTCTTATTCACACTTGCCTTCTCACTCTCTGTTAGATATACAAGTTGTATGTACATTAGACCGGGTTGGTCTCCATACGAAAAAATGTATTTGAAGCTGACGTTGAAAAGATTTCGCCACCATAAAAAAATTTATCCTTCTAAAAACCGTCAAAATGTCTTTGTTCCAGTCTTGAGGAGCTTTACTTTTCTTTCAAATTTCCTTTTGCTCGGAGTTCACATAGTTGCACATTTCACATAGTTGAGTCATATACCCAAAGTTGTACCCCTTAAGATATCATTATTGTTTCACCAAATTCAGGTACTTTAAAGTTTAGCTTTTAAACTGTTTTGCCAATTCATTAACAACATTTTTTTAAATAATAATGTATTATTTAATCTGATTTTTATAACATTTACCTTTTCATATCTGCACATATAATTTTTTGCTTACTTAAAATTTAACTCACGGTATATTTGGAGAAAACATGTTCGTGCTTCGTTTTACAAACACTTGTTATTCTTTTTATTTCCAAAGCCATATGGTATGCGTTGAAAACCTTGTAAAATTATTACAGTTCTCATGCAAGACATATACATATAATGTGGTATCAATGTGCTTCCTCAAGGTTCATAGTAAAAAAACAGAAATTTTTGAAAGTTGTTGTTGTTTGAGATTGAAAACGAGAATGTTTGTGTGAGTTTGTGTGTAAAATTTTAAAATTAAATTGCTTGCAAACGTCAAGAATTTGAAAAATTCCGCTCAGCGGTTCTACCCAAGGCACATAAATACAGGTAGAAGCCAAAATGACGTTGCTCTTATGAGAACCAAACCTTTAAACTTCAAGTTGGCTTTCTTTTATTTCCTATATTTCGTTACGCTTTAAATGTCATGTCGTTTTTTTTTAATGTTCGTTAAAAACAAATTTTAATTAACATTTGAATTTGTGTAGTGTTGTGCGGTTTATAAATCAAATACCACTAATTTTTTTAACGTGCCTCAATGTCCTTCGCGTGAGGAGCGTTGTGAAAGCAGCTGTGGGGCAGAGCCGCAGCGAAATGCCTTGCTGTGCGTTAAACATATCAAAGCAGCAGATTTTATAAATGCACCGGGTGGTACAGGAAAGGCACGTTTGATGCCAAGTGCTGTTACTATGACTCTTATGCCGAAAAGTCCTTCCAACAACACTGCAACTCATAAATCAAAGACAAAACAACAAACGAATTAACAAATTTTAACTAGAGAAAATAAATAAATAAAATTAAACTTCAAATTTACTTAAAAACGTCAACCAGTGAAATGTAATTTTTTATTTTTCCTTACACACGCTCATTTTTATTTTTACTCTCCCGAAAACTTTGACTTTTGTAGGTTTGACGTCAAATTGGCTTCTACCTGTTTTTATTGTACCATGGTTCTACCTTCCTATTTTTTTATCATGGTTATGACATCAGCCATGGCCGCCATCTTGATGACGTACATGGCTCAATTTTTGAAGTTGCCAGATTCCTAAAAAATTATCTTATAAAAATACACGATTTTAGTAAAAAATACATCCTGTTTTATTTCGAATATGTGTAGCCCTGATATTTACCGTTTGGCGTTGAAGTTTGTGCATTTTTCTGCGTCTTTGAGTTTATTTAAATTATTAAAAATTTAAGTGCGCTGTTTTTGATTGCAAAAATTATGCTGAAAAAGGTAATTGTAAGTTTTACCGTATGTCTAAAGATGAATTGCAATTTCGGTAGCGAAATTTTGTCAATGTTATGAACGCTTTTTATTTAAAAAATGCGCGAGTGCGTTCTGCTCAAGAATAAAATCACCAGCAAATTTCTATAAGCATTCGATTTACATTTCATTTGTCACTATTGTACGAATATCATAATGTTAATCCAGTTTCACGTGAAGTTATAACATTTTATGTTGTTATAATAAGCTTTGCCACGATTTTATATCAAATATGCCCATTTGATTAGGATTCCTAAAATATGCTATACGGCAACTATATTTTCTGCGTTTTGTGTACTCTCCTTCTTCGTAAAATATTTCAGCCCATGGTGTAATAATAATTATTCCACCATGATTTCAGCCAATCAAAACTCAAATCGCAACTACGTCATTGAACGAAAACAAATTTTTGACAGCACCATGTCGTAACCTTCTATTCTATGAACCTTGGTGCTTGCTTATTGAAACATGCTACTAGAGTTCGTTCTTTAAGGCAAAACTGTGTGCGTTTGAGCGAAATTGTGAAGTATTCGACAGTTTTTTACAAGAAGCATATGGCTACGTTTCGCACAAACGCACAGCTGAAACCCTGACTGAAATGCAAAGAGCGAGAAAACTGTGCTGTGCTGTTCGTACATCAATCCGGCAGTTAAAGCGACTGTACAAACGAAGCGCAACGAATATTTGAGACCACGCTGTGGCTGAACCAGTGTTGGCAGTTTTGGTACAATTGTACTCTTTTGATACAATTTCGTTTACAATATACTTTCCTTGTGATGAATAATATCTATATATGTGATGAATAATCTTATCTTACTAATATTATAAATGTGAAAGTTTGTATGTTTGGATGTTTGGGAAATCATCACACGGAAACGACTGAACGGATTTGCATGAAATTTTGTACGCAGATAGCTTATGGGCCAGATTGGTTAATAGGTTATTTTTTTTATACCCGAGCGCACTTGTGCACAAGGGTATTATAACTTTGTTCACATAACAGTTGTTTGTAACAGGCAAAACGAATCGAGATAGATATAGACAAATGTATACATAAATGATCAGAATGAAAAGAGAAATCGATTAAGCGGTGACTGTATGTCCGTCCGTCCGTCCGTCCGTCTGTGCACACGATAACTCGAGTAAAAATTGAGATATCTTAACGAAACTTGGTACGTGAACTTCTTTTGGGCGTGGGACGGACGGTATTGAAAATGGGCGAAATCGGATAATAACCACGCCTACCTCCCAATTTTAAGAAATACGAAAACTGCGATATTTTAGTAACTACTGAAGATAATTCACTCAAA
>NW_023458563.1:18776685-18782185 GCF_013731165.1 Rhagoletis pomonella
CGTAGCCCCGCCCACTTATGGTTACATGTGTATATCTTGGTAACCGCCGCACCAATTTCTTCCAAACTTGGCACAGTTATTGGCCTTAGTACAGCATACTAATTGGCTGAAAATTGTAAATAATAAATTGTAAGAACCACGCCTACCTCCCATATAACGGTAATTTTCAGAAAAACGAAAACTGCGATATTTTAGTAACTACTGAAGATAATTCACTAAAAATTGATATTTGCAATGAGTTTTAGACGAAAAATAAGAATATTACAAAATTTTGGCAAATGGGCGTAGCCACGCCCACTTATGGTTACATGTGTATATCTTGGTAACCGCTACACCAATTTCTTCCAAACTTGGCACAGTTATTGGTCCTGGTACAGCATACCAACTGGCCGAAAATTTCTAAAATCGGACAATAACCACGCCCACATCCCATATAACGGTAATTTCGAGAAATACAAAATCTTCGATAAATCAGTAAATATTGAAGCTAATTTATTCAAAATTGATGATTGCAACAATTCTTTACCAAGAAATACGTTTATGACAAAATTTTGGAAAATAGGCGTAGCACCGCCCACTTGTGATCACATATATGTATCTCGCTAACCGTTCTAGCAATTTGTACCAAACTCGGTATGGTTATTGTGCTTGCCGCATGAAAGCAAAGAGTTGAAAATTATTGAAATCGGACTAAAAATTAGGCCGCTTTTCATATAACGGTAAATTTAAGATATGCTTGCAATTTCAATATTTCGAAATTTAAGGACGCTAATTTACTTAAAATGTATACACCCCGGCTTATCATGTAGCGGTAGCTTTCGGAAAGGTGGAAAACATATATTTAATACTTGCGCCGGGTATTTAATGTTCGGCTCCGCCCGAACTTAGACTTTCTTACTTGTTTAGAGTTGCCTCCTGTTAAAAAAGTTTAATTTATTTAATATGCGGGAACGACTGAATGGATTTGCATGAAAATTTGCACACAGATAGCTTATGATCTAGAGTAGAAAATAGGCTGCTTTTCTTAAGAGTTGCCACCTGTTGAAAAAGTTTCATTAAATTAATACGCGGAAGCGACTGAATGGATTTGCATGAAATTTTGCAAGCAGATAGCTTATGACCTACAGTAAAAAATAGGCAAATTTTTTGGAAGAGTTGCCACCTGTTAAAAAAGTTTAAATAAATTAATACGCGGACACGACTAAACGGATTTGCATGAAATTTTGCACACAGA
This sequence comes from Rhagoletis pomonella, assembly GCF_013731165.1. NCBI lineage: Eukaryota > Metazoa > Arthropoda > Insecta > Diptera > Tephritidae > Rhagoletis > Rhagoletis pomonella. Next base: position 18,777,920 of record NW_023458563.1, read on the forward strand.
TATATTATGACCTAGGTTAGAAAGCAGGCTACTTTTTTTAAGAGTTGCCACCTGTTAGAAATGTTTAATTTAATTAATACGCAGAAACGAGTGAACTGATTTGCATGGAAGTTTTCACACAGATAGCTTATGAGCTAGGTTGAAAAATAGGCTACTTTTTTTAAGAGTTAGCACCTGCTAAAAAAGTTTAATTAAATAAATATGCGGAAAAGTCTGAACGGAAGAGTTGTCACCTGTTAAAAAAGTTTTAATTAAATTAGTACGCGGAAACGACTGAACAGATTTGCATTACATTTCGCACAGAGATAGCTTATGACCTATGTTGGAAAATAGGCTACTATTTTAAGAGTTATCACGTATTAGGAAAGTATAATTAAATTAATACGCGTAAATGACTGAACTGATTTGCATGAAAGTTTGCACACAGATAGCTTAGCTTAGGTTGAAAAACAGGCTACTTCCTTAACCGTTTTTCCGATCAGAACGAAATTTAGCACACTTACTACGGATTTCGGAAGGATGGTCTTAGACTGAAAGTAAGTCCGATAACTTAAGGCCCCTCCCATACAAACTGGAATTTTCATATTACATACATATCTCTGGAAGTATTTGTGGGAGAGTTCATTTGGTATAGTGATATCTATGTGAAATCAAAGTTGGCATTAATCGATTGATGTTTTAATCAGTTAGTTAATTCGATTAAATTCAATCTGATTAGAGTTAATCATGATTAATTTTAATCTGACCGTAACCGCGATTAAAAAATTAATTTTTAATCATTAACTCTTAATTCGATCAAGTAGGTTTGGTGATTAATTAAGTTATGCTGGAATTTCCCTGTGCACACAAACCAAGTTAATCCGGCATGGCTAAGTCGGGTTTCCTTATCCATCTAAGCAATTTGGTGTGCATTTTCATTAAGATATATACCAACAAACGTTTTAAAAACTAGGTTTGTAAAAGTTCCCAGTTTATGTATTACTAATAGCAATAATTATAATTTTTTTATATTATGTTGTTTTTATAAGCGTAAAACACAAAATAATTATTATAACTGGTGTTTGGTTTCAAACTCGGACAAACTAGACAAATTAATCAGATTTTATTTTTAATTGGATTAACGATTAATGTTTTAAATTAATTAAACGTAATCGCAGCCAGCGATTAACGATTCAAAAAATGTTATCATTAATCGTACAGTTGATAACGACTAATTAATTTTAATCGTCAAACGCGATTAAATTAATTAATTAATCGTTAATCAGATTAACAGTTTTCCAATACTGTGTGAAATCATGTTCATATTCAACGGAGAAAAATCGAGGTTTTTGGAAAAGAGGCGTAGCACCTCCCATACTGACTGAAAGTTTCATATTGCATATCCCTTCAAATGTTTGGGGTAAAGTACTCAAGGTTGGTATGGAAATACATATGTATGTATGTATGTGAAACTAATACCATACTCATGGAGAAAAATGAGAGTTATTGGAAAAGGTGATGTGGCAACTCCCATGCATATTTATTTTTCAATGCCGCATATCTCTGGAGGTGTTTATTGCAGAGGACGGGAGCTTGGCACCGAGATGTGTATACAAAATTAATTCCATACTCATGGAGAAAAATTTGCGTTAATCGAAAAGGGCGCATGGTACCTCCCGTACAAATTTACTTTTATACTGCATATCCCTAGAGGTGTTCATGGTAGAGTACTGCACTTGGTACTGGGGTATGTAAAATCAATTCTAAATTCATGAAAGAAGATTAGGGTTATAAGAAAAAGGGGCGGGGCACTTTCTGTGCAAATTGACTTTTTCTTGCCACATATCCCTGGAAGTGTTTGTGGAAGAATACTGGAACTTGGTATGGAGTTGTGTATACAAAATGTTTCAATTGCTCATGGAAAAAATGTGAGTTATTAAAAAAGGAGGCATGTCGCCTCCCATACATACTAAACATTTCTTAATACATATCTCTGGAAGGATAGAAAATCTTTGGAAGTATTTTAAATTTGTTATGGAGGTTTACTTTATAAGTGCCGTACTGATAGAAAAAATTTCATTTAATGGAAAAGGGAGAGCCGGGTCGGCTTTATAATCTAAAGCTCTCTTGAGGCATTTGCTACAGTAATGAGAAGTGGTATTTTATCAAGGCCAGGTTACTAAATTTGAGTTGGAAATATTAGAACCCGCCGTGGCACTTCCAAGAAGGTTACATGTTTACGCGTCGTATACCTGGAACCATTTTAAGGTAAACTTAGAGGGATTGATATCTTTCGTATGCCTAGCTCGCAGACGAGATTTTCTAATTTCATAGTTTTAAACGGCCTAAATACCTTAACTCGCTTAAAAAACAACGAGCTATAACGAAATGGGCACAGAAATAAAATCTAACATTATTAAATTATTTTTCTTATTTGCATAAAAGCGCGGGGTGAAACCCGCGGGTATAAGCTAGTATCTATATATAGCTCTGAAAATTCACTGGGGGAAATTTTATATTCTCTTTTTGTCTTCGTCTTCTCGTTTTTGCCTTTGCAAGTTTTGAAAAAAGGTTTTGAAAGAACCATTTTACCATAGCACAAGGTGTGCTATCAACCTCACATTCCTAGGCAATTTTTGAAAGAATTTTTCGATACTAAATCTTATTAAAACAAAATGTCGAGATCAGCTTCATATAGAAACAATGTCATCGTTAATTAAGAGAAAGATGTTCTTAAATATCATAACTCTACGACACTCACATATTGACTAGATTTGACTACTTATTTTATTATTTTTTAATTTTAATTATTTGTTTATAAAACTATAGTTTATTCCCTAACAAAAACTGTATGAAAATAAGTTAAAATTTTTGAACAACATTAAAAAAAATCGACAAAATTTTTTAAAATTTTCGAGCTTTCTATTTCATTATTTTTTTTTTTAATATTCTGCTGTTTTTCAGCCCATTCAATTTTAGTATAATAAAGTGCAAGTTTAAAGTAGCTGGGATTTACCGTTAATGTGGGGCATTTTTTTGACAATGTCGGTCATTATCTTCCATATTATCTATGTATTTCGACAATTTTTTTTAATGCAAAAAAAAAATATTAAAAAAATATAATTTAAATTGATCGCGCTTCAAAACTGCATAATCAAAATATGTATTTCTAGGAAATCGTTTTTAATTAGAAAATCGAAATTTTTACGAAAGTTTGTTGATTATTTTAATGTTGCGCAGAGATTGAACCTTGCTTTTATACGGGTTTTGTTAAAGTATAAACTGCACTTTTATAAACAAGTAATTAAAATTAAAAAATGTTAAGATAAATGGTCATTCTTGTCAATATGTGCGTGTCATAATGTTTTGATAAGCACTTGAAATATTATTAAAATGTCAAGTTTCAGTACTGAAATCAAAGAAGAGTGTCTCTTTTATCCATTCATAATAACTTAAAAAAATTAGTTTGTTATCTTACTAATCTTATCTTACTAATATTATAAATGTGAAAGTTTGTATGTTTGGATGTTTGGGAAATCATCATGCGGAAGCGACTGAACGGATGTGCATGAAATTTGGTACGCAGATAGCTTATAGGCCAGATTGGGTAATCTTACTAATCTTACTAATATTATAAATGTGAAAGTTTGTATGTTTGGATGTTTGGGAAATCATCACGCGGAAACGACTGAACGGATGTGCATGAAATTTGGTACGCAGTTAGCATATAGGCTAGATTGGGTAATAGGCAATTTTTTTAAGAGTTGCCACCTGTTAAAAAGTTTAATTTATTTAATATGCGGGAACGACTGAATGGATTTGCATGAAAATTTGCACAGATAGCTTATGACCTACAGTGGTAAATAGGCTAATTTTTTGGAAGAGTTGCCACCTGTTAAAAAAGTTTAATTATATTAATACGCGGATATGACTTAACGGATTTGCATGAAATCCGTGGAAGTTTTCACACAGATAGCCAATGAGCTAGGTTGAAAAATAGGCTACTTTTTTAAGAGTTACCCCCTGCTAAAAAAGTTTAATTAAATTAATACGCGGAAAAGTCTGAACGGATTTACACGAAATTTTGCTAGCAGATAGCTTATGACCGACAGTGGAAAATAGGCTAATTTTTTGGAAGTGTTGCCATCTGTTAAAAAAGTTTTAATTACATTAATACGCGGAAACGACTGAACAGATTTGCATGACATTTCGCACAGAGATATCTCTTGACCTATTTTGGAAATAAATAATATAAAAAAAACTTTTTAATATACAACGCTTTTATAA
>NW_023458563.1:18782285-18785309 GCF_013731165.1 Rhagoletis pomonella
TTTTTTACCCATTAAAAGCTCGGTGGGTGATAAGCCATTTGCCAACGGGGTCGACCTATATTCCAAAAGGGCTAAATACAGATCTTGCTTCCTCTTCAACAGCGATTTTATATTCTTTACTGAGGATTCAATGAACCCGTTGCTTTGAGGATAACGAGGTGATGATGTGATGTGCTTAAATCCCCATTTCTTAGCGAATTTCCCAAACTCCGAAAAATTTAAGGCTTGGAATTGTGGCCCATTGTCTGATCTCACGATTTCTGGGATTCCATGTCTGCAAAAAAATGATTTCATGTGGTTGATTATACAGTTTGTCGTCTGGTTTTCCAGGCGAGCTATTTCAGGGTATCGCGAAAAGTAATCGCTCGCCATTAAATAGTAATTTTAACTGCGGTAAAATAGATCAACTCCTACGATTTGCCATGGACGTTCCGGCATTTCAGACATTATGCCGCTTTCGTGTCTCGGTACGACATTTTGTATGCATATCGCACATTTTTTTATATAATCTTCAACATCTTTTGAACAACCTGGCCACCAAACCGACTGTTTGGTTCTAGCTTTACATTTTAAAATACACATGTGGCCGGCATGAATCCGCTCTAATGTGTCTTGGCGTAACTCTGCCGGAATAACTATTCGACATCCGTGCATTAAAACCTCATTATTTATTGAAAAATTGTATCGATCGTTGTAGAACTCACGAACCTCCGGCTCAATTTTGTGTGTATCTGGCCAGCCGTTTATACAGAATTTAAGCTCTTTTAATAAAACTGGATCCTGATTTTGAGATTTCTGGATGATATCCAATTTCGTTTGAGACACTGGCAGGCTGCTAGTTATTGTGTTAACAAAGGTGCACAGATAATTGTGACTGTCGATATTTGCATCTTCTTCTTCCTGAAGAGGGCATCGAGATAGTGCATATGCTGCGACTAAAAATTTACCTGCTGTGTAATAAATATCAAAGACATACCTCATCATCTTCATCCTTAACCTTTGCAGGCGCGGAGTGAGCTCATCCAGATTCTTCGTAGAGAAAATTGCGATCAACGGTTTGTGGTCGGTTTCAATACTAAATTCGATGCCAATGAGAAGCTCTGGAAATTTTTGACATGCTGCCCAAGTTATTGCCAGGGCTTCTTTTTCAATCTGCGCGTATCCTTGTTCTACCTGGGTAAGGGTCCTGGATATATAAGCCACGGGTCGAAGAATATCTTCTTCGTCGACCTGTAAGAGTACTGCTCCTAAACCGTAGGATGATGCGTCGCATGACAAGATGGTTTTGTGTTTTGGGTCTTATAATTTATGAACCGGGGCGTCAGTCAATGCTGCCTTGCTGAGGTGTCTTGGGAGCATTCCCATTGAAACTCTACCTGTTTGTGCAACAGTTCGTTAAGCAGTTTGCTTAAGTCAGAAAGGTAGGGAACAAATTTCCCCAAAAATTTACCATACCTAGGAACCTTTTTAGTTCAGTAATGTTTCGTGGCTTTGGGTAATTTTCGATAGCTCTAATCATTGAATCGCTAGGATGAATCCCATAAGCGTCGATGCGGTGTCCCAAGATCTTTATAGCTGTGATTCCGAACTCACATTTCTCCTTATTAAGAGTAACTCCATTATCTTCAAGCGTCTTTAGTACTTGCCGCAAAGTAGCATCGTGTTGTTCTGCATTAGGACCGAATATGAGGATGTCATCCATCTTGCAAAATGTTCCTGGTATGTCCTGTAATATGGCTTGCATGCGCTTCTGGTATATTTCTGGAGCGGAGGATATACCAAAGGGCAGTCTTAGGAAACAATATCTACCGTATGGTGTTAAAAACGTAGTCAATTGCTGTGAACGATGTGTTAGTTTGATCTGCCAAAATCCTGAATTAGCATCTAATTTAGTAATCAATTTAGCTCCTGAAAGCTGAGCCAGCGTATGGTCAGCGACTGGCATGGGATGAATTTCGCGCTCAACTGAGCAATTTAGCTTCATGAGGCCCACGCATAATCGAATATCGCCATTACTCTTCGGGACAATGACCATCGGAGCACACCATGCAGTTGGTTCATCAACTGGCTTAATCACATTTTTCCTGACCATTTCGTCAAGTTTCATTTTTAAAGTGTCTCTTAGCGCAACAGGTACACGACGTGCTGCAAAAATTTGAAATGATTTTGCATCGTTCTTCACTTTTATGTCCCATTCAAAATTCTTTATGTATCTCAAACCCTCAAGAAGTGCGGTATATTCTTTAAAAGCATCAACGCTAGAACCTAACTTATTTACATATGTGCTGCACAATTAGCTCTTAGCAATAATTTTCAACTGCAAGCTGGACCGCAAGCTTAGCAGGGGTTTTTTCAAACCTTGTTATTTTGTTGTTCTTGTACTCAAGCATGGCTTGGAACATACCAATAACTTGTGCCCATCAGGACTTGAAATTTTCTTGTTTGAAATCTCAAATTTGGCTTTATTACACATGCTTTTGAATAACTGGTCGGTGATCACGTCGACTGGCGAACCAGTATCAACCATAAACGTAACCTTCGTATTATTTACCAGAATGTCTGCATCCCATGACGTACTCGTATTATTGTTTAAGATTTTCCAAGGTTAAATCGGTGATTAACTGAAGTTTTTCAGATAGCTTACGATCACGTACGCCAACGACGAGTTTGTCGCGAATCATTTCGTCTCTCAAAGCCCCGTAATTGCAATTTTCGGACAACAAATACAAGTCTGTGATGAAGTCCTCTATCAGCTCACCCTCAAGTTGGCTTCTAAGGTTAAACTTCGCTCTCTCGCATTGTTCAATTTCGAAGCCACTCAAATCGACGAAGCCACTTAGGCCCCTCGCCAGGATTGCTGAACGAAAATGCATCAAGGGAGCGCACAGTAAAGCTGCTGGTGCTGGTTCCCACTGTGACGCCGGATCCTCCAACTGTCGGCATTATTAGATTGTATAATGGATCTCGCGCTATCTCGACATAAAATGTAATACAAGAATCGTAGGTAGAGGAATGCATGATAAC
>NW_023458563.1:18785409-18788550 GCF_013731165.1 Rhagoletis pomonella
TTTTTATTGCGTTTTGTAGGTAATCTAGGTATGACGAGAGTACCACACAGCGATGGTATCAATATTTTTAATAAGTTAATGTTTAATGTTCACTGTTCAATACATTTCAATGTTTTTGGTGTTTTTCAATTTTTCAAAATATTTCCAAATGTCCAGTGTAAATTAAATCTTAACTATGAATGCGCCCCTGAAGATGCTAAGGTGATTAGCGAAACGTTGGGCAAAACGTGAAGAAAAAAGTGGTTTTCTTGCACACGAAAGTAATCGATCGACTAGCCTACAACGAAAACTTATTGTTAGTTTCGAAAGAAAGATTCAATAAATAAATACACATTATACAAAAAAAAACACACATATTTGTCGACTTTAAAGCCGCTTTCGACAGCACTAAATGAAGTGCCTATACCGGCTGCCTATATGCCGCTATGTCTGAATTTGGCATCCCCTCAAAACTCTTACGGCTAAAAAAATAGCGTTGAGCAATACCACCAGCTCCGTCAGAATGACATCGACATCATCTTTAACAAAAACCGCGAGAAGTCTGTTCTGACTATTGGATAAGGAGACAAACTGACTGGGTCTGGTGGTAAACGAGGACAAGACGAAGTATCTCCTGTCATCAAACAAACAGTCAGCACATTCGCGCCTTGACAGTTACAATTTTGAGAAAGTAGAGAATTTCGTTTACTTGGGAACCAGCCGATAATAATGTCAGCATGGAAATCCAACGCTGAATCACTCTTGCCAACAGCTGCTACTTTGGACTGAGTAGGCAATTCAGGAGTAAGGTCATGTCTTGGCCATGTCTTTCGAATGGACACCGACGCTCCGTCTCTGAAAGTATTCAACTCGGAACCCGCTGGTGGTAGCCCCCACTGCGATGGAAAGATCAGGTGGATAAGGACTTGGCTTCACTTGGCGTTTCCAATTGGCGTCAGTTGGCACAGAAAAGAAACGACTAGCGAGCTTTGCCCAACTCGGCCAAAATCGCTTAGGCGGTTACAGCGCCAAATAATAAGAAGAAGAAGAAGTAAGAAAGGCCAAATAAACATATCGCACAATGGCAAGAGTGTCATTCTGTGCCCGTCAATTAAAGTAGACTAAGCGACTTTAATTAAAAAATAATCATTCCCCTTGAAAAGTTGTATAGTTTTATTAAGATTCTACTAAAAGGGCATCTTGAGCTACACGTATGGCTAGTTAAACGTTAAAATATGGTTTGAATGAAATGCCGCTTTAAGGGGAAATTGGCCTTTACTGACTTAGGCTCCTTTAATTGAGGGGTACAGGAAATACACAACAGAGAAGAACAGGTGTCGATCATTTCTGCATACTTAACTAAATTTTTTTCCATTATGACACTCTTTTAGGAAATGTGCGATATGTAAATAGTAGGCTGTGCCATGTTTTTCGGGTTTTCGCAGTTTGCTCGATATTTTGGAGGGGGACGAGTCAAACGGACATCATATTCGGTTTCTGCGGGTCGAACTAATGTCGATAGGTGGGTCTGGTTAAAGCACACACCACTTTTTTTGTCCCTTTCATGCGATTGATTTAATCTGCTGTTGGAGAAGATAATAAGAGCTGCAGAGCTGAACCGCTTAGGAAAATTTTTTTACAAGAGCGTGCTATTGCTGGCGTACGCCGATAACATTGACATCAACGGTAACAAAAACCACGAAGTCTGTTCTGCCTTTTCCAAATTGTATAAGGAAGCAAAGCGATTGGGTCTGACGGTCAACGAGGACAAGACGAAGTATCTCCTGTTATCAAAAAAAAAAGAGTCAGCGCAATCGTGCCTTGGCACCCACGTCACTATAGACAGTTATAATTTCGAGAAAGTAGAGAATTTCATTTACTTGGAAACCAGCATTGACACCGATACTAATGTCAGCTTGGAAATCCAACGTAGAATCACTCTTGCCCACGGTTATCACTTCACCAAAATTTTGTGTACCACAATTTTGAAGTAAAATGTCCCAAAATAAAACAAAATGTACCATTTTTTGCCGTCCATCAAGAAAATATATATATTTTTTTATAATATTAAACGTTAACAAACGTTGCAATATTTTCAACTCATGTAAAAAAATTCATATGTAGAGAAAATCTTTTTGCAGTTGTGCATATACAGACAGTGTCAAATGTTTGTGTGCACCTTGTTCTAATATAAAATTATGTTTACCTATAAATATAATCTCAATTATAGCTCGTTTTTTACTCACCCCGTTTACACAGGCAAATATCAGATTATTAGCCTTCAAATTTGTTGCGCGTGTTATTCTCACATCTCAAGGAAAAGTTAAGTTTCTTCTCTGTGAATAAATTTTTCTGCTATACGAAGCAATTGGAATATATTTTACCTTAATATTTTATTAAAGATACCTTTAAAAACCTCTTTTCCTTGCTAACATCCATTTTTGTTTACTTTTTACATTTGAAATTTTTCCTCTTATTCGCAAAAATAATTGATAAAACTAGGTTGGACACCGAAAAGTTATAGGTTTAACCTGAGATTATTTTAAAGTTACAGATTAAGGAGGGACCAATTTTGTATTGCTTATATCTTATAATTACAGATTAGGGAGTTAAGCTCGAAAATTGGGATATTCTACTTATATGTAAACCTAGTACGCTATTCACAATTATTTTCATGAAAAAATATGAACTTTATATAAAGTACAAAACTTTATATGGTTTATATTATATAATAAAATATATTTTCATAAATATTTAATGAAAAATTTTTGTATGAAAATAATTGTGAATATTAGAACAAGATGTACACTAAGATTTGACGCTGACTGTTTATATGTATGTATGTACAGTGAACATTTTACACTGTACGTTCACAGCGCAAATTTAGAGATCAGCAGTCGGATTCCAACTTTCGCTATAGTTAATTGTGATCGCCAAAAATCTGCAAACGAATAGCAGACGCGCCTACCAACACGCAACACCTAGATTTGGTTGACTGCTAGACTGCGGATTTTTTTTTTGCAGAAAACTGTAGTGTTCCCACGAATAATCAAACGCGCATGTTGAGTTCTGTTTCATAACTAACTTTATTTCAAGCTATACACCTGTCAGCTATACATAAAATGTAATACAAGAATCGTAGGTAGAGGAATGCATGATAAC
>NW_023458563.1:18788650-18792681 GCF_013731165.1 Rhagoletis pomonella
TTAATAACTAACTCAAGGCTCATTAAACAGGTAGCAGGAGCAGAGTAAATAAATTTTCGCCTGCGTCGCTTTTTCCATAAAAATCAATACTTCGATAAATAATGAAAATTTTTAATAAAAAATCGCGCGATTTTTTATTAAAAATTTTCATTATTTATATATATATTAAACGAAAGAAGATACCGAAAAGCATTGAACAGTGCACACATCTCATAAGGAAAAGTGAATTATTACGAAATACTAATAAAGTGGCAGCACTTTAGCTATTTTGGAATCTGGCGTTTCAGCTGGCAAAGATTGTCAACTTCTTTTTAATAACAAAATAATCTATCTTAGGTTAATAAAACTATGTGTTTCTTTAATAAATAAGTTAAATTATATATTTTAATAGTGTTTAAAAAGTGTGAACAGGTGATTTAGTGAATCTTTGTCGGTGTAATTGCCCATCGAAAACAACGAAATTTAACAAAAGTTTTTTGTTCATAACTTTTAAATGGTTAATAATATTATCTCCCCCCCTCCGGATTATTATTAGGGGGGCCGAAACGCGTCGTTTGGTACCCCTCCCGACTTTTCCGCACCTTTTTTAGGGGTTGTTACCCCACCCTAGAGAATTGCCGGATTTTTTCATTATACATCATTATGCATACATACACTATGGAAATATTCAGATCAAATACGCCCGTATTAAAATGAAGCATTTTCACTGCACGAATTCTTTTTCATATGTAATTAAGAAAGCATATGTATACAAAGCATGCAAAGCGGTGACAACACATTCATACACACATATGTACATACATGGTACGACATCATGCACTAATCGCGCGCTGTGATGTTGATTCAAACTCAACATTTGAAAACACATTTACATGTATGGCTGTAGGTGAGTGTGCAAAGACGCTTGTTAAACTTGCCCTGTGGGGCAAATCTCTATTTCTGAACTGGTGCGCTTCTAGTACATTTAGACCCAGTACTGGTTCGCGATAAATCTCTTTTGCATGCAAGCAACTGGTGAATTTAACATGGCGATGTCCTAGGAAGTGTCAATTGCCCCCGCTGCATCCCTTTTTCGATAGTTCCGAACTAGACCTAAATTCTATAGTTCCGAACCAGTTCGAAAATCGACAGACGAAAGAAAAAAGTATCATGATTTTTCAATCTTTTTGGTTCATCCGTGGCGCGATTTTAAGTTATTTTGGAAGAAATGTGTTTTCAATTTGAAATTAAATTTGTTTGAATGAAGAAATGTACGTTTACATACCTTTAGCTGTAGCTGAGTTTGCAGAGGTGCTCGCTGTTATCTCTTACATTTCAGACGGTCCCAAGATGTTGAAATGTTAACACAAATTTTAGTTTTGTATTACCAAGCTATGAAAAAGCATCTGCGAAGCACAGAATAGAAGCGTATTTGAACGAAAAAGCCGCCGAACACATATCTATGTAAAGTAAACAAGCCCCCCGCTGCATCCCTTATTCGATAGTTCCGAACTAGTTCTAAATTCGACAAATAAGATTTAGTTCGTTCTGCATCCCCTTTTCTATAGTTCCGAACCATTTTTAAATTCGTCACTTTAGATATAAATTTCTATTGAAAAAACTGTAAAAAATTAGTTTTTTAAAAGTACCACTTTTCGCCGATTTTGGACTGGAGGGGATCTAGTTCCTATCGGACTGGTTCCTTTTTGGCGATAAAGACCTAGTACGGAACTAGAAATTTGATTCACCAGTCCGCGGTTTCCCTGCAGGGTGGTTGCTACCAAGAGCGTCCGGGTTCAATTTCCATCTGACGGAACATAAAATTAAATTTTTTTCTTCTTAATTTTAATTTCGTATAACGAAAAAGCTTCTGTGCACTTCGCAACAACATATTTTATAACGTACATTCTCAAATTTAAAACGAGTTGGGTTGGTGCTCTTTCATATGCGTATTTTTTTAAATTTAGCACTTTTTTTATTCTAAAATTGTTTTCCCTCAGTGCAGTTATAGTAATTAGTTTGTGTTTTACGCTTATAAAAAGCACATAATATAAAAAAATTATAATTATTGTTATTAGTAACACATAAACTGGGAACTTTTACAAACCTAGTTTGTAAAACGTTTGTTGGTATATATCTTAATGAAAATGCACACCAAATTGCTTAGATTGATGAGGAAGCCCGACTTAGCCATACCAGATTAACTTGCTTTGTGTGCACAGGGAAATTCCAGCATAACTTAATTAATTACCAAACATACTTGATCAAATTAAGAGTTAATGATTAAAAATTAATTTTTTAATCGCGGTTACGATTAATTGTTTAGTCAGATTAAAATTAATCATGATTAACTGTAATCAGATTGAATTTAATCGAATTAACTAATTAAAACATCAATCGATTAATGCCATCATTGATTTCACATACATATCACTATACCAAGTTTCAGTTCTCTTCCACAAATACTTCCAGAGATATGTATGTAATATAAAAATTACAATTTGTATGGGAGGGGCCTTGAGTTATCGGACTTACTTTCAGTCTAAGACCATCCTTCCGAAATCCGTAGTAAGTGTACTAAATTTCGTTCTGATCGGAAAACCGGTTAAGGAAGTAGCCCATTTTTCAATCCAGGTCATAAACCATATTTGAACAAAATTTCATTTTCAAACAGGTGGCAATTCTTAAAAAAGTAGCCTATTTTCCAGTCTAGGTCATAAGCTAGCTGTGTGCAAACTTTCATGCAAATCAGTTCAGTCATTTATGCGTATTAATTTAATTAAACTTTCCTAATACGTGATAACTCTTAAAATAGTAGCCTATTTTCTGTTCTGTTCAGTCGTTTCCGCATATTAATTTAATTAAACGCTTTTATCAACTTGCAATGTTGTGGATCCAGAAGCTTTTAAATGTTGTGTGTCCGACACCATAAAGCAAAGCTTTGAAAAGCTCCTATAAAAAAGCATAGTGAATAGGGCGACATCTGTAGTGAAGTAGTGCATAGGGCGATAGCTGTAGTGAATAGGGCGAGGTAGATGACATCTAGATGTCGCCGTTTGCTACACCGGAAATAGACGACACGTCAATTCTTTAAATAAAATTAATTGGTGCTCGTTCGTATGTACATACATATGTAAATGCATGTGTGTGCACCTTTCTATTAATATCGTTGAATTATTTTAATATCTATTGCAAACTTTTATTCATACAGGACTAAAAAGGAGAAAATAAATAATATAAAAAAAACTTTTTAATATACAACGCTTTTATAAATGGACTAAAAAGTAGAAAATAATATTTCTCAGTCCCATAGAATTTGTTTTGATAACTTTTGATTTTGAAATTTTACCAAAAGTCATTATAAACAATATATGAAATTGAAAATGAAAAGCGTGGGGCGCATGTATTACACTTGAATTGATATGAAAAGTAATATATGTATGTATGTATGTGGGTATATGAATAACGACCGCTTAAAATCGATTTCTAAGTTCTACTTTCGCTGTAGAAATTTTAGGTCTACGTTATGTAGTTTGACTATTGTCAACTAAATCGAATGCTTTGTAAGTGAAGTGACTTGTGGACCACTTGAGGTATAGGTGGACCAGTTGGTAACCACTTTGGGACCAGTTGGTAACTAGTTCGTGGGACCAGTTGGTAACCAGTCGGGGACCAGTCCGGGAACCAGTTTGGGACTAGTCCGAAACTACTTACCTTTGGACCAGTTGGGGCCCAGTTGGTCTTTTTAAGCTCCTGTGGCCGTTTTAAGGGTAATTCTTGGGCTCCTGCACTGCCTTCTGCCTTCTACGGTGGTAATTTTGGGCAGGGTTGCCTGTTTTGGCGGATTGTTGTGCTGTGTGCCGCGTATTACGTGTGCCGGGTACCACTTTCTCGAGCGAATTGCTCTGGGGAACGTGTTGTGTGAGTTGCTGGCTTTTTGGCTAGACTTTGAGGAGGGTTTATACACGCATATCGGCGGAAATAGACGACACGCCATTTCTTTAAATAAAATTAATTGGTGCTCGTTTGTATGTACATACATATGTAAATGC
>NW_023458563.1:18792781-18795118 GCF_013731165.1 Rhagoletis pomonella
ATCAAAACAAATTCTATGGGACTGAGAAATATTATTTTCTACTTTTTTTAGTCCATTTATAAAAGCGTTGTATATTAAAAAGTTTTTTTATATTATTTATTTATGTTTTAACTTATCTACTAAATCTAGTCACAGTAGAAAAGTTTGAAGAAAAACATAATTTCAAAAATTAAGTTTAATTTCAAGTGGTTTTGGTAATTATTGCGTTAATTAACACTACTAATATATTTTTGTTTTTGTGTTTTATTTTATAAAGATAAAAAAATTATTATAAAAAATTATTATTATTTCTTAAGAAAAAAACGAATATTATTACTTTATTCGTTATTATTATTATCGCTTAACAAGTTTTTTGACTCATCACCTAAAATAAGAAATTTTTTTTTGGAGTTGGTCTTAATTTGTTGATAAAATGGTCAGATGATAGCAGCATTATGTGCATAACATCTTCATTTGTTGAAACCCTATCACACTTTCTTGTATGCAGATTCCGAAAGCGTTTATAATCTTTGTTTCTACATTCTTGAGCTTCTTCAGAAAGCGCGCCAACAGAAAATGTACAGTTTTCAATTATTTGCTTACCATGCAATAATACTTTATATACTGATGATGGCATGTTATACCATCCATAGTTGGCGACTAACATTTTTGCAGTATCATATGCATAATTATCAAATTTACAACTATCCACCGGTTCTGTGCACGTTATTGCTTCTAAAATCACAGCACATCTATTAATTATTTCTTCTTTAACACCCGTTATTTCAGAGGCTAACGCAGGATTGGCAAAAAATCTCCTGGATGTGTTGCCATCATTGGTAGATCCCTTACCTTGCTTTACCATATCTAATCTAAGTCCAATTTTATTTTTATTTTTTTTCAGGGTTGAAACTTTGATAAGATAGAAAATATTTATTCATTTACCAGTAAACAATATACTTGTAAAACAAATTATTTAAATGAAATATGAAATTAAGCAAAATGCAATTAGAAGAATGTTTCCTTGCTAATTTCGAATAAAGGCAACTAAATTATATTTGTCGAACTCTCCAAGGTAACGGTGCGATTCGCCGGTGGCTACACTTTTTAATGATATTTATTTCAACTCATTGACTTTATTCTCAAAAACATTTTATTATTATTCCAAATGCTACTTCGACCAGTATTTGTATTTCATCAACAAGTGCTTTTACACAGTAGATAACACAATTGATTTCATCAAGATTTTGAGCTAATACAGACATTTGAAGACCTCAAACGACCAAGGTGGCAGCTGGTGGCAGCTGATTTTACATCTATCTGATTGCGCAGAATGTACTTAATACTAAAATATAGTACTCAGCTTGGAGAAGAGTGGAGCTTGTTTTATAGACCTCCCAATCGCATACTCTTATACATATTTTCTTTCGATTAACTGATTTATGTTCTATTAAGACCATGATAACTGGAGGAACGATATTTTATATTCTATCTAAGGTACTATCCATACCTAATATAAAAATCATAAAAGATTTTAAATATTGTTCATCCAGCTAAGGAACTTATTAATCAAACTTTTATAAAAAATATTCAGAAAAACCTGCTGCCAGCAATAGTACAACTTTGGCGATTTTTCCTGCGCAGCACATATCATATAAATAAATGAATTTCATTTTTTTAGAAACCCCATTCAATTAGCTATTCAGAAAAAATTTTTTTGTTAATTTTCATCACTGTGCGCCGTCGCGAAAATATACGAAGCCGATTACAATTGTACTAAGCAGTCATAGATATTGTGTAATTTATCGTTCCCGGTTAAAGATATTAATTTATTTAGTTACAAAAAAGCGATTCAGATATGTCGAAGCAATCACAATATTTGTTACAATCTTGGAAAAACCATCGTAAAGTATCATGCATTTCAAAGTTTCATTTACAAATGCTCAACACAACCGTGGCACAGTCGGGAAAGTATGCGAGTCGACCACGTTTACCCCGTAAACTGAACCGAAATACAGTTCACCAGCTAAACGACAAGGTGCAATGTAAGGGTTTACATGTTATTTATTCAAAATCTCAAGTAAGGTTTTCTTAATGGTAAAAAGTGAGTCCGAGGCGTCAAAATAGTCGTGATGCTTATTAAAGTCCTGGCATAGGCAACGAAAAGCATCATGCATTTAAAAATTTGTTCTACAAATAGTTAGCTTAATGGGCTTGTAATGTCTTGAAGGCCTAGACGGAATACAAAACATGGTCTGGTTAAGTAGAAAGGGACTATTGACCATCCCGTTCAAGATCTTAATCATGAACGAACCGCTCTACGGCTGTGCAGCGTTGGCAAATTTATGAGCTTCAAGC
>NW_023458563.1:18795218-18797070 GCF_013731165.1 Rhagoletis pomonella
GTTTATAATTAAATTATTTTCTTCTTACATTTTACAGTTCAGTTTAAGGAAGTTCCAAAGTTATGTAAACACCTTAAGAAAATCCTAGAGTATTTTGTTTGAATTGAAAATTCAGTACAAATCAGTACAAATTTTGAAAAATCAGGACATTAGCGTACTGATTGAAGAAATGAATAAAATCAGTACAAGAGTTGAAAAATCAGTACTGTACTGATAAAATCAGTACGTCTGGCAACCGTACCCTGAACAAGCTTCTCATTAAAACTCCGTTTGCCGTTCGGAGGCGGCGGACAGTAGCGTGACCCATAAAAGTTAGTCGGACAAAATTATTTTATGGATTTAAACCATACAACGCTTTAAAATGAGTAAACAATGGTTCAGCGAGGGGGGTCTATAGCTCACCACATGTGCGGCAAAGGATTAAAAAGTGGCATTTTTGAGATTTGTTCACTTAATCCAGTGTACTTTCCGAACTACTAATTGCATATAATTTTATAAATACGTTTTGGAATGCCCAGTATGTAGGCTTTCACAACATGTACATACATTTGCAATTTCTTTTACAGAAAAGCCTTCAATCAGCTTTGTTGAATAACAGACAAAATTAACGTGGAATCTTATTTCTAAAAACAGGTAGGAAATTCAATTCAAATATAAATCATTATGTACTTAATATTTTTTTGTGTGTTTTGTACGTAAAACGGAAGACCGTAATAATTATTCCAATAAAAGTAATAAAATGTTTGTTCTTTTCAAAATCAAAACTTCGAAAAACTCCATTCGGGGTACTGAAATAATTTTTGGTTCCATTTTACTAAAATGTTTTTCGGTATACTATAAGGAATTTTCGTCTATTTTTATAACCTTTACCAAAATTCGTTCATGCACCGTATTATAAAATATTGTTTATCACTAACAATTATAGAAATTCGCCAATAACTTTAATAACTAACTCAAGGCTCATTAAACAGGTAGCAGGAGCAGAGTAGCTAATTTCATTTTTTTTTTTCAATTTATTTGCTTTCTAAATTTTATAGCTGTGTTTATTAGGGCGGGCTGATTTTTATGGATGAAAAAAATTCAAAATGGTATAGCAAAAACGTAATCTAGATTAAATTCTAAGAAAATTCTCTGAAGAAACCATGGGTCTAAAATCAAACCCTAATCCGCGCCTCTCGACTTGAAAATTTTTTTCCTCTTCTTTCGCTAAAATTATTTTCTTTTTTTGAAATGTATTATGTTTTATTATATTATATTATAGTTTATGCAATACAGGTTTGACAAAGTTATGGGCATTTTAAAAAAACATTCTCACTGTCAATTCGAATAATCGATTTTTGCCTGAAAAACAAAATCGCGTTTAATTCGGCCGAAAAATTTTTCCGAGCCAAAAGAAAAAATACGTGTCTCAATATTTGGACCAACAAACAATGTATTTGAGTTTGGTCGAAATTAAAAATCATGCTCGTACCTGACCGGTTGTCTGGAAATGGAAAGCATCTTCTAAATTTTAAAGCTGTGTTTATATTCATTGATGTACTCTATTGTAACTAACTGTGCTATTATTTTCTTTGCATATCGAGTTGTCCATATATAAAAGCATCATTACGTGCAATTTCAACAAAGACTTAAACAACGAACTTGATTAGTACTATGACCTTTCATTACTTAAAACGGACTGATGCGAACTCGTGCGAAGTCTAAGCTCTTCGGATTTGTAAAACGAGATACCTGAGGTAAAAAATATAAAAAATACAGAGCGGTGTCAGCTTTTAAATTGTCCATTTTATATATAGGTTATAATATTCATTGCCAAATAAAAACCTATCCCTTTATGCATACGTTGATGCAG
>NW_023458563.1:18797080-18816844 GCF_013731165.1 Rhagoletis pomonella
CCTGTCGAAAAAGTGAGGTTAAGTAACTGATAACACCTTGTTATTATGTCATCTACCTCGCCCTATTCACTATAGCTGTCGCCCTATGCACTATGCTTTTTTATAGGAACTTTTCAAAGCTTTGCTTTGGTGTCGGACACACAACATTGAAGGTTTCTGGATCCACAACATTGAAAGTTTCTGGACGCACAACATTGCAAGTTGATAAAAGCGTTGTAAAAACAATAATGCGATTGAGTTTTATTTATTTTTAGCAATTAAACGACCTTTGGGTCACTTCAACCCTGACAAATAAGCAATTAGAAGGGTTAAAAATTTATTTCTACGAGTTTGAAATGCGTTTTTATACCTATTCATAATAGAAAAAGGACAAGTTTTTGTTAATTATTGTTTTCAATTCCGTGGTTGCGCTAACGTATTCGTAGGTAAAAATGGGTTAAAAAATCAAAAGTTTGATACAATACATAACATTCTATATAAAACTACCTAAAAATGGTCGTAGGTTAACAAAATTCTTAGAAGTTTAAAACCTTTTTTTCTTAAAAAGTTTGAAAAGCTATTTTTTTCTAAAATTTTTTTTCTAGTTTTAGCTCAGACATTTTATGAATTTTCAGTGTACCAATTTGCAGCTTAATCGGACTATTCGTTTGCAAGATATTGAATTTTTTCCGCTTTTCGTCGATTTGGAACCACTGTGCGGCGTAAGACAATACGAGCATGTATCGGAAACTTGGCCTTACCGACCATGATCAACAGCTTGTCCACAGCGCGGAGCGGAAACTAGTACACAAAAGTGGACTGAAGACTAAGCCTCGCCTGCTACCAAACCTGATATTTTATATTATTATTATTATTATTATTACAAATTAATATGTATGTATAATTAGTGTACTCCCTAATATATCACACGTACTTAAATAACTAAATGTTCTATTCTCACTTGTCTGTAAGAAAACATTTTTCTGTAGACCAAATAAATAAATAAATAAATATGTGGGCGATATCACGCCCATTTTCCAAAATTCCAAACAATGTTACTTCTTTTCAAGGGATTGTTTTTAGTATCAATTTTGAGTAAATTAGCGTCCTTAAATTTCGAAATATTAAAATTTCAAGCATTTCTGGAATTTGCCGTTATATGAAACGCGGCCGTAATTTTAGTCCGATTTATGGAAATCGCGAAGATCGGGTTGTTATAACCTATAGCCTGCATACAACCGATTGTTCAGATATGAGATTTTTTTTATAACTTCTCCATTTATGCAGCTAGGAAAATGAAATTTCGCACCGTTTTCACTCATTATTAACGGAATATATATATATATCCCATTCAACTGATTGTTCAGTTATGAGAATTTTCGTTATAACTGCTCCGTTTATACAGCTAGGAACATACAATTTCACACTTTTTTCACTAATTATTAACAGAAACTGACAGTAAAAATAACAAAGATCGGGTCACTATAACCTATAGCTCCCATACAACTGATTGTTCAGATATAAGATTTTTCGTTATAACGCCTCCTTTTATGTAAATAGGAACATAACATTTTGCACTGTTGTCAATCATTATCAAAAGAAAAATTACAGTAAAAATGGTAAAGATCGGGCGCTATAACCTATAGCCTCCATACAATTGTTCAGATCTGAGATTTTTTGTTATAACTTCTCCATTTATGCAGCTATAAACATGAAGTTTCGTATTGTTTTCACTCACTATCAACAGAAAGTTTACAGTAAAATTATATTAATATGTATTGCCTCCTTACAACTGATTGTTCAGTTATGGGGTTTTACTGTGAAACTCCTTTATATGGAGAGCTAAAACCGATCAATTTACAAAGTCTACTGAGAAAATCTACGCTGTATAAGCTTTATCTCCTATACCACTGATTGTTCAGATACCAGTTTTTGCAATATTCTCCTTTAAGTAGGAAGCTAAACCAATTAAATTGTGTTACCGGTTTACATACCGATCACACAGCAGTCAAAATCACTTCGATTGGTTTTATATAAGGTACATATTCCATACCTCTGATTGTTTAGATATGATTTTTAATATATGTATGTAACTCCTCTATCTATGTATGCTGTGAATATATAAATTTTTTCAAATGCAGTAATCTGTTAAAGCAGACATGGGCACTTTTTTGCCCGCGCAGTAGCGAAAGTGCGAGCGCGGGCTGGAGAAAGGGAAAAACAGTTTACGGAAGGAAGGGTATGAAAAGGTGCGAAAAAATTATTGAGTAAGTATCGATACTGAGGGTATAAAAATGAGTACTTTAAAACTCGATACCTTATTTGGTGATTTTACTCGATACTTTCCAAAGTACTCGTAGTATTGAATACTTTTTAAAAAACACACTCTTTAAGTTTTTTCTTCCATTGGCAACACAATTTTCTTTGCTTATATGGATTACTATCATTAAATTTTGTCCATCACTTAAAATAAACTGAAATTTCATGTAGTCTGTTACATAACATAAACCAAATAAGTTTAAGTTTAATGGCCTTATTCATAAAAAATAAAGTAGGCTTAAAGAGCTTAAATAAAACGACACTTTCATACATTTTTCAGTTTATAAACCTTTTTTATTTTTATGAATAAGGCCATAAGACTTTACTTTAAACTTTACTCTTAGGGTATGCAGTTTTGTAACCTATTCAACTTTCCGTGTAGCCTACTACCGTTGACTTTTAATTAAAACTTGCACAATATTATACAAAATTGAATAGGCTACAAAAATGCATACCCACAAAGTTTCCAAAAATTCTTAATAAAATTTAAAATTCGTGATAGTAAATATGTGTGTATTTATGTATGTACATTTAACGTTTAAATTACTTCTAACGTGGAAGCAAGTTCTGCAATGAAATAAAAATCAAATATTTTAAATGTCTGTTGTTTTAATTTCAGGAAATATATATAGATATACGATTGAAGAACAAAATAATTTTAGTATCCCAAAAAACGTATGTTAATGAATTCGATACTGAGTAGTATCGATACTTTTTCCCTGATACTTTTAGAGTATCGATACCATGAGCTCGATGCCAGAATGAGTACTCAGTATCGATACCAAAGTCTGAAATTTCGAACCCTACGGCTGCGGTAATACTGACTTTGTGTACCAAACAAAGAGCATACATTTTCCTCATATACACAATAAGCCATCGTTCGGACTTCGCTCCGATAGGAGTAGATTTGTTCCGTTTTGTCGAAAAAATTTGAAACCTAGTCCTCTACTTCGCTCAACTGAAAATCTGCTCCGTTTTGTTGCATCAACAAGTTTACTCTTCAAATAGAAAGGGGGTGGGGTTTTTAATAGCAAACTAAAAGTTATATTTTACCTTTTTATCGACACGATTGTTACATTGATGAGCTACAGCAACTTTGCAAATACACTAGAATTCGTGAATAGGCCCTCACAATCGCCCGATTTGAACCCGATCGAAAAATTTTGCTCTGTCTATAGTTCTGTAATTCCGTCGTTGCCCACCGATGTAACAATTGTCCCTGTAAAGAAAGAATGAAATAACTTTTTATTAGTTTTAACCAAGGCATTTTAACTTTAATGATAACTGCTCGCTGGATTAAGGCGCCTTTACACGGGTCGATTTTCTAGTAGATTTTTGTCGTTCAACCAAAATCGACCCATGTAAATGACATCTCAACCACTAGCTGGTCGATTTTCCAGTCTACAGATATGGACCCTTATAAGGCCGCTTTAGCTCCTTATTTGTACAAGGATACGAGGAGAAATGAATTGTTTTTTATAAAGATAAGAAATGCACATCTACTACGAATACTTGATATTTACTTCCATTTTTGTAGTCCGAACCCAGCAAAGAGCGCTCGGTGAAGGTCCGCTAGTGATCAAATTTGCCAACAGGGCTGCCAAACATACATAGCTATGAAGTGCCATATTGAGGATAAAAAAGTGCTAAAACGTGCCA
The DNA here is from genome assembly GCF_013731165.1 of Rhagoletis pomonella. NCBI lineage: Eukaryota > Metazoa > Arthropoda > Insecta > Diptera > Tephritidae > Rhagoletis > Rhagoletis pomonella. The sequence goes on from NW_023458563.1 coordinate 18,801,038, forward strand.
AATAGAAAATTGAAAGTGCCAAAAAAGGTGTCATTCTCTTTAGTTCTTCCCATTAGCATTAAAATTAGACAAATTAAAACAAAAGCCCAATGTCAAAGTAAGATAAACCAGTTGTATACACTATAGAAATTAGAAAATTTTAGTTGAGAAAAAGAAGTACACGCAAAGGATTTCCCAAAAATGTATTTAAATTTGGCTTTTTTTAAAAGTGCCATTTTGGCACTTTGTGCAAAATTGAAAAATTCAGTGCCATTTCATGTAAAATAGTGCCAAAAATGGCACGGTTTGAGCCAAGTTGGCAGCCCTGATCGCCAAGTTTTTTATTTAAAAAAGCACCAAAATACTGAAAATAGCGCAATTTTCCCCCAAAAAAAACACCAATTTTGTGTTGCTGTGTTTAATGGTATTTTCGCATATAAAGCTGTATGTTCAAATATTTTAAGTAATCACACAATGAAACTTGTAAATATTTCCAACTATGCGCAGTTAGTCAATTTAAAAAATTTAACGATTTGTATATTTGGAGCTTTTCGGCCGTTGATTTTAAAGCAAAAACGTTGGTTTTTCTTTTCTGCCTCCTACGCGTTTCGACACATTATTGTGTCTTCCTCAGGGAGTCTATTTATTTTTACAAGAAAACATAATTAACAAACGTGTATACCAAAACATGTTTTTCAAACATACCTTAACATATAATAACATAAAATCACATTAATTATTTTATGGACATCACATTTTTAAATTAACACTTAACATTTAAATACATCAATACTTTATCCCAGCTGTTCGCCTATTACTCGCTATTATCGTTGTGTATGCGCAATTTATATTATCTACATCTTCTTTGTAATTCATTGCCCAGTGTATTTGTTGCTGTATTCGAAGCCCTTCTAATGTCATCCTTTTCTTTGTTTTCCTCTCGATGTCTACTATTCTTGCATTATCAAAATCCGCTGTGTGCTCGCTTTTTGTCAGGTGCTGGGCTAATGCAGTTGTCATCTTTCTATTTTTCGCGTCTGTTTTGTGCTCGTTGATTCTGACTCCTAAAGCTCGCTTCGTCGTTCCTATGTATACCTTGCTGCAGCGTTCGTCGGCTTTGCCATTGCATTGAATCTCATATATGACGTTGTGTTGTTGTTCTTTGTTTATTTTGTCTTTTGTTTTGGTAAAAACTGTGTTGAGTGTGCGATGCGGTCGATGCGCAAAACTTATCGTTTCGTTATGTATAAATTTTCTTAGCGATTTGTTGTCCGTTAAACCTGGTATGTATGTTATGCCAGTAAATATTCTATTATCATTTTTATTTTTCATATTGTTGTTCGCTCCTTCTAGTTTGTTAATTGTTGTTGCTATGAATCTTTCTATGAGCGCGCTAGGGTATCCGTTTTTATATAGGATGGTTTTAATTTTCTGCTTGTTCTCTTTTCTGAACTCCTGGTCGCTGACTTTATAAATTTTTTCAATTAAGTTCATGGCGGTATTTTTCTTTTGACTCCATGGGTGATTTGAATGAAAATTTATCATCCTAGATGAGGCTACAGCTTTTGAATACCAATTCAGTTTAATCTGATTATTATCCCGATGGATTTCAACATCTAGGAAGGCTAATCTCTTATTTATTTCCTCTTCCGCTGTGAATTTAATTTTTGTATGTTGTGCGTTAAATTCTTTTAGTATAACCTCCACGTCCGTTTTCTTAATTATGGCAAATATATCATCTACATATTTGTTTATGTATTTTATATATATGCCCTTGGATCTAAGATCAGCGATACTATCATCCAGTATTTTGTCTAAGACAATATCAGCTACAGTTGGGGATAAAGGGTTTCCCATCGGCATTCCATATATCTGCTGGTAGTGCAATGAATTACAAAGAAGATGTAGATAATATAAATTGCGCATACACAACGATAATAGCGAGTAATAGACGAACAGCTGGGTATTGATGTATTTAAATGTTAAGTGTTAATTTAAAAATGTGATGTCCATAAAATAATTAATGTGATTTTATGTTATTATATGTTAAGGTATGTTTGAAAAACATGTTTTGGTATACACGTTTGTTAATTATGTTTTCTTGTAAAAATAAATAGACTCCCTGAGGAGGACACAATAATGTGTCGAAACGCGTAGGAGGCAGAAAAGAAAAACCAACGTTTTTGCTTTAAAATCAACGGCCGAAAAGCTCCAAATATACAAATCGTAACAATTTTTATACATTGGCCCTATTTAAAAACTATTAATAAATTTAATTTGCAAAATGTTTTTTTATTCGTAAAACAATTTCCAAAACTTGGTTTTTCTAGAGGCTTTATTTTCATGCAATTGCTTACTTTTGTACAAATGCGCACACCCAGCTAATTAGCAGAATATTCTATGGATTCCGTGATAGAGACTGTGTGAAAATATTGCGTTTGGATTATCTTGGAGCATATTATCCAGAGGAGAAGCTCGGCCAAACACTAACATATGTGTAAGTCAAATACAATGTCACCATAGCATCACGTTTTTATTATAAAAAAAAAAGGGCACCAAAGAACAAAACAAGCGCTAAGCTAAACAATCTTCGCCTTTTAATTCCCTAAACGCACTTAATTTCTTGCGAAGGCACAAAGTTGGCAACAGTTATATCGATGTCAAATTTGCTCATATACAAGCATGGACAGAGAGTGAGCGCCTGCTTAAAGAGCGCAAGCATCACATGCAAATCCATGCGCGAGCGTAACAAAGCGAACGCAAATTCATTCAAACGTAATTGGCACACTAACACAATCACGCTTTCAGCTCGCGTTTACTTCGGGTAGTGATCACATCCAAGAATGATAGAATACAAGATTGCGCCAATCGAGCTGAGAGCAACTGGCCGTGACGTCAAAATATACCAGAATGAGAGAGCAAGACGAACTCGACAAGAAAAAGAGGAAGCATCAAACAAAACGCAGTGTTGCCAAGTTTTGAATTTGAAAAAGCACCAAATTTTTATTGGTGTATTTTAAGGACTTTATATGAATACATAATTTTATTGTAAGGATGCCGATTCAAATTAATAAAAATCAATGTTTCTTGCACAACGGTCGATTTCTTCTGGCATGATTGAAGGTGCAGCACATATTTCGTTGTCGCTTATGATTGTCACTGTGCCATGATTTTGTTTAAATTTTTGTAAAATTGCTTACCACACTTACGATTGCTATAAATTTTGCGTCCATTTTTTTAAGATTTCCTAATTTGGTAAGACACCATTTGGTGTCTTCAAACTAAAAACAAAAGCACCAAAAACGCACCAAGCACCAAACTCAAAAATGTTCGCGTTTTGAATACCCACTAAATTTGGCGCGAAAAGCATCAAGTTGGCAACAGTGAATGTAAACAAAAGTATATTATGACGTCAGCGATTGGGTGGATGCTGTCAAATCGACGAAGAGAGGGTTAGCGGTCCGCGAATGGCGCGACCTTTATTTTCTGGATCGTGGATCACATCTGCTCATATACACTCCTCGTCATTTGAATTGCACACCCTTTCAATTCTTAGTATTTACAGTTTTCCGTTTGTTTATTTAATATAAATTTTTTGTAAAAATATCGCCACTACATACGAATAAAGGCGCGCTGGTGTTTTGACGGTGAAAAAAAACGTTTAAAAAAATTTTGCGAAAAAAGATGCTTATAAAAAACTTTGGCGAAGTATGTTAAGAGTATTTGACGCTGAAATTTTTGTATGCGTCTTTTTTCGCCGTCAGCTTTTGAGCTCGCGCCTTATTCGTGTCTAGTGACGATATAGCATATTCTACGGGTAAATGTAATTTTAAAATTTTTTACAAACTAAAATTTAAAAGAAAGTTTATTTTCCATTTCTTGGGCAGCATTTTATATGATTTTTTCATTTTTCTCGAGAGCTGGAAACAGTTCTTAAAAAGGTCAACATAGGAGTGTGCCATCCTAATGACCTGCAGTGAATAAGTTAATAATATTTTTAGAAAAATTTCTGATACGCAGTTTTGTAGCCCATTCAATTATAGTGTAATTAAGTGCAAGTTTGAAGTGACTCTAAAACAGCCCCGATTTTTCAAATTCATTTATTTTTTTTTTTTTTTGTCGAGCATACTTATGAGAGAAAATGCGCAGCACTATCACCAAAAAATTGTCAAAAATCCCCGCTATTTTACAGACACTTGAAACTTGCACTTTATTGTACCCCTTTGTTAACATTTTTTTAACTCTGTATAAAGTTTTAAAATCGGATGTAATGAATATTAAATAAACAAAATTAAAAGTGTAAATACTAAAGATTAAAAAGTTGAGCTATTCAAATGACGAGGAGTGTATGTGGCGTACGTTTGGGAGAGTGAGCCTTTTTACTCCAGAATGCGTGTGCAGTGGCTCTCATTGCTATACGTGTATTAATAAGATTTGTTGCCCCCTTCCCGTTTGCCCATGATTTTCCCCTGATCTAGCCTGCGAAATGGGCTCGCTTGCCCATACGGGCAAAAAAGCCCATACGGGCAAAAGTGCCCATGTCTGTGTTAAAGTAAAATTTTCAGATGTTCATGAGAGGTATGAAGTAGAGATGGGCACGGGCCGGGCATTGGCAGGGGCCCGACGGGCCCCTGTGTAAGCCCGCGGGTACGGGCCGGAATATTAGCTGTCAGCACGAACTCGTGCGGGCCTGGGCGTTCAGTAAAATTTCATAAAAGCACGAAAAAGCCCGTTGCTAATACTAAAAATTTAGATGAGCTTTTGTTTTTATACGAAAAAATAGTACATATTTAAAACTCTTAAGAAGAGAAAAGCAAAAAAAGAAATATTTGGAAACCGATAGAAAATATATGATACTTAAGGTGTTCTTACACGATATGTATTTGCATGTGTACATGCCACTTTTTACATATGGCAATGTGTAAATGCAAATTAGATTTGTTTCTGTACAAAGCAGGTGCACGTACATACGAAATAGAAATGTTTCTATTTTCATCTGACACACAGATAGAATCATCTGAGTTTAGTTTATTTCGTTTTCAAAGAACGTCGTTTTAAATAGTTAAATAAAGACTGTGAATTTGACAGACATACGCAATTTTATATGTATTGAAAAAGTCATATTTACAGATGCAAATACATATCGTGTAAGAACACCTTTAATAGTTTTGTTTACATACATATCTGTACATAAAATACCTTCCACTTTTTCTACTTTTTCTTTTTGATGCAGAAATGTATCTAGATAATCGAGGAATATTTCTGCATCAATAAGAAAATTTTGAAAAAAATGTCGCTTACGTTATTTTGGCGGTTAGGGCTCGATATGTATACATACAATAAAATTTGGCTCTTTATTTCCGGGCTGGGGCGTGTACCGTCGTGCCGGGCCGGGCCCCACTAAAATTCTTAACGTGCGGGCTTGTGCGTGTTTTTGAAAGTTGATTTTGCACTCGTGCCGGGCCGAGCCTCAAAATTTAGGCCCGTGCCCATCTCTAGTATGAAGCCTTCGGCATAGCCGAAGATAGCGCTGCTATTACTTGTTTTAGCTCTTTCTAGACCTTTTTTAAAAGGAAATTGGCTAGCACTAAAATGATTCGCGGCAATACTGGTGCTGATACTATCCTATCAAAAGTTGATACATGGCTGCCCTAACATAGGGTGACCACATAAGTCCAAGTAAAAATCAGAACAGATGAGATATTTTAAGGATCGATTTTCATCGAATTTTGGCCAAATTTGTCTGGTAGTATGACATGTTGTTTCCAGATCCCTCCTTCAGCTTTTAATTGACAAGGTAATTGATAATTGATAAGGTAATTGACTTCAGATATTTCCATCCTTATCCTTACCAGCTCGTCGGCTACGCTAGTGGGTAGTGCTCCCGGGGCAAGCATGGAAGCCGTTCTCTTTACCCGTTCCAACTTGACTCTAGAGTCTTGTTTAACGACAGCTATTATACGATTACCCTGTAGAAGAATATGGGTCTTAGCTAGGGTACCAGATGAGTCGAAGTAAAAATTAGGACAGATGAGATATTTTAAGCCTTTATTAGACATTCTGCTTTTGAGCATAGCAATATAAGAAGACAAAGATCATAACATAAACACATTCAATAAATACCTTCAGTTCAATTTTACTGCAGAGCCACGACGGTTCGGGGCTTATGATACACCACACATTAGGAGATTGCCTTAAACTAGGGAATGGCTCGAAAACCTCGAAACTTTTCCAGCCTCGAAAAACAATTTTCATAAATTGTATGAATGGCGCTTTTCGCGTGCCTCGAAAACTTTCAAGGCAAACCAGAGCCGACGATATCCTCAAAAAGTAGTTCGTAAATTTCAGTATTCCGTTTTGATCTATTAACTCATACAATCTAAATTTTTCACTTTTTCGTGGCATTTTGAAAGTGTTGCTTTTATAATTACTTTTGCTGATACCAAGTATTGTACAAAGAAACTCTGACTGAACTGCCAAATTACCGAATTTCGCCATTGTTTACGAGGTTGTAAAAAAGTGCATTCCCAAAAGCAGACTCGAAAACTTTCGAGGTTTTCCACTCTTCGCGCTTAATAGAATCCCCTAAGTGACACTTCCGAAATAAGGTTAGGACGGCTACTTATCTATAAAAGCTTCTTTGATGTTACTTGTGCTAACTAGCGCATACTTACGCTGATTACAATGCAACCAACCTTAAGATTTATATGCCACTATTACTACGTTTATGCGTATGCCAATTCACGAAATCATTTCATGAATTTGGGTTAAAATCAGCTGCATAAACACAATTTCACGAATTTAATTATACACGAAAATGAACCATGTATTTCGGCATCATTTCATGAAATCGTGAAATGCAAGTCCGACAGCCAGGGCTGCCAACTTAGCTCAAACCGTGCCATTTTTGGCCCTGTTTTACATCAACGGGCACTTAATTTTTCACTTTTGCACAAAGTGCCAAAATGGCACTTTTGAAAAATGGTAATATCTCAATACATTTTTGTGAAATCCTTTGCGTGTTCTTCTTTTTCTCAACTAAAATTTACTAATTTCTATAGATTATTCAACTTATTTATCTTATTTTATTGCTAAATGGGAAGGTTTAAAAAGGATGGCACTTTTTTTGGTACTTTTATTTTTCTATATGGCACATTTTGGTACTTTTTTATCCCCAATATGGCACCTAATAGCTAAGGATTGTTGGCAGCCCTGTCGGCAGCGCCACGTTTCCCAAATAGCTGTTTACTAGGGTAATGAAATTTTGAGCTTCAAAAGCATGTAGTGGCGTAACTATGATTTCAAACACTGCAAAGTAGCGTGAATTTGTTAAAATATAATGTAAATTCAAATAGAAGAAATTCAAATACATCAAACTTTGGCAATGAGTAAAAATTTGTGAAGTGGGCCACCATCTTTTCGAGGGTCTAGCTTTTTTTGTGCAATTATCTATTTATGCTTCACAAAAGAAAAATACAAGTTTCTCAATTTTTCGAAATTCAAATTATTTTGGAAGTTATAGCTATTGTTTCTCGCGATCGGTAATACAGATTCTGCTCATATTTTAAACAGTCGAGAATGATGGTGGGTTCTTCCCATTTTTATTTTTTATTGGGCCAAAATTAAAAAAGTTATTACAATTTTTTTAAATATTGGTGACATCTCAATGACTTTAAAATTGCGTTTTAGGCTAATATTGTTGTACGTTTTATTAGTAATTATTTGCAGAAAAAAAATTTTGCCGCAATGCATCGAGACGAAAGTTATTCATGCTTTTCTCTTGTCGTCCAATGTATTTTGTAATATGAGCAGAATCGGTATTACCAATCGCGAGAAAACAACTAAAATCTAAACGATTTCGAAAAATATTAATAGCTATAACAAAAAAAGCCAAAAAACCACAACCGTACTATTTTTTTCTCGCTAGTGCGCTGCCATTTCTTCAAAACACTTCATTTCACGAACTGGAGAATTATGCATAAACATTTTTGAATTCAGTAAATGAAGAATTCATGAATTTTGTCGCATAAAAGTAGTATATATATTAGGGTGCCCATTGAAAAAATTTTTGTTTGAAATTTCAAGACCCTACCCCCTAATTTCCCTCCCTTTTTATGAGAAATATTATCGCCTATTTTTATAGGTTTTACAAAAATCATTTAGAGGTCGCGGTTTTAGATAGTACTACATAAATAATCTAAAATTGTGGAAATTTTTGATGGTAAAAACTTAAAAAATAAGAAAAACTGTTTTTTTTTTATTTGCCCGATGAAAAATCCCGATTATCTAAGCCTGACAATAAATTATTATGCATCATTTTAAAGGCCTATACATCCTCTGCTTACAACATGTTCGATCTTTAAAATTGTATGAAAAATAGTCATTCAAAACTGATAAATCTACAAAACCGTATTTTCTGGTCGAAAATGACAAGTCGCCGCCTTTCAATGATTCTTAAAAAATCTATAAAAATAGGCAATAATATTTCTCATAAAAAGGGAGGAAATTAGTGGGTAAGGTCTTGTAATTTCAAAAAGAACTTCGATACAGAAATACATCTAGATGCTCTTGGAGTTTAAAAATAAAATGTTTTATAAAAGATCAGCCTTGTAAAAAAAAAATCAGGACATTAGAGGGCAAAATAAAAATCAGTCATGATATTTTAATTCGACCCTAGCAAACCCTCGATGATGAAATCGCAGTTGTTAATTAACAATGCCGACAGATATATGTATACATTCAAATTCTTGACTGTAGTTTGCCAAATTTTTTATAGTCGTTATATATTAATAGCCTCATTGCGAGTATCGTGTCGAGTAAAAAAGTACACTGAGGGGAAAAAAATAGTAAAATCAAATAGAAACGTAATTGATCTTACTATAAACGTCAACGAAAGTACTGTATATTGGTAAATATTCAATTCAATTACGCGCATATTAAAATGACCGCGTTTGTTCTGAAAAAGCATCCGTGAAGTGAATACACAAGACAAAAACTAAAAAAAAAAATATTTAACCTGCATGTTGCCTGCAGTGGAATTCGAACCCTGACCATCTCTGGATATCAACAAATTGTGGCATGCATCTTTGCGCACTCAGCTACACCCAGCCATATAAATTTGCTTTCAAATGTTGAATATCCATCAACACCGCAGCACGCGATTTGTACGGATAAACATGTACTATGTATGAATGTGTGTGTTGTCACCGCTCTCAGAGCGGCGCTCTGCATGCTTGGAGTGCATATGTAAACTCATATATATACTCAGATGTGAACAGTCTAATATGTACGTGCGTAATAAATTTTGTATGAAAATATTATTTTTAAATTCGAACATTTTTAAACGATAATCAAATATAAAGTATTCATTTTTACTATGCATTATTTCCCTCAGTGTACGTATGTATTAACATGGAAAACTTGGCAGCACCCGATAGCTTTCGACTGATTTCGTCGCTTACTTATTCCAGCACGACAGTAGGCAATGTCAGTGTTGTCGAGTCGTGCAATTTAGGACATGAGCCCTGCAAAAATCGTAGGACCATGTGGTCTATTTGTGGTATATTGGAGTACTTACAAAAATGCTCCTCTGTCATGCTGTAGCGGACCAACTCGTGTCTCTGCACCATTTTATTGTTACCCCGATCACTGCTCGTGTTTTAACGAAATGTGATTGAAGTTGAGCATTTGAAAGCACATTTGCATGTCTGGCTGTAGCTGAACGTGTAGAGATGCTCGCTGTTAGTTGTTAGCTCCCGGCATGTTCGGGTTCGAATACCGAGAGAGGTAACATGTAATTTTTTATTTTTGATTTTGGTTTTTATTAATTGCAAAAAAGCATCTGTGAAATGCAGAACAAAAGCGTGTACAAACGAGAAAACATATCAACAATGTCATTGTTAATATGTTGGAGTAGCTTTGTGCTACTCTGATGTAATGCAGAGATAGAGTATATGGTCCTGCCCTAGGACATCGCAATGTTAATTGTAACATATTTTTTATATGAATTGTGGTTAATTTTGGAGTAGTCATTGGCCCTTAGGGTACTCTTTACATGTATGCGGAGTAGCCGCGATTTTTGCAGGGAGCAAGAGGTTGTATATCGACGGTACTTTGGCAAAACCTCGTATCAAAACGCTGTCAAACAACACTCTCTATTAATAACTCTTTTACTGAATATTAAAGATTGATTACTTTTTATTTAGTTAAGAATAATATATAATAAATCGTAGTATTTTAAGGTCTATTTTGAATTAATTTTACGAGATACAAAGTAGTAGTGAGTTCTGAGATAAGAGCTTTTTCCAAATTACCGTCGATATCTTGTTGTTTGGCGAGTTGAAGACTTCCAGAGCTGAATCTTTAGTGTCCATTCGAACGACATGGCCAAACCAGCGCATCCGCTGTATTTTAATTCGCTGCACTATGTCCATGTCGTTGTAAAGCTAATACAGCTCATCGCTCAATCTTCTGTGGTACTCGCCGTCGTCAATACGTAAAGGCCGATAAATCATTCGCAAAATCTTTCTGCCAAATACTCCAAGAGCCGCTGTATATACTTACAAATGAGACATTCTTTTTCATATCGGACACCCAATTTGGTGTCACACTTTCGATTGGCTTCAAATTTTTTTATGAGTTCTATATATGAAAAAAAACACGTGTTCAAGGAATTTTTTTCGCTTTTTTCTTTGGAGATATGATCTGTCAAAGTTTGCATTTTTTCGTGATATCTCGGGTTGTGCCCATCGTAGATACTTCATCTCAACGTCGTTTTAAAGCTAAAGAAACGGGCTTAACATTTATATATATAAGATGGTCAAGATTGTCCTAAAGCTAACTTTTTGATGTTCATTTGCATAGTGAAGACCAGCAAATTAGGAATTTAAAATTATACCAACACAATCCCTGTTTAATTCTCTATAAAACACGTGGTTCCAAAAATGGGCGTTTTTCAAGAACTATTTTTAAAATATTTTTTCTTTATGACGAGATGGTTTATTTTGTGAGGATCAAAACTTTTTTGTAACTTGTATTCGAAAAATTATGTTGAGATATATTTAGTAAGGTGTCAAACATCGAGTTTTTGCAAGAATTTAAATTTTATTGCAGATTCCGATAGAACATCTATCCAGGTATAATATTTGTACGGCAAGATTTTTCTTTAAGGCGACAAACCCCTAGAATGGGAATTGTAGGACTAAAGTTTGCAAAACGCAGATTTTATTGGGGATTTCGGCAGAATATCGCTTCGTTAACAACATTTGTTCCACAACTTTTTCAATCAAAGAATATTCTAGAAATGGGCGTGGCTATATTAAAACCAAAGTTAAAAAAAGTTGACTTTATTGTGGATTTCGTCAGAATATCTCTATGGATTGAAAAAGATATGGAACAAATATTGGTAACGAAGCGATATTCTGCCGAAATCCGCAATAAAATCTGCGTTTTGCTAACTTTAGTCCTGCAATTGCCACGCCTATTTCTAGGGGTTTATCGCCTTGAAGAAAAATCTTGCCATAAAAATATTAAATCTGGATAAATATTCTATCGGAATCTGTAATAAAATTTAAATTCTTGCAAAAACTCGATGTTTGACACCTTACTAAATATATCTCAACATAAGTTTTCGAATACAAGTTACAAAAAATTACCGGAATCCGCAAAAAAATTGTACTTTTTGCAAACACCCGATGCTTAACATCTTACCAAATATATGTTAATATAAGTTTTCGATAACAAATAAAAAATTGTTGATTCCATAAAGAAAAATATTTTAAAAATAGTTCTTGAAAAACGCCCATTTTATGAACAACGTTTTTTTATAGAGAATTAAGCAAGGATTACGATGGTAAAATGTTAAATCGCTAATTTACTGGTCTTCACAATGCAAATCAACTTCAAAAAGTTCAACTGTTAATAGCTAAGTAAGCTTTTCGACCATCTTGTTTCTTAGCTTTAAAATGACGTTAAGATGAAGTTTCTACGATTAACAGAACCCGAGATATAACGATTTGAAGAAGTACATAATTAGCCAGAATCACGAAAAAATGCAAACTTTGACAGATCATATCTCCGAAGAAGAAAAAGAAGAAAAAAATTCCTCGAACACGTGTTAGCTTTTTTCATGTATAGAAACTTCAAAAAAAATAAATAAATAAAATAAGCGAATCGGAGACATGACATAATTCTTTTTAGGAAATCCGTCCGACTTAAAAAAGAATGGCTCATGCATGTGGCTAAATTAATCCATACTCGATTTTTCGAAACTAACATATGCACAGTCAGACCGTACTTGCAACCCTATTGTATCACACTTCAAGTATTCTGCCACGTAGAGAATGTTTTGGTTAAGACTGTACAGTTGTGGAACCTCTTAACCTCACAAATTAAAACAGGAGTCAAATCTAAAACTCTTCGAGTTGGCTATTTACTCTATACTTTTATCTTAAACTTTAACACCTGTTCAATTACCTTTGCTTCCCTCCGCCCTACTCTCTCATCTCCTATTTTGGTATCACCTAAATTTTTAAGTTATTGGAACTTCATATTAAGTATGTTTTTATTACCTTCCTTTTATTAACTCTGGATGTAACTATGTAATATTGATGCGCCTAAAAGATGCAGCGATTTCTATTCTCAAGTTACATACATACCTGATGACAGTACGAATGGTAATTATAATAGGGAGGTTTTAGTTTTTTAAACTATAATTTTATTCATTTTTACGTGTACACCTCTATAAGAAACTATGTTTTATTTGTGTTTAAATATATAAATGAAATATGCCAATATAAATGAAATTTCTGCCATTACGATATGCAGGTACATATGTATATGATGTATGTATACATAGCTATTTGTATATAGCAACTACTGTAGCAACAAAATCTTATTTATACAGGTATATACGGAAGTATCTATGTATGTGTTTCAACATGTGTTAGATTTTTGCCTATCCCGGTTTAGAGCTGCGATTTCCCTTGTTTTTCATCAACGCATTGGATACATTCCCATTTGCACGAGGTCATAGAATGCACATTTACGTATTTATGTACATACATGCATGCAGCAACAATCATATACGTACGCAAGTCTATTTGGACAACAATGCAACTAACAAATCACTTACATATAAACAATGTAGAGCTACTACCTACCCAAAAAATCTATTATCAAACAAAAAAATCTTAGGGCAGTTTTCTAATGTTAGCATTAAGGGCAGTTTTCTCATCTAAGCTTTAGATTACCGGCCACTTTATCGTCTCGATATACGAGTTTTCGTTTTCTCATCAGCGCATTAATTTATCGAATCGATAAATTGTTGCTTACCCGTTGCAACCTTTAAAATTTGTACCTAACTTTAAATTTTGGTTAATGAGTCAGATATATTAGATATTTCTACCAAGGTTTTGGTTTTTGCTAACAGTTGCTCTTGCTTTATATTTGCTTATGTTGCATTGCCAACCTTAGGAATTTTATGACGAATGTAGTGAAGTTTCACTCTAGGAAGTGTAGTGAAGTTTCACTCTACGGAATAACAAACTTATTTTTACCCGTAAGATAAAACGAAAACACTTTAAAGTGAGGAACAATTTATCTGCCCTGTTAGTAAAGGTAACTTTACTGCTTACATTAGAAAACGGCCCTAAGTTGCCTTTACTAACAGGGTAGATAAATTGTTCCTCACTTTAAAGTGTTTTGGTTTTCTTATCTTACCGGTAAAAATAAATTTGTTATTCCGTAGAGTGAAACTTCACTACATTTCCGGGAGTGAAACTTTACTACATTCGTCATAAAATTTCAAAGATTGGCAATGCAACATAAGCAAATATACAGCAAGAGCAACTGTTAGCAAAAACCAAAACCTTGGTTGAAATATCTAATATATCTGACTCAAGAACCAAAAGCAAACCAAAATTTAAAGTTGGGAACAAATTTTTAAAGGTAGCATCGGGTGAGGAACAATTTATCGATTCGTGAAATTAATGCGCGGATGAGAAAACGAAAACTCGTATACCGAGACGATAAGGTGGCCAGTAATCTAAAGGTTAGATGAGAAAACGGCCCTTAGGGCCATTTTCTATTGTCAGCAGTAAAGTTGCCTTTACAATCAGGGCAGATAAACTGTTCCTCACTTTAAAGTGTTTTCGTGTTCTTATCTTACCGGTAAACATCAATTTGTTATTCCGTATAGTGAAACTTCACTACATTTCCGAGTGTGGAACTTCACCACATTCGTTATAAAATTTCAAAGGTTGTCAATGCAACATAAGCAAATATAGAGCAAGAGCAACTGTAAGCAAAAACCAAAACCTTGGTTTAAATACCTAATATATCTGACTCATGAACCAAACCAATATTTAAAGTTGGGTACAAATTTTAAAGGTTGCATCGGGTGAGCAACATTTTATCGATTCGAGAAATTAATGCGCTGATGAGAAAACGAGAACTCGTATATCGAGACGATAAAGTGGCCGCTAAACTATAGGTTAGATGAGAAAACGGCCCTTAGAATGTTTATAAAAGTGTGTATATGTAGATATGTACACATAGTGGATAGATGCCTACATACATACATATGTACCCTGCAGTAAAACTGAGACGCACCACAATTTACAGGTACATTTAATTAATCTTATCTTTGTTCGTTTGAGTTTAATTGAATTATATGTATTCTTTATATGTTCTCCAATTAAATATAAAATATATACTTATAAGGTTTATTAAGCCAAAATTTGATTTAATGGTACATCTTCAAATATATTTTACTTTTGGAAATTATTCATTCACAAAAATAAAAATAATTTCCCAACTAGATTTGCAATATAATTCATAAGTTATTGCACATGTTTATGCACATGTACATATTTTAATTAATTCTACTGCCTAATCTCTAAACATCATACTAGTAATTATTTATATATGTGTGACGTTACTGATTCGTTTTGAGACAACTATGAATCTTACTTGCGTATTTAAATAAATTCAATAAAAATAGATTATGTGACTTTTTGAATGCGGTTTTTGTGAACCGTTTTTAATTTATTTTTGGTTTTGTCGAAAACCGTAACATTTGTACCGTCTACTTTCTGTACCGTATAAGGACCCAGATATATATTGCTATGTTTATCTCTAGGTTCCTTTTGTATTAAAACCGTATCTTTTTCTTCAATTAGTACAGGACGTGCATTTTTATCAAATGACTGCTTCGATTGGATTTTATGTTTTGTTACGAGTTCTTTAACGAGTGCATGGGACTTTTGCAAACGATATTTTACCTCTTTTGCATAATTATCAACATTGTAAATTGGATCAATTTTAACTTTTTGTACTTCGTTTGGTAAAACAGTGTTTTTACCAAAAATCAGTTCAAATGGAGTAAATTTATTATCAAAAACTGTGTTTGAGGTTGTGTTATGCAAAAAAGTAAAATATTTTAAATATGTATCCCAGTCGGAATATGATTCATTTAAAAATGCTCGTAAGTACTCATTAAATACTCTATGATTTCGTTATATTGTACCTACGGTTTCGTGATGGTGTGCTGTCGAAAAGTCATGTTTAATTTTTAAAAGTTTGGTTAATTCATCAAAAAGTTCATTTTTATATTCAGTCCCTAAATCGGATTTTATAGAGTGCATAATGCCATATATTAAAATAAAACTTTAAAAAATTGCTGATGCAACAGTTTTAGCACTTTTATCTGGTATAGGAACAGTAACTAGATACTTTGAGAGATCGCAAATAATGGTAACTGCGAACTTATTACCATATTTCGATTCTGGTAACGGTCCTATGGTATCGATAACAACAATATCAAACGGT
>NW_023458563.1:18816854-18847813 GCF_013731165.1 Rhagoletis pomonella
TATTAATATTTTAAAAAATTTATGAAAAATGTGAAAAATTGTGATCACTTATGTGATACGAAAAATTAATAGAAACTTCACTGAATCACTCACGTCACTTATGTTAATGTCAAAAATGGTTTAAGAAGAAAATTTGATTGAATCACTTACAGACTACTATAAAAGTATTCAAATCATATATCGTATATCTTATGAGAAAAGGGTTATTCAAAAGCTCTTTTGTTCACTAATGGAGCTCAGTTTAATAAAAATTTGGGAAAATTCTTAAAATTGTTTTTTGGATAATTTTGTTTAATCTTAAATTTTCCGAAAATACACTAGTGTGTACACTAATGTTAAAATGTATCAACGTATGTACATATGTATAAGTGAAATGTATATAAGCACGAAAATATATAAACTTAAATTAGCAGCCTTACTCTTGCTGGACTGTACCCAAAGTTTTCCGTTGCCATCCCACACCGCTGTTTTAAAATGTTGCTTGTTGTTAATACCGCTATGCTTCAGCCTCCCGCGCCGCGGTCACCGTTTTAAGTGTGTTGCTCTGTTGCTCGGTTTTGTGCCGCTATTCGCTGGCGTGGGTACGATTTGCGGTACTATTTTGCCGCTAGTTACGTTGTACAGTTGCTGGATGCGTTGGTTCGTCGGGCGCCGTTACACATATGTATGTGTGTGTAAGCTGCCGTTGTTCATGGTAGCAAGGCTTTTTGTCGTACCTTGTACAGTCTGCTAATGTGCAAGATGCCGTTTTCGGTGGTGATATGGGACTGATGCAGTACTGCTGCTGCTGGTGCTTGCACGCCTTACCGGTGTGTGGGAAAAAACAGCTCACAAAAATGCTATACTTCGGATTATAAGGCGTTACACGGCTTATGCAATACTGCCGCCCGTTACGGTCCACTGAGATGAAACTTTGTCCATCCACCGTAGTGTGTCGCACAAAAAGGGCTTTTCGGACTCGCCTGCCGTCCAGGCTGTCATCCAAGCAATTTTCCCCACACGCGTATGCTCGCACTCGCTGTCACGGTCGCCATGTTGGACCCTCAGCCCGCTCATTTAAGAAAATGCTGTTTTCTTACCCGGAACTTGCTGGAAGATAGCTGCTCGACTGCCGGAGGCTTCGTTGAGAGGCACCGGTGAGTTTTTGGTGCTTTTACGCTGCCGGCTGGTGATTTCCTTTTGGGTCTGCTCACACTTGGGTGATAGCGCTTACCCTTTTGCGCGTAGGGATTGGTCAACTTTTATGCGTAAAAATCTTATTCACACCCGAATACTACCTCGCTTGAAATAATAACTCTTAATTTCTTTCACAAAAACTTTAAATTTCATTTCCTTTTTTATTTTATAATTTTGGCACAACCGTCTGCTTCAATGGCGTATATCAAAT
Source organism: Rhagoletis pomonella (assembly GCF_013731165.1). NCBI lineage: Eukaryota > Metazoa > Arthropoda > Insecta > Diptera > Tephritidae > Rhagoletis > Rhagoletis pomonella. The sequence continues at coordinate 18,818,242 of NW_023458563.1, forward strand.
TGATTTCTTCATTCGTTTTTTGCTCGTTTTTAAGTACCTGTGGAACGTATGTTCCATCAGGACTGCCAACATTACGACGGCGCTGAATAGTGCTGCCGTATTGTTAGCGATGCCATTACACCACCTCTGCATGGTTGTAAGTCATGCAGAGTCCCTACGGCTTGTAGCGCGGTGGCTTTGCCGCTTAAACTCTGTAAGAGTTTTTGGGGGTGTGCGTCAAGCGGAGTGTTGAGCACCGGTTTAGGTTCAAAAATTGGGTAGGCACGGTGGCTAATGGTAGCTCTTGTACCACCTCTGTATGCTGAAAGTCATACAGAGCCCCAACAGCTTGTAGCGGCTTTGGCTTTGCTGTTTAAAACCACTCCGGAGGAGTGGTGATGCATCAAGCGGAATTGTTGAGCATTGGTTATTGATTCAAGTTCAAAAATTGGGTAGGCGCTGTGGCCAATGGTAGCTCCTGTACCACCTCTGTATGCTAAAAGTCATACAGAGCCCCAACAGCTTGTAGCGCTTTGGCTTTTGCTGTTTAAAACCACTCCGGAGGAGTGGTGATGCATCAAGCGAGATTGTTGAGCATGATTTGGAGTGCCAGCAATTAACTACTTTAGTAGGTTTTGTTCTGCGGCAGTTGAGAAGTGCATTAAAAAATGCATACCCAATGAAGAACGAACGAATTATTTTTAAGAACAAGTGCGTGTGTTTATTCGCTGCACTTGGTTTTGGGCGGGAGTGCAATATACAAGTGCGTGTGTGTGTTCGCTGTTCTTTGTTTATGCGGGAAATGCATAAGTCGCTTAAACAACGGCTGTTTGTCAAAAGCATACGATTTCGAACTCGCGTAAATGTACATTTGCTAAATGCGATAGCATGAACGTCTTCGAAAACATACATATGTTCGAAAGTGCATTTTAAATGCAGCAAAAACGCTGCATTACTTACTCATATGCGTTATGCCTTTCGGCAGCGGGCGGAATTAAAATTGAATGAATATCGAACAGCTGATTGCAGTTTACCAACTACCAGAAAAATTGGGCACGTTCAGAAGGCGCAACAGCTCAGTAACTGTTGCGATTGCACCTTCTGAACGCGTTGTTGTGTACTTGTGTTCAACTGAGCAGTTGAGTGTTTAATGCCATTTTTCCCATCGTATTTTATATCTGATCATTTCAGATATGTTGTGAGTGCATTTGACAGTTTGACATTTGGCTTTTCCATTAAACGGTTTTTTTGTTTCAAATAATTAAATTTTAATTAAATTTGTGATTTTATCGAATACTGCATAGTCGCCGGTTGAGAAATGAAAACAGCGACGGTTTAAAGTTATTCTTAGATAGGCGCTAATATTAACTTGTTCATTTTTGTGCCAGCATTTGATAAAAAGCCATTAAAAAAAGGAAAAAAAATAAACAAAATGTCTACAGATAATGAATTTACTGCAGACTACGCTCTAGATGACTGCATCTATCGTGTAACCGCTAGTCAGGAAGTCCACATAAGGCTTCAAACTGGTAAATTCGTTGCTTAAGTTGCAGTTGATTGTTTTTATATATCCGACTTTAACCTCAGATAAAAGGTTTTTGAAGGAGTATACGAAGGGATGTGTTGCACCACCAGAATTGGTTGGAGTTGCTCCAGATATGAATACAACATCTGAAAGTGGGATGTTGCAATGTTTATTTGAATGCGGTAAGTGGTTTGATATGATTTTTAATTGTAGGTTCACCAGGGCACTCCAAATTCAAGTGGCATGGAGAAGCTACGAGATTTTTCATAGAGGAATACAGAAAAAGAAAAGATAAGATTCGTGAGCCAAAAATTAAAAAAAAGAATTTATGGATGGATATTCTCGCTGACATGAGGACGGCGGGCTTTCTTGTTGAAGATGATGACACGCTGGACCGTAAAATGCGAAACATGAATAGGACCTATAAAACTATAAAAGATAACAACAATAAAAATAGTACAGGTCAGTGGAAATATGTATTAGATTTACATTGAATGTATATGTGCGCATAATTTTGAAAGTGGCCTAGGTCACATCACACCTTTTGGGCTTAAATGATAATTTACCCGTACCGGTCATTCGTTCAACTTTATTAATTTATGTCGATAGAATGTTTTACAGATGCATTCGGTTACAAGTAACCAGTCATTTAAGCACAAAAGGTGTGATGTGAATTAGGGTACTTTCAAAATTATGGGCACATATACATATGAATGCATATTTTATATACACATATCTGTGTCCGTCAATTAAAGTAGCCTAAGTCTAGGTTGATAATTTTTTTCTTTAAAGTAATTTTTCATTGGGCTCCCGAGCAATATTTTAACGATTAACTAGCCACAGGTGTAGTTGAAGATGACCTTTTAATAGGAGCTTAATAAAAATATAAAATTTTTCAAGGGTAAAAATAAAACATTCTGAAGTCACTTAAGCTACTTTAATTGGCGGGCACAGATGTATATATAAATATTAAGCCAGATAGCTGTTTAATTAACAATTTTATTTTGTCTTTTTAATAAATATATAGTACACTATACACATACATACACACTTATTTGGTGATCAATTTTCAAATATGTACATATATTCCAGGTCGTGGTCGCGTTCAGTGGGAATACTACGACCTCTTCGAAGACATTTTTTCCACTGACCGCACAGTCAATTTGGGTCCAGTCGTGTCATCGATGGAGAACAGTGATGTGCCAATACTCCTTGATGAAAGCACATCCAGCACAACGTCCGGTTTAGAGGCATTTCAGATTCACCTGGCGCTAAATCGGTAGATGGCCTTCCAACTCACCCAAAAAAATCTACTGCCGCTAAAAGAATGAGTTCCTTACACTACTTAAGGAAAAAGCAATTATCAAATGAGGAGCGAAAACTTGAGATATTTCACAGCGTGAGTGAAACTCTGAAAGAGACCAATATTCTGCTTAGAGAACGAAATGAACTGCTTCGCCAATTCGTTAATAGTCGTGGCACAGCGACAGCAACAAACCCAACTAACGAGGGTATATAATGAAAGGTAGTTAATAAACCTACCACTAATCTAATATATTTTGACTTCATTCGCATTTTTTTATTTCCAGATATGTATTTCCCATCATCATCCATCACCTTTCCGTGAAGATATATAAAAATATTTATCTGATCAGCCCGCGACAAAACGATAGAATCTCAACAATTCCATCAGTTTTGACTATAGTTCTTTTGTTTGTTTAATGTTCATTATTTTTCTATAAAAGAATAGCTCTTTATCTAACAAAAACATATAAATCCAAATTTCAAACTTTGTACAAAAATTATAAAAACTCCACAAACTTTTCATCCCAATTCTAAACATTTTATTTAGAATTTCTATAAAAATTTTTGGTATGCAGTCTTATAGATTATTAAATTTCAGTACAAAAAGTGCAAGTTTTAATTTGTTAAAATTCGCCTTGATTTTTGATAATTTTTTTTGCAATGTGCGCAAAAGTTTTTATTTTAATTTTTTCCGCTAACTTTTCATGAAAATATAGTTCATACTCCAACAGAAAATATAAAAATAAAATCTTAACTTTATGCCAAACTTATAAAAATGCAATAAATTTACATACTAATTTGCCACTTTCTAAGCAGATTTTTTAGAAAAATTCGATGTATGCAGTTATATAACCCCTTCAATTTTAGTATAACAAAATGCAAGTTTCAATTTGTTAAAATGTCTCCTTGATTTTTGGCATTTTTTCGCGCAGTTTCTTTCATACAACTAAATATATTTACATATGTTCGAAATTTTTTTTTTGTATGGAAGAAACTAATAAAACCGTCCGCAAAAATATTGCCAAAAATCAACGCGTTTTTTTAGCAACTTCAAACCTCACTTTGGTATATTAAAATTGAAGGGGCTATAAAACTGCATACACAGAATTTTTCTTAAAAATCTGATTAGAAAGTGGCAAATTAGTGTGGAAATTCATGAATTTTCATGAGGTTCGCACAAAGTTTAAAGATTTAATTTTTATGTTTTTTGTTGTAGTATAAACTATATTTTCATGAAAAGTTAGCGGAAAAACATTAAAATTAAAATTTTTGCATACATTGCGAAAAATTCTCTGTATCTATACTTTTGTCTTTTACTGTAGTTAAAAAGGATAATCTTGTGTGTTTGTTACCTATAGACTTTAAGTATTGCACAAATAAAAATTTTGAAAATAAAATTAAAAGCATTCCATTTAAGAAGCGCAGTAAAGCTCGTCGGGTAATTGCTAGTATTTAATATAGTACACCAGAGATTGTGTTTCGTTTTGAGATTGGAGGTGTATCGTCAGCAACTACTTCGATGATTCCATCGCTGCTTTCTTCATGCTCTTCGAGTTCATATGTTGATAAATCGGTTTCATTTTTATTAATTAAAAAATTGTGTATCACACAACACGCTGCTACAATCTTGTTGCCCAAGCTTGCGGTTTTTATATCTAAATATTTCAGCCTCCGAAATTTGCCCTTCAAAAGGGCGAACGTCCTTTCTATGATAGAGCGACAACAGCTTAGCTTCTGGTTGAAATTAACTTGCCTTCTAGTCAACTGACCATTATCACGAAACGGGGTCATTAGATTTTGAAGCAACGAATAAGCAGAGTCGCCCAGAAGATGCAAATTCGTGGGTAGTAGTGACGGTGCTGAATGGTTTAGTTTGCGGAACAAATCGCTATGCCGAAAAACTCTGGCATCGTGCATACGGCCGGGCATTCCTATAAAAACGTCTATGAATCGGCCTTTATGATCACATGTACCTTTAGGAAAGACATATACTTATGTTATATTTATGGACTGATGGAAATAAAACACTAACCTTGCAGTATAATAGAATGGATCTTATTTCTGTTATAAAAATCTATAGCGTTGTTGGCAGGAGCCTTTATAGGAATATGACATCCATAAATGGCTCCAACAACACCAGGGAAACCCCTTGATAGCCTTTGAAAAATTAAGGCTTCTTGATTGCATTGTCTTCTGTTCGGAAATTTTACAAATGAAGAGATCATTCCTGCTATGACTGACAACATTTCTCTAAATATTTCATAGGCAGTGCTTTTAGCAAAGCCAAAACGATCTCCAGCAGCAAGAAAACTCTCTGGCTTGGCAAGTATCCATATTGTAAACATAACTTTTTTGTGCAAATCCGCGAGATAATCAGGTTTTCCGGTTATCTCTTGTCTTAAAAGAAGTACGAAATCCTGTAGAATAATCAGAATCCAGAATAAACCTCGAATTGAACAATTTCGTAAAACTCACCTCAAACGTTCTACGAGACATTCTAAAGTGCTCCTTAAACAAGTCGTTATTGTACCGCTCAATTGTGACCTCATAATAACCTTCATTTCTGGGTCTTTCCTCGCGATCTGCTACGGAACTTGCCGAAGTTGTTACAGATTGATTGGTAATTTCGCTTGCCAAACAATGAAAAACTGATTCAAGGACGTTTTCAATGTTATCCTCAAGCAATTCCGACAGTATAATTGCTTCTTCCATTTTTCTTATTATACAAAACACAATTTTTTTAATACGATAATTTGTTTATGATCGTTTGTGGTTGACAGCTTTTGAATTTACAAAAATTTTGACAGCTAATGTATCAGTACGTTCAGAAGGGGCATAACATTTCGCCCACTGATTACTGATTTTTTAACAACAGTTGCGATCAACTGTTGCGCCTTCTGAACCTGCCCATTATCAAGCTTGCTTCACGATAATTCGCTATCCGGTACATCGATAATAAAATAATTTTACACAAACAAAATACATTGGAAAAATTACCGAACAACGATTACCAAGCTTGGTGTGAAGACCCCTACTTTAAAACTGGATCAAAATCTTCAAAAACTTCAAACCAGTTGAGTCCAACTATTTAAAAGCAGTCGTGTTTTAAATTGTAATTTTAAATTGTCGTTAACAATTGCGAATCCACTTTTATTAACCCATATGCAATGTTGGTTCCATTTGGTTTTGTAATGTGTTGGCATATTTATTGGGCCGAATGCATAAAACCTACGCAAATGCTTTTTCATAAAATTTCAGACCTTTTACTCAATTTGTTCAAATAAATTTAAGATAAAGGTATGCAATTTAAAGAAAAGGCAATTGCTTAGTTTTAATTCATACGACTCATTGTATGTAATTCCTTTGTATTTTTTATTTTGTTGAAAAAATACTATAAACAAAAATTTGACGATTTTTTGGACGAAATGACGATTTTTTTGAAGTAAAGCGCAATACAGACAGTGTTGCCGTTGTGCGACTAAAGGGCAAATTTGACCCAACTTTTTGAAAATTTAGTTTTTTGACCGTTTTCCAAATTTATGGGCGACTTTTGCCCCTTCTCATGCTATTAAAAAATATTTCCTCCTGTAAGTACGAAAAAATCACCACCTTAAACTTTTGAAGGAAACGCAACTATTCTCCTTGCAAGAACTCGATTGCTATGTATGTTTGCAAAGCTTGTCCCGCTATTTACTTTTTATATTCAACAGCGGAACGTTTGAGCAGCGAAAAGACTTTATATACATGTAAACTTGGTTTTGACTTTGGTTCTCAGATTTATTCTTTTACTAGTAAAGAAGATCAAAAATAATATGGTGACCCTTTTGTTTGTCTGCGACTTTCTGAAAATTCTCAACGGCAACACTGAACACAGGCACACGAAGCTACATCAACGAGTAGAGAAAATACTACATGCTTACTTGTAGTACTCGCAAGTGCTTGTGTACAGTGTTGCCGTGCCGTCTCAAGAAAATGTATCCCTGACCAAGCCAAAAATGTATCCAAATGTATCCAATTTTTTTTTTTACATATACATCTCATAATTTGTAAGAAAACCAAACATTTTCATGAAAAAAGACATAATTTAACCCATCCTAAGGACTTGAAATACATATATATATATTTTTATTTTTCATAAAATCAAACAATTGTAATTTAAATTTATAACTAATTTAAATTTAAATTTAATTTTTAATTTAAATTTAGAACGCTCATCATTCTTTAGGGGTGGCTCACAAGCAGTGTTGCCGCGCCGTCTCAAGAAAATGTATCCCTGACCAAGCCAAAAATGTATCCAATTTTCTTTTTTTACATATACATCTCATAATTTGTAAGAAAACCAAACATTTTCATGAAAAATAAATAATTTAACCCATCCTAAGAACTTGGAATACATGTGCATAAAATCAAACATTTGTAATTTCAATTTATAAAGTACATTTTTTGTGCATAAGTATTTTGCAAAGTAAATATAATAAATAGCAAGTACACTCTAAAAAGAGCATGTAAAACTACTACTGAAAAGTATCTATTTTTCAACAAGAATCTGTATAAATATACGTATAAGTTCTTCAGTATTTGATTTTGAACTTAAAATCTTTAAAATATACACATAAATACACATATATAGAATGTTTAAAATTGCAAACATATTCAAACTACAAATACATTTGAGTAGTCTACTTGCAAAGTGCGCTATGTAAAATTTTTTCGATTCTTAGTTTTTGGCGGATTACGTACCAGTATTTAAAGTAGTTTCATGTCCACTAACAACAGAGTGCAAAATCTTTTTATATTCTGAAAAAATAGCATCAAATGTTAAGTCTTCTTCCAAAAGTCGCTATCATACTTATGTATGAACTTTCAAAATTATCAATCTTCTGATGAACTTAGAGGCTGCTTTAGGTCGTATAGACTGTTAATGTTACCTTATGACACGTTATGTTATGTTACAATTTTATAAGGCTCCTACTTATCCAAATTTTCAGGTAATTATAAAAAAGATTCAATTTAAATGTTACTTGTTGTCGTAGTCGCTTTTTCAAATTTATGGCTTTCTATTATAAAATCACATAACGCTGTTTGCATGTGGACTACTCATTTCCTACTAATAATAAACATTACTTTATTTTAAACATGTTATGTGTAATTTTGCTCTTGCGACAAATTTGGTATGTAAGAGTAAACAGGCAATGATTAATTTTATTACACGGCCTGCGAATTTGCACACATTAAAAGAGGAAACTGGTTACCTCTCCTAATATGCGCAAATAAACAAACATTTTTTAGAGTGTATTTAAAGTCTTATCAGTAAAATTCATAAAAGTCTTCTTAAATAAATCAAAGTTAGTTTTTTAAACTACATTGAAATCTTCTTTCTTTTTAAATTAACAAATGAAAATATGTGATATGAAAGAGATTACTACAGAAAGAGTATAATTTACTTTATATACATATGCATATCGTCGTTTAAAGTACAAAACCGCGTATCGTCATTCTGCAAAACCACGTAACTGACATTTGCTGCAAAAAATTGGATTTGCTCACACAAGCTCTTGGCTCAATCCTTATCCATTCGTCCTGAAATATACTAGCCAGAAATGCGATTGCTTTATAAAAAAGAGAACCGTTTTGAAATATAAGTGTTTTTACTCTCTAAAAAATAATTTATGCAACGTCACATACGCGGTTTTGCTTTTTGTTGATACGCGGTTTTGTACTTTAAAGAACGATATATATATTAAGATCTTGCTTAAAGCATCCTTTAAGCTAATTAAAGCAATTGCGCTTATACCTATTTTGGTGAGATCTCTTCATATGTTCATTGCTTCGTTCACAAAAAATAAAATGCTTTAATTTCACGCTAAAGTAGCGATTCTTTATACGTTCAGAAAACGTAATGCTTTCTACCATCTTTAATGAAAATCAATTTTTGAACGAAAAAAACTTTATAGGAAATATAAAATTTTGGCCTATTTAAAAAAGTATCCACATTTATACTGACCGGAAAAAATAAGTATCCCGCAAAAATTCGTCTAAAAATGTATCCAATTGGATCTATTTAGATCCAAACGGCATCCCTGATTACAACAGAAAGAGTATCTATTTACTTTATATATATATTAAGATCTTGCTGAAAGCATCCTTTTTAGCTAATTAAAACAATTGCACTTATACATATTTTGGAGAGATCTCTTCACATGTTCATTGCTTCGTTCACAATAAAATGCTTTAATGTCACGCTTAAGTAGTGCTTTTTAATATATTTACAAAACGTAATGCTTTCTACCATCTTTAATTAAAATCGATTTTTGAACGAAAAAAAATTTATAGAAACAATTTATACTGATCGGAAAAAAGAAGTATCTCGCAAAAATTCGTCTAAAAATGCATCCAATTGGATCTATTTAGATCCAAACGGCATCCCTGATCGCAACTATGACTGGACGACAAGTGTGCAGATAGCCTTATACTGGCACAGCAGCAAGCTCATGCCACCAACAGCAATGTCGTATGCATAAAATTTCTACTGGGTATGTACATATGGTTGTGTACATGTAGATATGCACATACATACATATGTAGTACAAACGAAAACAAATCTAATTAGAGCTAGCAAAGCTACTCGTTGATACCCAGTAGAAATTTTATGCATACGACATTGCTGTTGGTGGCATGAGCTTGCTGCTGTGTATACGTGCCAGTATAAATGAAGGTTCATTTCCATTTAACACTTGTGGTTTCTCAGAGCGTATGCGTACTATAACCATACACTTGTACTATTGCTGTATGCATATGGCTGTATTAAGCTTTCAAACATACCAAAATGCATTAATGGAACAGTATTAAAGCATTCTTACAAGATATGCATCCTTATATGTAAATGCTACTTCTCTGATACATTTTAATATAAGGGGACATACAAAAAAGTAGCACTTACATATGCAAATGCATATCTTGTAAAATCCCGTTTGTGCTCAAAATAGTATCGCAAAACACGTCCGTTCACTAAAATTTGTGTACAAGCCTGAAAATATTACAAAAATTCCACTTCAAATTTATCAAGAAATGTACTTAAAACGACGACAACGTACATTCGCTTGCAATTGGCTAGAAATTGAATTTATTCGTGGAAATTCATGACTACGCATGAATTGTTCACACTAATTCACTCATCTAGCAAGCATTCTTCGTGAATGCATGCAACCGATTTCTACTGGGTATCAATGCGAATTGTACTGATTGTCAAAACTGATGTGTTTGTTGTACATTTGTTCATGTTTGTCATTGTACGTATAATATTCTAGAGTAGTTTTTGTGCTCCCGCTATCACCTATCAAAAACACAAACCAAATTCGGTAAAAAAGGGTTGCATTCGCATAAACTCCAAATAAAGGTGGTGCTTAAAATTATGTTCACATATCAATATTATCTCAATCAAAGCTCGTTTTTTAATCACCCCTTTTACACAGCCAAATCTCAGATTATTAGCCGTCAAATCTGTTGTGCTTGTTATTCTCACATCTCAAGGAAAAGTTATGTTTCTTCTCTGTTCCACCGTGATTACGTTTTGCTGCTATAATAAGCAATATAAATATATTTTAATTTAACATTTTATTAAAAATACCTTTACAAACCTCTTTCACTTGCTAGCGTACATTTTTGTTTACTTTTAAATTTGGCATTTCTGCTCTCTCTCGCAAAAACAATCGATAAAACTAGGATGGACATTGAAAAGTTATCGGTTAAATCTGAGATTATTTTATAATTACAGATTAACAAGCGACGAATTTTATATGGCTAATCTCTTGTTATAATTACAGATTAGGGTGTTAAGCTCGAAAATGAGGATAATTTACTTATATGTGAACCTAGTATAAGGAGAGTTCAACGAAATTTTTTGTATGGTAAACTCCGAGTTTAAGAGTAGAGTTTAGCGTTAAACTCCAAAATGGCCCATAAACTCGAGTTTGTGGCTCAATAAGAACGTAATATTAGTATAAGATAGGTGATAATCCTATTGCAAATATTTTCAAATCAAGATTTGTCAAATACCTTTCGTTTTGTACCCATACTGTAATATATCATTTATTTTCTCAATTTAATTGAGTTAAATTTGCAAACAGGTGGCAACCCTCTTCGAAAATATTTTTGACTGTAAGCCTTCTTAAAACCCTCTAGTTTGACACCCAAATTGCGATATTTCCTTTATTTTATCAGTTTAACTGAGTCAAAATTTTCAAATAGGTGGCAACACTCCTAAAGTATATCTCCAATGGTTATCTTTTTTAAACTTCTTTAATTTTATACCCAGATTGCAATATTTCATTAATTTAATCAATTTAATTGAGTTTAATATTTTTAAACAGGTGGCAACCCTCCAAACTTTTGTGCCACAAATCCTGGTATTATACCGAACAATTATTGAAATCGGTTCAGCCATTCTCGAGTTTTGAGGCCTCGTACAAACGAGCACAACATTTTTATTTATACAACACTAGCAGACCCGGCGAACTTCGTCCCGCCCAAAATTAATTTTTTTATTGAAATATTTGGTCCAACGTTTTCGCCAGCAACTCAAGCTCATGTTTGGTTTTGTGGTCGACAGAAGGCATATCCCCATTGCCGTCTTAAATAACCTGACGAAAGCGTTATACCGGCAATAAGTCCTTGCGGCTCGATAGTGAATCGTCCTTGAATCTGTATAGTATAGTTGGTGGCAATTTACATTGAGTATCATTGGTCCACATTCTGTTTAGTCACCGTAAAGCAAGGACCGCAATGGTTCTGATGGTTGATTTAACGCGAGTAATTTAACTTTGATCCCTGGTGCCTCCGAATCGACGATTTTTAGCAATAACTCGGTTCCAGCGCCACTAAAAATTATCACTAAAATCATTTCGGTCGTTTAGGGGGAGTTAAGCCACCAGAATAAGTCTTTTACATACTGACACTCTTCGGCATTTTTACCCATACAAAAAAACTATCACGCATTCGTTATACCTAGAAAATGCGCAACATCATCAGCGAAAAAAATTCTCAAAAATCAACGGTATCTTATAGCCATTAAAAACTTGCAGTTTATGATACTGAAATTGGGTCAAATAGAAAACTGCATACTCAAAATTTGGTACGTAAAAATTTATTACGAAAAAGAAAAAAAAACACTGTATTCTGGGTGTATATATTTACAGATAGGTAAAAGTTTCAATATGTTTGGAAAACACCACTTCCCTTTTCCAGTAGCCCCAAAATCTCTATACCGATTTCCAGGACATTACCACAAATCCTTTCAGAGATATACGGTACGAAAAATTCGATATGTATGGGTGATGCCACGCTCCCTTAATATATCCAAAGTCTGCAGTAGGTGTCCAAAATTTCCAAAAATCAGTACAGCCGTTCGCGAGATCACCTCTTATAAAAAGAAGGAGCTCCTCTTTATATAATTAGTGTAGGTAACACTATAACACGATTTCGATGTAGCAAATGTTGAAGCTGGTTTTAATAGGTGTTTTTTTCTTTGCTGATTAAGAATACGTAAGTATAATGTTTCCATCAGCTCCAGATTTTGAGAAAAATGTGGTGAAAGTGTAAAAAAATAGCATTTTTGCAATATTTGAGCAGCTTTAGCAATGAAACAAAAGGTGATAGAACCACTTAGGCTTAAATTAAGGCTTGGACTTCTGACTTCAATCCCTGAAAATACCATTCCTGCATCTTGACCCTAAGGTCACCTATAGTCATTTATTTAATTAAATGAGTATAGGTGACCATTAGGCCAAGGTGCAGGAATAGTGCTTTCAGGGATGGTAGTCTGTAGTTCTAGCTTTAATTTAAGCCTACGTGGAAGGTTCTATCACCTTAATTGCGGTAGGAACTCAAACTTCCCGAAATCAGTTATTCCTGTGCAACAGATGACTATAAGGGCTGGTTTCTCCAACTCAACATAGTTAAGCCAATTTTCTCGACTCAGTCAAGCATAAGCTGTGTAAAACGTAGGCTAACTTTTGACTAAAGTCCAAAAGTGGCTAAACTAAGTTAAGTTGAGTTGGAGAAACCAGCCCTAAGTGACAATCAAGCAAAGATGCGGGAGCTTGCTTTAATCAAAGCATAAGTGGAAGGTTCTACCACCCTTTGTTTCTTTGCTAGAGCTTCTCAAATATAGCAAAAAACTCGATTTTTTGACAATTTGACCTCGTTTTTTCTTAAAATCAGGAGCTGATGGTAACTTTTTGCTTACGGATTCGTAATCAGCACAAAAAAATCTGTCAAAAACAGCGTTAACATTTGCTGCATCAAATTTTTTCCCATTTTTGTTGGCCTGTATAATAAGTATTGTTAAATAGCCAATACCCGCATGTTTTCGGCGCCCTCAAACACCTTTCGAACTGTAAAACAATGACTCGATTCCATTGAAGATTTTTTGGAATTGATCGTTTCTGGTCCACCTATCAGAAAAAAATATCATATATGTTAATTCAGCCAATAAGCTACCTACGTGCTAAATTGCAAGCAAATCGGACCATTAATAAGACTGTTTCCAATAGTTCGGTCTCTGACCAACTTAACGGAAAAAATGAATCCCATATGCTAATCTAGGCAAAAGGCTACCAACGAACCAACTGCATTTTTTTAAGCATAGCTCGATCCCTGCCCCAACTATCGGAAAAATTAAAACTTTGTGCACTCCTTCTAAACACGTTTCCAAAAAAGCAGCACCCATTCGAATCAGTTATGAAACATAGGAGAAAATTGTTCCCAATTGATTCAAGCTCCCAATGAATTTCACAATTATCTGAAATTTTTCAAGTATAATTTTCGTAAAAAAAATTCAAATTTTTTGCGTTCTTCCGGATTTTACCGAGTTTTCCACTTATAATTTTCTAACTTCCCATTCGAATGCCATTCCGAAGGAACTGCACACAAAATTCCATACAAAAAATCAATTTTCGATTTTTCCAATTTTCCGACTTTCCCGGAGGGGTTTCCCAAAATTTTCTTTCGTAAAAACCTTCTCCTGGCAATTACGAACAACTAAAAAAAGGCGTGAGTACTAGGTACTCATGAAATTTGATGTGTATACATATGCGAACGGCAAAGCATAAAAGTACGTTCAGGGTTCGGATTTGCCTCATTTTGGCCCCTCGCTCGCTCGTTAGTTTGCTCTGAGTTAGCGCAACTCACGAGGAACACGCGAGGCTGTTTGCAAATGAGCACTCGTTAGGTACGAGCGCACGCGATGAGTAGCCAGCGAGCGAGTAAGCAAACGAGGGCGGCGCAAGAGTAGAGCGGCAAGCAAACGAGGGCCTCATTAGCTCTGCCCTCGCGAGAGGGGCGTTGCGAGCGAGGCACTCATTTGCAGCAGCAGACGAGCGAGGCGAGTAAACGAGCGAGGCAAATGAGGCAAGCAGATTAGACAGGCAAACGGGTTGTTTGGTCAGCAAAAATGTATGGGATAAAAATTGCATCAACTAAGAATTTAGAGCAAACGATTGTATGCACACATGTAGATATGTATATACATACATATATACACATATGTATGTATTTATTTATGTATATATTTTCATGCACAGAAGAATAGATGCGTGCTATTTTTGCCAGTTTTATCTACTAGGTAGGCTCATATGTGCATACATATATATTACTATGTACTTATACGCACGTATTATTCGCAAATAACAATTTGCAAAATGGTAAAATTTGCCGTATAAACGCTGAGTTAACTTTTTATTTGCAAATAACTAAATCACGCAAATAAGTATTGATTAGTGCTACTATTTGCAAATAAGCGCAAGACGCCGCCATTCTTAGGTTTATTTTCTTTTTCGATTGTCATCTTATTGCCTTTTTATAATCAAGACGTTGCCATTTTTAACTTTATTTTCTTTTTCGATTGTCATATTATTGCCTTTTTATAATCAGGCAATATTAAAAAAGAATTTTTCACCATCGAATAAACAGTGAGTTAGGTATTTGCAAATTATTTTTATTTGCAAATAGCTTATAAAATTTCAACTTATACACTTAGGTCTCTTTTTATGTGGTTCTTTTTTATGCGGATTTGAATTTATGAGGTTTTTCAAACATTTTTTTCGCTGTATCGATTTTGCTTCTTTGAGAGTTTTTATTACTTTTTTGCAATCAATTTTTCTTATATAATTCATGTATTTTTTATGATATTTTTTGTTTTGGTTAAAATACAGAAGTGAAGAAATAAATTGTTTTCTTTTTTTTTTTTTAAGTATCTGAATTTATGCGGGTTTTGAAAATGCTGGAACGCATCTCCTGTTCTTGCATGAAATTAAAGAACATTTTTATGCGGCTTTCTGAAGAACGCATCTACCGCATAAAAAAGACCTAAGTGTACATGAGAGACAGACCATACAAGTCCAAGCAAGTTTCATACTTTGTAAAAAAATTTGAAAATTTCAACAAAGTTTTAAACTTTTTAATCACATTTATATGTAGAGCAATGCTTGGTGTGTAGTTTTATAGCATAAATATATCATTCTCACTCGAAAAATATCATAATTGTGTTTTTTTAATAATTTTGGAAACATTTCAAGTAGAATGTTCATATTTTTCCATTTTGGTGCCTATGTCTGCATACATACTAGGTAGCATCCATGGGCGGAGGGTAGGGAAAATCCGGGAAACGCAAACGAGCGAGCATATAAAGCGGGTAAACCAAACGGGGGCGATGTGAAGTAGGTAAAAGCTGAGTGGACAAAGGGGAAAAAACGAGACATCAAAGGCAAACAATTTACTCAGGCAGGCAAACGAAGTAACGTAATGGTAAGTACATATATACGGTGGACGGCTGCTTTGAAGTTCAACGCCAACGCAACGCCAAAGTTGTATGTGAACCGGCCTCTATTCTTTGTTTACGCAAATACATATCCATACATACATACATACATACATATGTACATATGTCCTTGAACAACAGGCCACAAATAATTTTTTTCTCCAAGGATTATATTTCATTCAGGTATACAGCATAACTGCTACAAGTAGCAAACTATTTTGGGGTGCTAACAAGTGCTTACTTGTTTTTTGTTTCTGCGGCACAAACGATTATCTATACTATCTTCGTTACTTACTTTTCTCTGTAAAGACAAAATACATGCATATGTACATACATACATACATACATATATAAATATGCATGTTATGTATGTATATAACTCTAAAAAATATCTCATTCCATAATCTGTGCTTACGTATGTAATAAATTTTATTTGTTGTTTTAAAAGCTGCCCTAATATCGAGCCCTAACCGCCAAAATAACGTAAGCGAAATTTTTTTCAAAATTTTCTTTTTGATGAAGAAATATTCCTAGAGCATCTAGGTACATTTCTGCATCAAAAATAAAATTTTGAAAAAAATGTCGCTTACGTTATTTTGGCGGTTAGGGCTCGATATAATATTCACATATTTATATGCGTATGTACATATGTACATACAATTATTAACATACTTTCGTACATAATCTATTGACATATATTCCCAAGCAGCGCTCGCTCGTTTGGCGAGCGAGGAAAACTTCTCGTGCCTCGCCTCATTGCTGCTACGAGTACGAGCTGCGAGCGCCTCGTTGTCTGCGAGGCATTGAGTAGGAGTTTGCTCGCTCGCTCGCTCGAACTCCGAGTTTTTGCCCACCCTGAGTACGTTTACATATAAATATAATCTCAATCAAAGCTCGTTAGCTGTCAAATTGGTTGTGCTTGTTATTCACACAACTCGAGGAAAAGTTAAACTTCTTCTCTGTGCCACCGTGGTCACTTTTTTTTCAACACATATTAGGCCATTTAAATATATTTTAACTGAATATTTTATTAAAAATACCTTTACAAACCTAGCGTCAATTAGGATAATATTTTTATATATAAAGGCGATTCAGTTACACACATACAAATGTAGATTAGGTTAGAAATTAAATATTAATTTCACTTAATTTTATTCATTTTGCTGATTTAATTTTTTTATTCATTTTCATTTTTAATTCTTTTAATACATGACATTATCGGTATGATTGATAAAATATACTCGTACATATATACTTGTGACTCAAGGGCGTTAAAATATCTTGGAAACACCGCATATAGGTAGATTTTCAAGTTTTATGCGGCAAAAAATATTTTATTACCTCCATCTACTCAAAATTGTTTATCAAATGTAAAATTGAAATAATTTGTATTACAGATAGGTTATATTAATAAAATATATATATTAGCCAATAATTTACTATTTAAATATATTGACTACCTTTATTTATAAAATGTGTATCATTGGTTAATTTGTTTTCGCTTTCAGAATCTTCGCTGGCCTCAAACTATTCCTTTGTCACATCTTTGACAACGGATTTAGAGGGTAACAGCAGCTTTATTGTGTCTGAAGAAAACGATTTGATATTTTTTCTTTTTTTGGTCATGAACTGCTGAAATACTGCTTAAAAACGAGTCCAAGCTCATCAACAGCCGGTTATATATGTCACGGTTACATACTTCACGAGATAATTCTCTCGGTAGTGTTTGTTGTGGGCCTCTTGAGCCTCCCCGATAATTGTCCTATTGTTAATAAGGAATTAGTATCTTGTGCATTGTGGGTGTCATAGGATGCCATGCCGTCGTCGATTCGCCACTTCTCGCTCGCTATGTTTGAGTTACGGTCGCTTAACGAAAAATTTTGCATGTGAAAGCAACAACAAAGTTAGCTAGCACGGATAGACGATAGCAAGTTTGGTTGTACCTCATTGGGTTCGTTCGTTTCGCCACTTGCTAACTGATGGCGAATCGAAGACGGCTAATAATCAATTGTAGCGCATTTCCTCTTACTATGCATATCTATGCCTAAATGTATGCAACCATTTGGAAAGCGAACACAGTGTGCTTCTAATGAAAATAAAAATTTTATGCTGAAATACACATTCTAAGCCCTTCGAAATTTTGTGCTGGGATATGCGTTACAGCTTCGCAAATTTTACCCGTACCGAAACCAAAGATGTATACACATCAAAAAAAATGTAAGCCAAATCGGTCCAACCGTTCTCTATTGATGAATTACTATACATTTTTCACACCATTTTTATATATATAGATATATGTACGTATTTAATACATACATTCTTGCCACTGCTAATCACATGAATAAAAATCCTAAAAACGAAAATGTGACTCTTGTTTAAAATGTTTTAGATCCATCGCACACCACGGACTTTATCGGCCGCCGATTAAGTTTGGCTTGCTAGTCTTTCCATTGCACCACAACTACACCTTTTCCAAGAGTACTTCAGAAAGCGTCAAATGTATTTCAGAAACTGTAAAATGTACTTCAGAATAGTCAATTGTACTTCAGGAAACGTAAAATGTACTTCAGAATGGTCAATTGTACTTCAGAAACCGTAAAATGTATTTCAGAACAGTCAACTGTACTTCAGAATAGTCAATTGTACTTCAGAAACCGTAAAATGTTCTTCAGAATAGTCAATAGTACTTCGGAAACCGTAAAATGTACTTCAGAATAGTCAATTGTACTTCAGAAACCGTAAATTGTACTTCAGAAACCGTAAATTGTACTTCAGAAATCGTAAAATGTACTTCAGAAGACGAAAATTCGTACACATTGTAATTATTTAAATAGTATATATATTATAGTGATTTTAAATATATTTACTTTTTAATATATTTTTCAAATTACAAGTAAATTAGTTTGTTCGCAATGTCTATACATTTAAGAATGAAACAATTAATTTATTAATGCAGTTTTAAATTATGTACCAGCTGGCATATCGAATAAAGATTGTGCATCTGGGTGAAAAGTGGTTGAATGTTGAATGGCTCTGCCACAATCTCCACCAACAACTGTCGCTTTTGCCTTGGATTCAACATTGGCGAATATGGTCCAAGACGTAGGAGCGTTGCTTTGTCTGTCGCGTTAAAGTTGTTGATTGCACTTTCTAAGTGGGAGTGGCACGGAGCGTTATCGCATACAACAACCAGATCCCCGAGGTTGTTACCCAAGTCAACCCACTTCTGTAGCACTGTATGGATCCACTGACATGCCATATCAGCATAAAGCGGAAGGCTATATATTTGTTCATAGTCCGAATTTTACCGTGCAAGCATTTACTACATGGAGTATGTGCAAGCGACATTATTATTTGGTCCGGGCGTTGACGAGGGAAAAGCGACAGTTGTTGGTGGCGATTGTGGCATAGCGATTCAACATTATACCAGTTTTCATCCATGCAGATGCAATATCTTTATACGACCTGGCAGTTGGAACATAATTTAGTCTGCATTAATTTAATTGTTTCATTCTTAAATATATAGTAGACATTGCGAACAAACTGCTTCTATGGACTTGTAATTTGGAAAATATATTAAAAAAATAAACATATTTAAAAATACTATTTTATATACCATTTAAATAATTACAATATGTATGTAGTAACTTTCGTCTTCTGAAGTAAATTTTACGGTTTCTGAAATACTTTTTACGGTTTCTGAAGTACAATTGACTATTCTGAAGTACATTTTACGGTTTCTGAAGTACAATTGACTATTCTGAAATACTTTTTACAGTTTCTGAAGTACAATTGACTATTCTGAAGAAAACTTTACAGTTTCTGAAATACTTTTTACGGTTTCTGAAGTACAATTGACTATCCTGAATTACATTTTACTTTTTCTGAAGTACAATTTACTATTCTGAATTACATTTTACTATTTCTGAAGTACAAATGACTATTCTGAAGTACATTTGATGATTTCTGAAGTACTCTTGGAAAAGGTGTAGTTGGTCGGAGCGATTAAGTTGGTATAGTGTGCGCACCTCCATACATCTTCATGTACATATTTCAAGCGAGCCCTACTATTTAAATAGGCGGCCGATAAATTATGTGGTATGAGGTGGCTCCTATAGCTGCATTATTACATCTATTCCGTGTGTTGCAATATCCACGGAAGCAGCAGTTATGAAGAAAATGATTGAAAAATATTAGACAAATTTTCTACTTACATATATGTTTGGCTTTCCTTTGTTTTATTTTTCCATGTCAGTCATCGACTGATACTCGTGGCATTCGGTTGTGCTTAAAGTGTACTCTCGTGACTATCGTAGTGTTTTCTCTTTCCTTCAAATTTGACGCTTTATTCGTCTTCTTTGCTTTGTATTCCGCACGTGTGTATAATATTTTCATACAAGTGTAAAATAAGGTGAAGATGCCCCCGACGGGGACCCTCTTGGGGACAATAGGTTTTCCATTTTAATGGATAGCCCAGAACGAAAACGGAAAAAGGCTCCATCGTTTACGAAAGATAATTTTCCAACATTACCCGTCTTGGAAAAAGACAATCCAAAATTTTTAGTGGCAAGTTCATTAGATTCTAGCAAACCATTGAGTAAATATTCCTGTTTTGCTGTGCACAAAGCTCTAAAGGGTATTAGCATGGAAATCAATAACATATCCCAATTAAGAGATGGCAATCTTCTTCTTCTTGTAAAAAGCAACAATGTAGCAAAAAAATTGTTATCAACCAAACAGCTTTCTGGCATATGTAATGTTAAATTAGAGCTTCACCAAAACCTCAACTCAGTCAAGGGCATAATCTACGCTCCATGCCTAAATGACGTAACTGAAGAAGCAATTATTGATAATCTCAAAGAACAGGGTGTTATATCTGTGTATAAGTTTTTGAAGCACGTTGACGGAAAGTCTTTTGCAAGCGGTGTGCTACTGCTTACATTTGATCGGTATTACCTGCCAGAAAAAATTGAAGTGTCATGGTACACAACAAAAGTAAGGCCGTACTACCCTACTCCAATGAGATGCAAGAGCTGTCAAATTCTTGGTCATACAATTAAACGCTGTACAAAGGCCCCTGTATGTGACAACTGTGCACTTCCACCTCATTCCCCGATTCAATGCTCTCGTACCTTGTGTGTAAATTGCTCTGGTGCTCACCCTGCTTCAAGCAAAACATGCCCAAAATTCGTGCAAATGAAGGAAATTATCACTATTAAAATTGACAATAAGTGTTCTGTTCGTGAAGCCATCCAAATTCACAAAAGCAAGTTCATCCTACACTAAACAAAAACTCAACTTCTTTTGCTGAGAAAGCAAAACAAAATAAACAACAAAACAATCCACCTTTAGCTCACGCAGTGAGCACACGGAAAAATACCGGTAACATAATCTAAAACAATACAAACAATGAAATAGAAAACAACGATATCAGTACAATAACAACCGAAAAAGCACAAGCAACAATTTCAGTCGATAACGCAGCTCCAAACACCTTTGTAAACGATTTCATTTCTCATCTTCAGTCTATGCCATTAGACTATGTCCCTCAGCCCTCTTCATACAACAGCTCTTCTCTTCCTTTTCTCAATTACCTTACTGATACTCAAAATAACCTACAATGAAAGTGCTCCAGTGGAATATTCACGGTCTTCTAAACAATTATCCAGATTTAAATATTTTAATCAAAGAATACAATCCAGATGTAATAGCGCTACAAGAAACTCTTGTTCCAGCTAACAAAACAGTATACCCGCCAAAAAAATATTTTAGTTTTTTCCACAACAACACTAATAACAATTCCTGCAAGCAAGGAATCGCGTTATTCGTTAAAAAGCCCATTCAACATAAGCTTGTACCTATTACTTCAAATGTTCAGTCATTAGCAGTAGAAATAGATATTGGTTTCAAGTTAACCATTATTTCATGCTACATTCCCCCTGAACAAAGTTTCACCAGTAGAGCTATACTTGATATCCTTAATATGGCTTCCACACCTATCATTTTCTTAGGGGACTTTAATGCTTGGAGCCCGCTTTGGGGTTCAACTTCAACCAACAAAAGAGGAGAGATATTAGAAGACGTCACTCTATCCAAAAACCTTGTCATCCTCAATGACCGGCCTCCCACCCACTTTTCAACCCATAAAACTTTTTCCAACCCAGATATAACCTTCTCCTCTGCCTCCATAGCTCAAAACTCTCATGCAAAACACTAAACGAACTTCACAACAGCGACCACTTTCCTATTATAACTTCCCTTTCCACTACCAATTCCTATCGTGTCAAACCCTTTCCGAAATTCCTTGTTGAAAAAGCTGATTGGCCAAAATTTTGCTCCATTTCTGCAAAATTATCTAACCAAACCCCGTGCTCGACTAACATTAATGCAGAAGCAGCCGCAATCAAACGCATCATTCGCACAGCAGCTCACATAACGATACCGCAAAGTAGCACCAAAAAATTCGCTTCGAAACTTCCTTACTGGAGTAATCTGCTCACCATCCTCAGAAATTACAAGCAGTCAGCTTGGAAAATATTTAAAAGAAACATGACAGATGAGAATTATATAAAGTACAAAAAAGCGAACTCGGAATTTAGACGGGAGCTCAAGACGTCAAAACGACAAGCGTTCGAACACTTCACTTCTAACACCACGCCATTCTCCAGCACAAAAAGGCTTTGGTCCGATATTAAAAGACTTACCTCCACCCCTCAACACAACCACATTTCCTTCATACGTTCCTTAGAAGGTCCCATTTATGAACCGCAGAGCATAGCAGATGTTTTCGGTTCTACTTGGACAGAAGACTCTCATAACTCCAACTTCCACACCCTAAACAGCAGTTACAGTACTTTCCTCTACCACAACCCCTTTCCTTCTCCTGAAGCCCTAACCGCAGATGCGCCTATTCAAATCGAAGAGTTTGATGCTTCAATCTCTTCGATGACAGGAAAAAGCACCGGTGCAGACAAAATCCCTTACCCCGTCCTAAGAAATCTCCCCCACACCGTTAAATACAGAATCATAAACCTTTATAATTCTATTCTAGCCCAGGGAATTTATCCCCAAGAGTGGAAAACTGCGGCTATTCTACCTATTGTCAAGCCAAATAAAAACAATACAATAACTTCAAGCTATAGACCTATTTCTCTGCTCCCCTGTATATCTAAGGTATTAGAACAAATTATTTTCAGACGACTTATGTGGTTTGCCGAACAGAATAACCTAACTAACCCGCACCAATTCGCTTTCCAAAAAGGCGTGAGTGTGATAGATCCTCTATTAATTTTCGACAACTTCTCTTCGGCTCTTGCGACAAGAAATCACGTCTCTATCTTAAGTTTGGACTTCGAGAAAGCTTATGACAGAATAGGCTCCCATGTCATTCTTTCGGAACTCAAGCGCTGGAAAATTGGAGTGAGAATGTACAACGTTATCAAGTCGTTTCTCTGTAACAGAAAATTCTTTGTTCGCGTCAATAATTGTCGTTCGAAAATTGTTCCCCTTTTTAATGGCATCCCACAAGGGTCACCGCTTTCGGTTTTATTATTTACATTAGCCTTTAACAAAGTAAGTTCCATCATATCGTCATATGCTCACATATATCATTTTGCCTATACTGATGATGTTCTAATTTTTTCAAAAATTAAAGACCTAACGCAAGTAAAAATAGTTTTTTCTAATATCTTAAAGGACTTAATCAATTGGTCCAAATCATCGGGAGCAAAGATTTCGGTCAGTAAAAGTTCTTCGTTTCACATATGCAGAAAACACAAATGTTCATTCCTAAGCCTTTCCTTGTTTAACACTACCATTCTCCATACTGACACATTGAGAATTTTGGGTATAATTTTTGATAAGAGACTTTCGTATAAGCAGCACTGCAACTATGTTAGATTAAGTTTAATTTCTAGACTATATATCATTAAGTTTTTATCATCCAAGCATTCTTTTGTGCACATAACCACACTTGTTAATGTAACAAAGGCTCTAATATTAGGGAAAATTGACTTCGGACTCGCTATATACGAACACTGCGCAAAGCAGAACCTTAAACTCCTACAGGCACCATACCATGCTGCAGACAGAAGAAGCATTCGTGCATTCCCCACCTCACCAATAAAAGTAATCCTAGCTGAGGCCGGGTTGCCGGGAATTCCAGACAGGGTAGAATACAATACGATGATGTTTATACCAAAGATCTTACACTGCAGAAATGAGACTCTATTCTCTACTGTGAAATCCTGTCAACAAATGAAATCACAGACGAACAAGCCTTCTGCAATCTTTCGCATCGTAAGCTACATTAAGGAACTAAATATTCTATCCACGCCGAAGTTGAGTAAAGTAAAAATGCTGCCACACTGGTTTTTGCCTAGGTCCATACTCATAAGCGATTTACTTGAGCATCCAAAACTGTCTACTGGTGCCATCGAATACAGTCAACTTTACAACAAGGCAATTGAGCCTTTAAGGACGGAATGGGAATTTATGTTTACAGACGGTTCCAAGTCCAACACCAGCACTTCTTTTGCTGTAACAAAAGGGCCAGGGGTTACAATTTCCGTCGGTGCTCTACCCATGTACTGCTCGGTATTCACAGCCGAATCAGCTGCATTACTAGAAGCTGTATATTTTGCCTCTAAACACGAAAGGAAATTCGTAATATGTACTGACAGTAAATCAACCATCGAAGCCCTTTTCAACAGCTCCAACGATTCTCATATAATTTCTAAAATTCGTGAAGTTCTTTTTCGACATAAAAAATCAATTAAAATCATGTGGGTACCAGGACATGTCGGAATAGAAGGCAATGAGTATGCGGATAAAATAGCCAAGGCTGGCAATGATGAACCATTACACCTGTTTAATTATGTGTCCCCGAAGGACATCAAAAAACTTATACAAGAATTCACTACTTCTAAATTTTCTTCAACATGGCTCAGCTACCAACATCAGTACAGAAATTATAACTTTTATGGAAGTAAGCCTCAGTATTCGCCACACATAGCGTGCCACAAAATCAAAACCTTTGTTCGTCTGAGAATCGGCCACACCGTTTCCACTCATTCCCATCTTCTAAGAGGTACAAATCAACAAGCATGCCCGTTTTGCGATTCAATAGAATCAACAATACCTCACTTATTGGACGAATGCATGGGACTAATTCACATCAGAGCTTCCATATTCGGCAACTATAAACCATCGTATTACCTTCGAAAGACAGACGAAACTTAAATAGATCTTATGTGGAAGTTTTTTCAGCCTGTAAGTTAACAATTTAGTCTAGAACTGTCTCCTCTTGCTTTTAAACTTATAAGTTCTCACTAAAAGTAACTTTAATATTTCAGATATCTTGCAGTTTAAAAATGTTAATAGCCCATAAAACATAAAAATAAGCATTTGAACCTTTTTAAATTTTTGTATTATTAGTTCACCATATATCCAGTATAAGCTAAGCCGTAGGCCTTTGTTGCCAGTGCTTTAATGTATAAGTAGAATAATTATTTATAATTGTTTTTCTTCTAAATAAATAAACAAATATTTTTCCAACGTCAAAAGCTGAATTTTTTTTTGAAAAAGTTGGTACAACAAAAAATACGAAACACGTTTTCTGTCAGAAAGCTAGCATGGCGGATAAGAAGAAGAAATGAAACTACCCGGAAAAAAATCTTATATCTATATATAAATCTTATATGCTAATCTAGGCAAAAAGCGTACCAAATTTTAAGCAAATCGGACGATAAATACGAATTTTTCGAATAGATCGGTCCCTGGTCTACTTCCCGGAAAAAAGCATCATATGTGCTAATCTAAGCAAAAAGCTACCTAGGTACCAAATTTTAAGCAAATCGGACCATAAATCGATTTTTTCGAATAGATCAGTCCCTGGTCCACTTCCCGGAAAAAAGGATCCTATATGCTAACATAGGCAAAAAGCTACCTACGTACCAAATTTTTTTCCCCAAAATTTTCTTTCTTAAAAACCTTCTCCTGGCAATTACAAACAACTGAAAAAAATTAGCCAAATCTGCCCAACCGTTCTCAATTGATGAATTACTATAAATTTTTCACACCATTTTTATATATATAGATATACATAGATATAGAAAGAAGATGTCCAATGTGTGGTTTCGATTTTAATCTTTGACCGCAACAAAAATTCCACATTTCACATGAACTTTCAGTTTCTCAAGTAACTTTACAATTCCTTTGAGTAATTGAAAAAACTAAAGTACTCTTGCAATTCCTGGGAATGGAATTGGAAAAAAAATCAATTACATTTTCCATTCCTTTGAAATTACATTACTAGCACGTAATTTATTCCAATTACAATATGAAATTCCTTGTAATGGAATTTAAAAAACCAATTACATTTGAAATTACTCCTAAGGAACTGAAAAAGTAATCAATTTCTTTGCTGTGGACTGAAGGAATTGAATCCTAATTACAATTCCTTGTACTTTGTAATTGGGAGTAATTTAACTCCTAAAAGGAATCATTACGACCCAGGTTAACAGATTTCGTTGGGAAAAGTTATTGTTTCGTGTATAACACAGGGCAACACTGATTTGGTGTCCTAAAATATAAAAGCTGTTTTTGATAGACTTTTTTGTGCTGATTGCGAATCTGTAAGTACAAAGCTTTCATCAGCTTTAGATTTTGAGAAAAAAGTGGTCAAAGTATCAAAAAATCGCGTTTTTTGCAATATTTGAGAAGCTCTAGCAAAAAAAACAAAAGGTGATAGAACCTTCCAGCACCTTCCACTTAGGCTTAAATTAAAGCTAAAACTCTCGGCTACTATCCCTGAGAATACCATTCGTTCACCTTGACTTTATGGGCACTTATAGTCATTTATTGAATAATAACAATATACTGGAGTATTGTGCTATTGGAATAAAGAAAATTGTGCCAAAATCCGTTTTTAATTTTCAATAAATGACTATAAGTGACCTTAAGCTTAAGTGGACGGTTCTACCACCTAATCAAATTTCGAAAAAATCGTATTTCTGCAGTGAAAACACTGTCATTCGTTTTGAACTTCGAGAAATGAAGTCGTTCATGAGTTCATGGATAAGCATGCAATATTGCTACATGGTTGAGCCGCTTTTGGTGCATTGTCGAGCGCAAATAATTTTTCACCCTACGCAAAACAGAAGAGCTTCTCTCGTTAGAGCATGACGACCCTGGAATCTAATCTAATGAAGCGTACATACTCACGAACAAGTCCCACACATAATTCGCTTTCACAGATCCTTGATTTTGTTCTGTGCGTCTCATTATGCACAGAGATATATCTTTATCGATATTGACTCTGCATTCGTCAAAATAATCACCAATATAAACCGTGACATTTTCTTCAAATCTACTGTCTCACCAATAATGAACTTATTTAAAAAACGTTGCCTATTCAGTATCAAATTTACTTGTCAGGGAACAAATAACTTGGTCAGAAATTTTATAATATACATATCTTCCAAAAATACTCTTTCAATTGGTCTTATTTTTCTTCTAAAATTTTTAAAAAATTTCAGGTGGGTAGTACTACCCACCATACCCACGTCTTCCGCCGCCCCTGAAGGTGTATAATACTTTTGTTGAGGATATCATGAAATTTCAAGTTGATCCGATGTATAGTTTCCAAGATTTAGCAATTTGAAAACGCAAAACACACCCGGGTATGTTGCTGTTGACATAGGGCTGTTTCTTCAACTCAACTTAACTTAGTTTAGCCAATTTTTTAGACTTAGTCAAGAATAAGCTGTGTAAAAGGTAGGCTAACTTTTGACTTAAGTCCAAAAAATGGCTAAACTAAGTTAAGTTGAGTTGGAGAAACCAGCCCATAAAGTTAAGGTTAAGTCTTTGGAATTTAGCCTAATTGAAACTTGCTTGTCGAAACACAATCAAAATAATGCCTCGGGAGTTGCGGTTTCTTATTCAACGTTTTACACAAGGCTCTCACGAACAAGAAATTATTCCCGAACCAGAACGAAAAAAGCGTTCTACCCTCGGAACTTAGACAGAATATATATGAAAACATGTGCCCATTACAAGAAAACTATTTGTCCAAGGCACTGCCAAACTATTTGCATGGAATGCGTATTTGCATGGGATGCATTTATTTGTTAAACATGCAATAGATAATTATGTGACAGTTCATTCCGTTCAGTTACTTCCATTACAACTCGATCCTAAGGATGCTAGAAGGGCGAATTCACATAACCATTGAAACACAATACCGACGAACGGCGAATTTTCGCACAGTAGTGCGACGACGGTGGCAACTTTGGCCCAAAAATTTCGCTCAGTAAAACACAACTACGGGGACAACGAATTCAGCTGCTTATGACAGGTACAATTAAAATATTTACAAACAATAAGATGATTAGTTTTTAACAAAAACTAATACAGTATTTTTCTATTTCGATTTAAAAACTTGAGAATATTTAGCATATGGCCGCAATGGATCGTATTTTGCCGCTGCCGCCAGCGACGACGATAGAAATAAGTCTATCGTTGCGAACAGTCGTCGGACGAACGTCGTCGTTTGCTTTGGTTGTGTGCGTTCTCATATACAACAGTGTGTTTTAATTTTTACAGCGAACATTCGCAGCGAAAAATTCGCCGTTCGTCGGCATTGTGTTTTAGCGGCAAGGTGGTGTTACCGGAAAATTAATAAATAAATTATATATCAGAAAACGAATAAAATGAATTGAACTTATTGTTATATTCTAACCAAACCTATGCATGTAACTCAATCGCCTAATGGTTTGCCGAGCCGTAAAGATATGTTTACACATTAAATTTCATGACTAGGTACCTGGTACTCGCACCTTTTTTAAGAAGTTTCACTTCTTTCATGTGTACGGTACTACACACGCCTTTTTATTTTTAATATTGCACAAAGTTTAAATCTTGGATTTATACGTGATTTGTTAAAGAACAAATTATATTTTTATAAAAAAATTAAATAATTAAAAATTAGTTGTCAAAACTTTTCAATATATGGTTGCCGTATAATTGTGATGCACTTCTTATTTAAAATATTTGTTTTTGAAAAGCATTATTTTGTTAATTTTATATTTTCTTTCCTTAAATATTTATTCTGCAATAGTATGCCTGTTTTCGTTTAACAAATAAACTATACAGATTTCTTTAACATTGACTTGTTTTCATTACTTTATTCATTACCTTATTGCAGCAAAGGCATTCGCTGAAATAAATACATACAGTTACTCACAAAATTGAGCGTACGGCTCTTTTTTCTTAATATTCGCAATGTTTTACATGCTAAAATCTTTTTGTTAATTTTGTATTAAAATATGGCTTATATTTTACCAAACTCTATTTAAATCCAAGAATGAAACCGTGTACGAAAATTAAGAAAAAACCGGCAAAGTTTCAGAAAAATCGCGAACTTTTTAATACGCATTTTTTAAAAATAAATCAGGTACGCAGTTTTATAGCCCATTAAAGTTTAATATAGTAATGTGCGAAATTCAAATGTCTAAAAATTCGCGTTGATTTTTGAGATTTTTTTTCTGAACGTTCTTTGCATTTTTTTCCATATAAAACAAATTTAAAAAACAGCCGTAAGCTCAATTTTGGGAGTAACCATACATATCGCACCCTAAATCCAAAACCGGAACAACTCAAAATTTTTCAAAATTAATTTTTTTCCATAAAACAGTTCACAGACGCTATCTTCTTTAACTGGAAAAATACTACTAAAACTTTTTGGTTTTGCTTGCGTCGATTGCGCAGCATCAACAGTTTTTTGTCTCTCTTGAACATTTAGGATTTTTTGAATTGTGACGGTTTTTGATTTTGTGTGCGATATGTATGTGCATAGATTTGTATATTTTTAACCAAATAAGTACAAGCATCAACAATAATAATAATAATAATAATAATAATAATAATAATAATAATAATAATAATAATAA
>NW_023458563.1:18847823-18849802 GCF_013731165.1 Rhagoletis pomonella
AATAATAATAATAATAATAATAATAATAATAATAATAATAATAATAAAAAAATCGGTACTGTTTTTCCATTAGAATTATAAAACATATTATATTTTAAGACGTCAACCAAAATATTTCGAAAAAATATTAAGATTTAAGAGAGCTGGACCGATTTGAAAATACCTCCAAAGATGGAGTTTTTTATGAATAAAAATAGTTTGTTAAAGATTTTTTTTTTTTAATTCCTCTCAAATGACAAAACGGTTTAAGCTTAAAAAATTAGCGTAAAAATATTTTTAAAAAATTAAAAAAAAAATTTGTACGGAATCGTAATAATGACATTTTTGATGCTGGTTGTAACTTTTCAAAGATTGGTATAAGAAAAACTTGAATAACCGAACCTATACTCTTCTGATTTAGACTTAAGAGGTGTCGGTGGAAAGGTATTTTCTCACCCTTTTTATTTCTTTGCTATTAAACTCATTCAAAGGATGAAAGAGAAAGGTAGGATGAACGAAAATCATTCAAAGTTGAATTAAGATGTGTTGGTATTGAAAAAAAAAAAAAATTTGGGACACGAATGACTTTTTTTGCACATAAATAAAAATAGTGGAAAAATACCTTTCTACCGAGATCCTATAAGTCTAAATCAGAAGTTTTGGCCCAGTTATTTAAGTTTTTTTGATTTCAATCTTTGAAAAAAGTAAAAAAAAACAGCATCAAAAATCGCATTATTGAGATTCCGTTGAAAAAATTTTTAAATATTTTTATGCAGAATTTTTAAGCCTAATTTGTTTTGTCATCTGAGAGGCCCTTTCAAAAAGTTCTTTAAGAAACTATTTTTATTCATAAAAAACTCCATTTTTGGAGGTATTTTCAAATCGGTCCAGTTCACTTAAATCTTAGTATTTTTCCGAAATATTTTGGTGGAAGTCTTAGACTATAATAAATTTTGTTATCCCGGCGGAAAACCTGCAACTTTTTTTGTTGATGCAGTCTAAAATACATACATATGTTCATTTGTACATAATCACATAATTAGCAGAACCCAAATACCAACAATCAACAGCTCTATGAAAATACTCAAGTACTTGCAAGCACAGTACGGAATTGCGGATTATTTTTCAGTCCATGTAATTGTCGCTTGCAAAGCAAATACTACTTTTCTTGGTATTGACGGTTTTTTTACTTACGCATACTCCAAGCGGTTTGTGTTTACCCGCACTCTATGGTTCTATGTATGTACTTCGGATTTGTTATGTTGTTTGTTTTGCGTATCGTGCAGCATTCGTTCGTATGACAAAACCTGTCTTCGGTGTGGCAGTTGATTTTTAGTGCATTTATGCAGTTCTTGTGCGGCTCTCTAGTATGTACATTAGACTGCATTACCAAAAAAATTGCGGGTTTTCCGCCGGGATTACAAAATTTATTACATTTTAAGACGTCCACCAAAATATTTGGGAAAAATATTAAGATTTAAGTGAGCTGGACCGATTTGAAAATACCTCCAAAAATGGAGTTTTTTATGAATAAAAATAGTTTCGTAAAGAACTTTTTGAAAAAAGTCCCCTCAGATTAAGCTTAAAAAATCTGCATAAAAATATTTAAAAATCTTTTCAACAGAATCGTAAGAATGAGATTTTTGATGCTGTTTTTTTACTTTTTTCAAAGTTGATTTACGAAAAACTTGAATAACTGGGCCAAAACTATTCTGATTTAGACTTATGGGACCTCAGTAGAAACGTATTTTCACACTGTTTTTATTTCTGTCCAGAAAAAATCATTCGTGTCCCAATTATTTATTTTCAAATACCAACACATCTTAATTCAACTTTGAATGACGTTCGTTCATCCTACCTTTCTCTTTCATCCTTTGAATGAGTTTATTAGCAAAGAAATAAAAAGGGTGAGAAAATACCTTTCCACTGACACCTCTTAAGTCTAAATCAGAAGAGTTTAGGCTCAGTTATTCAAGTTTTTCTTATACCAATCTTTGAAA
>NW_023458563.1:18849902-18853518 GCF_013731165.1 Rhagoletis pomonella
AGTTTTTATCCAGACGTCCAATCGACGTGTTTGTGATATCGTTCGAAAGGTCTTGCAGAGTGTGTCCAGAAAATGTATTCAAGCTTCATAAACGATTAACCGGATTCTTAGAAATTAGGCTAAAGTGTTGCAAAACAAAAAACGTTTTTTTGCTTTTGCCGGTTAAAGGGGGGCATGTGGGTACACCCAACATATTTAGTGTTATTTTATTGGCCAATACCTTTCAAACGATACCTTATATATTAAGTTCCGGCTACTAGTTGGAAAGATATAGAGGAAAATGTGTTTTGGTTCGTGTCTCCACTACGAGATGCTTTGGTATGTATGTGGCGTCTGTACGTACCTTCATTTAATTTTTTTCAAACTTTCAGCAATTAAAGTACAAAAAAACTAAGAAGGTTTTGTTCCAGGATGTTTTGATTCGTATGCCTTTGCGGGCGTGGCTGCTGCCTGAAATTCGAAAAAAGGCAATTTTATAAACTACCACTGAGGCCGCACTACTCAACTCCATGTCATTGATGTGAATATCAGTAGAAGGGTCTTTAAGCAAGCTATCTAACGATATCTTTTGTGTTTATGAAATATAAATATGTCATAACGTTATCGCCTGAAAACTAAAAATCGGGCTGTTGAAAATATAGATTTCGGGAATTTTCTCAAAAACTGGTCAGTCGATTTTATTCTAAGTTTCTCAAAGTCTAGCCTAAAGCCTTAGCTTTTATTTGGTATATAGCTTATACCTGGGAAAACTCTTGTTGTGGAGATATGGCGACTCAAATTGAAAAAGTCGCCCCAAATAGCGACCAATGGTTTAAAATTAATATATTCCTCTAATTTGGTTACTTTAAGATATAAAAATTACATACCCAGTTCCCCGAAAAAAATTGCCCATTCCCCGATTGCCACTTAAACCGAAAATTATCTAAATCAATTTTTTTTTTAATTTTAATTGTTGCACAGGTCTCTAGCAATAATTTGGCTTTAACAGATTGAAAAAATATTAATTAGTCGACGAGTTATAGCCAAAAACCATATAAACAATATGCTGAAAATCGGCATTTGACTGCAAAGTTCGAAGGTCGATTAAAAAAAAATTCGAACTAACATAAACAAACGCCGCGATACGGGTCTTCTAATTTAGCCTCTATTTTCACCCCTCACTCTCAGAAACGACCTAACTTTTGCTTACCTAAATTTGTTCCACAGTGCAATCCTACTTTCAATAACATCAAATATAACAGAAAAAGTTATTGCTTTTCTGACTAGAACATTTTAAAAAACTATTTATTATATTTAAAGTTAGGTTACTGCACCACTGCTAAAAAAAATAAATAAAAGTTATTTAATTAACTTCAAATTTTACCACATAAAACCAAAATCCTGTTAAACCATTTTTGACTGCCACACATATTGCGATACATATTTCAATTGTGTATCTAATTCCCTTAATTAAAGTTGAAAAAAATTGTTAACCCACGTCAATTTATACCCTTACTTTAATAATCCATTTATATATTTATTAAATAATTTGAGTTTAACTTTTTACACGGGTGGAAACGCTCTTTAATGTTATAAATGCCAAGCTAAATACATATGTATTTCTTAATACTCATTTTTTTGACGCCAAAATTTGACTATATCATATAATTTAATTTAATTCGACTTTTCAAATAGACGGCAATCCTGCTCAAATTATTTTTAAATCAAAACCTAGTTAAACCTATTTCGTCTGACACTTGTATTGCGATACATATTTAAATTATCTAATACTCTTAATTAGAATTGAATTCAATTATAAAATCAGGTGGCAACCGTCCCACATGCAGTTTGGAAATAAAGTCTCTGTAAAGCAATTTGATTTGATTGAAGTAATTCATTTAACTTATTGCTTATATTGAATCTAACTTTGTAACAAGGTGGCAACCCTCTGCAAAATATTTTCAAACCACAACCTCTTTCGTCGGACATCCATATCAGGATAACATTTCCATTTCAACCCTTTGTTTAAGTCAAACTTGCTTTTTGAAACAGCTGGCAACCATCTTACATATAATTAAGAAAACCTTTTCAAAACCATTTCGATCGATACTCTTGGTGTAATGATTGATTTAATTTAAAACCAACTTGATTTTATTTTTTTTATCAGGTGGCAACTCTTTTTGAAAAAATAAGAATTTATTGCACAACCACAGGCCAAGCCCTTTAATTTGATACCACATTTTGTAAAATCGAACTAACGATACAGATCTGATATGACGAAAAAGTTTTCGCGTATTATGCATTCATATGTATGTACATACACATATTACTAAAAGAAAAACAGATCCACATTAACTGCAATCAACATAAGTACGTATGTATGTATTTACATAATAATTTATGCCCATATATTTGAATAAAATAAAGATATTTAGGAGATATCAACCAATACTTCCCATATACCAAACGAAAGGAAAAAACTAGAGTTTTTCACTAAAGAAAACAAAACAAATCATTCGAGCGGCTTTCGAGCATTTTGGTTATAAAAAAAATTTCTAATTTTTTCAACAATTTCTTGCCTTAAAATATTTGTTGAATTTATATAAAATTTGTACACGATAATATTTCAAGTGCTCCAAAGAACCTATATCCCGAAAATGAAAGTTATATCTGCAAATCATAAGTTGCTAGAACACTTTAAAGGCTCAAAATTTACCCTAAAATAAGCCAATATTTACCGTTGTTTCTACTACAGAAACCGAATTGGTTATTTACAAAAACAAATCTGTCGACAGGCTTGGAATTATATCTTTGAAACGCAACACTTTTCTTTGCAGTCGCTTCATTAGTTCTCGTGCAATAAGCGTTTTCGTGAAGCTATAAAAATTACAACCACAACATTGGAGCATAGCCTCCATATCGAAACGTAAGACGGATTCTACGTCAAAATAATAGAAAGAAAATATTTTAGTTTTATTTTTGCAACTCCGAGTTTAGTTTTTGAATTCACCCGTGATGCAAATTTACATAGTTAAAACAAATTTCACATTTTATTTTTTTACGAGCTTTGCGAATATTTAGAAATGTATCAGTAGGGTTCCACCGAAACCAGTAAACTTTGATCTAGACCTTACAGGATTGCAGATCCAAAATTGAAGTGAGGAAAAATAAAGACAGGCCATTGTGTTCCGCTGTAAAAATGGCAAAAACTATCATTATATCACAGCGCACGCAGGAGGCGCGAGTGACGAAAGCAGCCACAGTAGTATGCTGAAATGACTCGCTTATATATACACGAGATTTGGCAGTTTTTATCCAGACGTCCAATCGACGTGTTTGTGATATCGTTCGAAAGGTCTTGCAGAGTGTGTCCAGAAAATGTATTCAAGCTTCATAAACGATTAACCGGATTCTTAGAAATTAGGCTAAAGTGTTGCAAAACAAAAAACGTTTTTTTGCTTTTGCCGGTTAAAGGGGGGCATGTGGGTACACCCAACATATTTAGTGTTATTTTATTGGCCAATACCTTTCAAACGATACCTTATATATTAAGTTCCGGCTACTAGTTGGAAAGATATAGAGGAAAATGTGTTTTGGTTCGTGTCTCCACTACGAGATGCTTTGGTATGTATGTGGC
>NW_023458563.1:18853618-18892650 GCF_013731165.1 Rhagoletis pomonella
TCTTTACGGACGGATCGAAGCTGGAAGGGAGAGTTGGAGGAGGTGTCTACTGTCAGGAACTCTCAGTAGATCTTACTTTCAGACTGCCGGATCTCTGCAGCGTCTTTCAGGCAGAGGTGGCCGCTATAAAGGAGGCAGCCGATTGGCTACGCACCAATGTACTGTCAAAAAGGAGGGTAAATATATATACTGATAGCCAGGCGGCAATCAGGGCGCTGGGATCGCTAATGCTGTGCTCAAAACTGGTTGGGGAATGCCTGACCTCTCTCTCAACTGCCTCGGAGTACTTCCAGATCAAGCTGATTTGGGTCCCGGGGCACAGTGATATCGCGGGAAATTGCAGGGCTGATGAACTGGCCAGGCAAGGCACCCTTGAGGCCATCACCTCGGATAGGGAGGGCATTGGAGTTCCGTTGGCAACCTGCGGCCTGCTTTTGGACAGATGGGCTCATGGTCGGCTCAGCGAGCGCTGGGAAAAAACCCCGACTTGCAGAGTTGCAAGGTCCTTCTGGCCGGTTGTGGACCGCGGGCGGTCAAGGGAACTGCTGCAGCTGGCTAAGCGTCAGCTCTCGATTTTCACAGGTGTACTGACCGGACACTGTCCAATGGGAACCCACGCGGTGCGACTCAATATCGTCACGGATCCCTACTGCCGCAGTTGCCTGGAAGACGAGGTGGAATCATCTCAGCACTTCCTACTCAACTGCCCGGCATTCGCTAGATTACGGTTTAAGCATCTCGGTGCGCATTTCATCGACACTCCCGAGGGACTCTCCGGAGTGGACATCAGCTGTTTGAAGAACTTCATTATGAGCACCCAGCGCTTCTCGTAATTTTTACGCAGTTACCGTTCCTATGTAATGTGGTATCACAATGGACAATCAAATGTCTAAGTGAGTCCCCTTTGCGGGTCTGCCACCTTAACCTACCCTAACCTAGATTCATAATTATATCCTCTCATTTACTGACGTGAATACGAAACTGCTTTCAGGTTCTTCTAAAATTAAATTTGGTTCTTATTTTTGCATTTTTGTAAAATATTTTCCAGAATGTAACATTTGCATATCAGTTTAAAACTCATTTATCAGATAAGCTAATGTTGAAGTTTCTTCCACCTTCTTTATGACATTAACGTGACGTTTTTCTTGGGAGGCAGGCTTTTTGTTTAATCTTTCTTCGGCAACATCTTCCCATATATGCCATTTGAACACTTTTGGAGAAACAAGCGATTTAAATAAAAAATCCTTTTCCCCCTAAAAGTTACATTGTGGAAATATTTCACATTGTTTGTTTTTTTTTCTGAAATATAAAATCAAGGAAATCATTGAAACGCCTGAAGCAATAAATAGACATTGGTAATTATCTGGTTTTTGCCTTGTACTCTTCAGAAACAAACTTTAGTGGAAAGCATAGCGAATTTAGTAAGAACTTCATACTGCGTAAGAAAATTAGGATCAATAAATTTGTCTTGACCATTTCAAACTAAAGAAATATTTACAAATAATCACTTAAAAACAGGTTTGGTTTTTATTAACCCGTAACTTCAATTGCATTTCTGCTTGGATACAAAAATTTAAGACCAATGGTTTGTCTTTACGGGAAGGCATTGGTGTTATTGAAGATATTGAAAACAGTTTATTTCAAATGGAGAATAACGAATATTAAAAAATAATAAAACGACCAGCGCAGATTTCTAATATTTAAGAATATCAAGCAACACTTCTTGTCCATTGAAATTTTTCAATACTTGAAATAAACTGAATAAAAAACAAAACATTAAACTGTACTTAAATTTTGTAGTCTTGCGAGCATGTTTGCAAGCATATTTACCAATGTTTTAGTGCTTATCTAAGCGCTTGAAATGGATTTTTCGGCTTATTTTCTTCGGCCCTGCTTATATTATAACAGCAACTGTTTTATGATTTTAAAAAGTCTGCTATTTTTAATAAACACTACGTATTTACTTGTACAAAGTAGGAAAAAGATGACTATATTTTATCCCCAAGTGGTATTTCGACATAATTTGTCGTAATGCTGTATTTTGACAAAATTGTATCAAAAATGTCGAAGTAGTACCAATGTACTTTTTGGATCCAAAATGTACCAAAAAAGTACAATTGTACCATCAACTTCATCACTGTTTCAGACGATCTTCCTTCATAGTTTATCTCAAAGAAGAAAATGTTCTTTCACTCGCGGCAGTCATACAAGGTAAAACAGCTATGACTCTAAGTACTTGATGAACATTTGGAAAAGCATCGGGGTTACAAATATCCCAAGCTTCAAATGAGTTTTGAATATTTATACCAGCGATGCGTTTTCTCCAAAGTTTAACTTCACTTCTCCATATTTCTGGCACCGAATCATATAAAATTGATATAAATTTCTCAAACAGTTCACAACAAGATAATTCATCAAAATCGATCTTGCAAATGCGTAATGAAAAGATCTAGGTTCGGTATGCAAATCCGATTCGGTAATACTTTTCAAAATGTTTCCGAGTGATTTGAATCTGTTGTGTTTCGTTACCTTGTATGAGCGAAACTAAACGATACCAAAACGTTTGCTATTGTTCGTTTGCGTTCTCTGGTTCGTTCTCTGATGATATTCTTTGAATTATTTTGGGAAACCATAACTAAATAGAGAAGCGAAGGGTATTATGGAAATCCGATTTTTTCTCAGTTTTAATGGATAATCTAAGACTCGTCGCTTTATATTTTAGAAAAAATCTGGAACATGTTGAATCAGCTTTTTGAACGTTTATTATAGGTTTCAAAATGAAGTGTCATTGAACATTGGTTATTTTGCTACACCCACTTTACATTGAATTCTTGTACAAAAATAGATCTTTCATCTTAAATTCGACGTGTAACATATTATAATCATGCAGATGAGTATTACAGCAGTAACTTATATATTTCAATTATAATCTATCAAACTAATTGCCTTTGTAAAAATAGGGGTTCATGCCGAAAACTAATCAATTCAGAATATATTATATATGGATTTTCACAATCTGGTAATCTATACCATGATTACAGAAAATTATAAGATTAATAAAAAATTATACAATTACTAGCATACCCGGCGAACTTCCCCCGCCCAAAATTAATTTTTTGTATTGAAACATTTTGGTCAATCATTTTCACCAACAGGTCACGTTCATGATTTTCAGTGACGCAATTATCTTCTAATATAACGGTTTGGTTGTTCCCAGAAGGCATATTGCGATTGCCGTCTTAAATAACCTAGCAAAAGTGTATATCGTCGCCTTAGAGTGTAAACCTGCTAACGACCAAAAAACATATTTTACTGTAGAGGTAAAAAACTAAATATATCTTTTACTCTTAGTCTAAGGGGCAAATTCTACATATAGTTTGTTAATCGCGCGACGTTATATGGCCCTAATCCAGAACGAATGAAAAAAATTACGTTTTTATGGTTTTATTGGCGAATTTCTAACTTAGCAGGTTTTAGTTTTTGTATTTTCAAAATTGAAGTGGATTTTGCAGGTTTTTTGTATAAATAAAA
Organism: Rhagoletis pomonella; assembly: GCF_013731165.1. Lineage (NCBI taxonomy): Eukaryota > Metazoa > Arthropoda > Insecta > Diptera > Tephritidae > Rhagoletis > Rhagoletis pomonella. The sequence goes on from NW_023458563.1 coordinate 18,857,150, forward strand.
TTGTTTCTATTTTATTTTTTGTGATAACGAGCTCAATTTAAATGTTAATTAAAATAGGATTCCATAGATAAAAACAATCATATATATAAAATAATACAACAGATTTATTCTTCCGTAAATAAAAATAGTCAGTTTATAATACATATATTAGTAACTATACGTGAAGTATTCCTCTCTCAAATTAATAGTACAAAGTCCACATATAAGATAATTTAAGTAGGAACTCAATAATGCCAGAAAGTGTGATACATATTATTCAATCATGAGGTAAATTGTCATAGTAGATGTGGTAATCTTCAGGAAGTAATCGTTTGAAATACTTGAGATCTCATACTTTCTGCGAGCAATCGTACGCCTACTCTCGTATAAATTCGGAAAGTGAGAAAACGGCAAGGAAACAGCTACTGGGGATTTTCTTTGCATTGGAGAATCTTAGTTTGAAATGTATGTCGCCACTTGGTGTATACCCTAGGGCTCGTATATCAGTTACTTTAGCAGCACCTTTGCCGTGACCGGGACGAATGTTATTAAAGAATTGAACTGTGTTAAAGCTTTTAAAGAACGTGCAACTAAGATAACGTAAGTCATATGGTTTTGGATTTTTTCTAGCTGATCTACATACTTCAACGTATTCTGCAGGAACATGGATATCTTTTTTCTTAAGTGCTCGTTCAATAGTGGAATGGATACGATCAGCTTCCATTTGGGTATGGCCTAATTCAAGAAACTTTTGCTCAATAATGATATTGTTATTTATAGCTGTGGATAACACATTATAGCCATAATACAGTTTCGGTTTGATATGTGCATCCGTCGCTATAAAAAAATTACTGTAATTGGCTCCCCGGAACTATTATTTGGTACTAAATTTGTTTCTATCAAATCTACCCACACGCTGGAAAACTCTTCTGCATTTAATCTTCCTTCTGTTTCGCTCCATAAGTAACAATAATTTCCTTGAGATATAAAAAATTAAAGCTTATTCGCTGGCTATTAAATACCTTGGCTTAAACGCATAAACTAAGTAATACTCTAAGATAGAACAATAATCGACCGACAGAAGCACAATATGTTGGATTTAGCAGTTGAATTTGAACTGATTGTACTTAGCAGCTTTACTCATCAAACAATTTTTGACAATTATATTTTTATATTGACGTATTTGTTTGCTTGCCAACTACGGAATCGCCTACTCCTTCGAACTGCATCAAAAGGTCAATTTTGCCAAAAAACGGATTTAGCAGGTTTACACTCTAAGCCGACGATATGTATACCATGATGTGTAATAGTTTCAGTGCGTTTGAAAGGCGCTACGACGCCTTTTCAAATACCCCCAATTATGGGGCTGATTTCATATATCTCCATACCATATTCGAGTACTCTACCACGAACACTTCCGAAGCTATGCAGTATGAAAAATTCCGTTTTTATGGGAGGTGCCACGCCCCTTTTTCCAATAGCTCCAATTTTTCTTCATGACCATGTGACTTCATATACCTCTATAACAATCTCCATACCATGTTCGAGTACTCTACCATGAACACTTCCAGAGATATGCAGTCTGAAAAATTCGGTTTGTATGGGAGGTGTCACACCCTATTTTTCAATAACCACAATTTTTCTCCATGAGTATGCGACTGTTTTTATATATCTCCATACCATGTTCGAATACTCTACCATGAACACTTCCAGAGATATGCAGTATGAAACATTCGGTTTGTATGGCAGGTGCTACGCCCCTTGCACCTAGCGGTATGAAATATACTTTACATCCGATTCTCACACCTACCATATATACACAATTCGACCATAACCACCGTAACACGAGATTTTTATACCCGAGCGCACTTGAGCACAAGTGTGTTATAACTTTGTTCACATAACGGTTGTTTGTAACAGGCAAAATGAATCGAGATAGATATAGACAATTGTATACATAAATGATCAGGATGAAAAGAGAAATCGATTAAGCGGTGACTGTCTGTCCGTCCGCCTGTACACACGATAACACGAGTAAAAATTAAGATATCTTAACGAAACTCTATACGTGTACTTCCTTCGGGCGTAAGGATGGTATTGAAAATGGGCAAAATCGGACAATAAACACGGCTACCTCCCATATAACGGTAATTTTCAGAAATACGAAAACTGCGATATTTAAGTAACTACTGAAGATTATTCACCTAAATTGATATTTACAATAATTTTAAGACGAGAAATAAGACTATTATAAATTTTTGAAAAATGGGCGTAGCCACGCCCACTTATGGTTACATGTGTATATCTTGGCAACCGCTGCACAGATTTCTTCCAAACTTGGCACAATTGTTGACATTCGTACAGCATACCAAATGGCCGAAAATTTTTAAAATCGGACAATAACCACGCCCGCATTCCATATAAGGGTAATTTAGAGAAATACGAAATCTTCGATAAATCAGTAAATATTAAAGCTAACTTATTCAAAATTGACGCTTGCAACAATTCTTTTCCAATAAATACGTTTATAACAAAATTTTGGAAAATGGGCGTGCACCGCCCACTTATGATCACATATATGTACCTCGGTAACCGTTCTACAAATTTGTACCAAAAGCGGTGTGGTTATTGTGCTTGCCAGATAAAAGCAAAACGTTCAGAATTATTAGAATCGGACTAAAATTACGGTTTTTCATATAACGGTAAATTTCAGAAATGCTTGAAACTTAAATATTTCGAAATTTGAGGACGCTAATTTACTTAAAATTTATACACCCCGGCTTATCATGTGGCGGTAGCTTTCGGAAAGGTGAAAAACATATATTTAATATTTGCGCCGGGTATTTAATGTTCCGCTCCGCCCGAACTTAGACTTTCTTACTTGTTATATATTAGATTAGCACCAATAGCTGAGACCTCGAAAATACAAATAAACCACAATACTCGCTAGTGTTATTTTTAATTTTGTACGTTTCAAAAAAATAAATAATAAGAATTCAAAGTGTAAAAGAAATAATTTTTAGCACAAAATCGTTTAATGTGCAAATATAGAAAATGCTATAAAACGTACATTTCATATTAGTCCTAAAGTGCACGCAATCCTTTCTCCGTCATATAATACCTTTTCAAACACAGTTCTTGACTGCAATTTTTTTATATACATTTATTGGTTTCCCTTCCATGAATTAATTTTTGCTTGAACCGCGATTTTAAATAACTCTTTTTTTAAATAGGTGGTCCCCAATAGCCGCTGACTCCACAATACCCTTCGTTCCCCTAATTGCAAGGAAAAACAATGTTGCCACCATTAGGCTACCTCAATAAACAATTTTTACAGAGATATATAAATATTTGTTACCTAAAATAAATTTTAAAGCCCCCTTGCGGCCGGGCCTGGTATATATGTATTTACATATGTACTCAAAAGAACTATCTTTACTCAATTGCTACAAAGCCTACACATAGCAATCATATCAGTTAGTGTGAAGTGCGGACGTGTTTTTTTTGCGCTCCTGTGTTTGAATAAAATAAATATCGAAATTTTAACCTCGTTTGATCTGGCCTAGTCCAATGAGACAGTGACTCTATTTGCTGCATCTTTTTAAACAAAGTTGATGTGAAAGTCATACTTTAATTTATTAAATAATCAACAAATATTAAAATCATCAACAACAGCTGTCAAAGTCATCGTCTACGGCTTCTATTAATAGGGCTAAAGAATCGCAACAACAATTGTCTATTCTACCTACTATTCTTAGTGAGCTTAAAGCAATTAGAGCTGATCAAGTTCGTGTATTCGCTGAGATTAGTGCTCTCCATACAGACAAAAAACTTTTAATCGATGAAACAACTAAACTGCATGCTGAGTTAATAGCCTTGCGTAAACTGCACACTGAAGATGTACTCGTTGCCCTTGCATCGCTCTCTGCTGAGATTAGTGAAGTTCGCCAAAATGCCTCTCACTGTAAGTGCCCTCGCGCAATCAATTCAATCGACCAGAGTTTTTCTGCTGCTGACCAGACGAATGTCATGGCAACTGCCACTCACACTACTGCCGCTCACACAATAAAGCAAATTAGTGGTGCTGTTTCATCCGTTTCTTCAGTGGCCGACGCCGCCTCTCCGTCTTCTGGCTCTCGAGCTTCTACTAATGCTGCTGCCATGACTTTGCAGCCTTACGCAATGGAAACGCTACCTGTAATGCATGTCGTCTCTGCTTTTGGTGATACTGGTACTGCGGCATCACATTCATCTGCTATTTCTACTACTACAGTCGCTGCTGCAATGCCAGTTGCGGCTAACATTGGATCTACACTACAAACGTCATCTGCACTGAATTCTTTCTCTGCTACTGCTGTTAATAACAGGTTAACCTTTCTGAGAGTAATCTACCTCTGTACAAGACAGACAAACATCACGTTCCGCTTGTTATTTCTTTAAAATGTTTTGATGTAATCTCTATTCCGAGCAATTCGTGTACTTCCGCTTTTAATTTTCGGATTACCAACTTCTGTGAGTTGAATAATGCACTTAGCGATATTAACTGGGCTAATATTCTTTCAACAAATGATGTGAGCTTATGTTTTGATACTTTCTTGTCTAAGTTGACAGAGGTTTTTTCCATTAAAGTGCCCCTCTTCTTCCTAGACTTCATAAATTACCATGGTATAACACTACTCTAAAAAATTTGAAGAATAAACGTAATAAATATCATAAACTCTATAAGGCCAACACTGCGAATGCTGTTCTCAGAGATCAGTATATGAATTATGTTAATCAATTTAATGTGCTGGATAAGTTTCTTTATAATCGTTATATTGGTAAACTGGAAGCTGAGCTAAAAGTAAATCCTAAGGCTTTTTGGAATTTTATTCGCTCTAAGCGTGGGTCTTCCAACATACCGGCTTGTATGTGCCTTAATGGTAAATTCTCTCAATCTTTGCCTGACACAGTTGAATTCTTTGCTGAGTTCTTCAAATCAAACTTTGATAGTGAGGCTGATAACCCGAATAACTCTCACGCTCGCTCGAAATTATCAGAACGCATTGATTTTGGTTCCCTCACAATCACAGAATTGGATGTTAGCACTTCTATGTCCACGCTTAAACCTTCGCTAAAATGCGATAGTGATGGGCTCTGTGCCTACGTTATGTCGCATTGCAGTTCATCTTTATGTGTTCCTTTATGTCATATATTTAATTTGTCTCTGTCTTCTGGCACATTCATTGATAGATGGAAGATTGCATCAATTACTCCAGTATTCAAATCTGGCAATAAAAATGACATCGCTAATTATAGGCCTATTGCTAAACTCACAGTTTGTTCTAAGCTATTCGAAAAAATTATAAAGGAGAAATTATCTTTAGTTACCAAGAGCATTGTTGAGCCGCACCAACACGGGTTTGTTGTCGGGCGCTCTACTGTTACTAACTTGGCATCTTTCTCTGAATTCTGTGTATCAGCTTTCAAAGATGGTACTCAGGTGGATACCATTTATACAGATTTTTCGAAGGCCTTTGATAAGGTGTCGCACGCAATCTTAATATATAAACTTCAGTCTATCGGCTTTCATTCTGCCTTTCTACAATGGTTAAAATCTTATCTGTCTAATAGGACCTTGTTTGTTGAGTTCGAAAACTGTAAATCCCACTCTTTTGTGGCAACGTCGGGTGTTCCCCAAGGCAGTATCCTCGGACCACTTTTGTTCGTCCTTTTTATAAATGACATTGGCTCCTGTTTCAAATTTTCTAGGTTTTTACTCTATGCAGATGACCTCAAACTCTTTCGTAGAGTTAACGACTCGTCGGATGTTTCTTCTCTGCAGTACGACCTGAGTAACCTGGTCAGTTGGTGTCATACGAACAAGCTTCACTTAAATGTAAATAAATGTTTTCATATGTCCTTCTCAAAATCTTCAAACATTATTTGTTCTAATTACAGTATTTCTAGCACTCGCTTGGCCTCTGTGAAAGAGGTTGTTGACTTAGGCGTAGTCTTTGACTCAAATTTTTCGTTTGTCAATCATATATCTTACGTGCTTCCAAAAGCCTACAGTAACCTGGCTTTCCTGCGTAGATATGCGAAAGACTTTAAGGATCCATACACCAGGAAAGCTTTATTTAACTCTTTAGTACGATCAAAACTAGAGTACGCTTCTATTATTTGGAACCCCATTTACGGCTGTCATGCCGCCAGACTCGAACGAGTGCAGAGAAAATTTGTTCGTTTTGCGTTAAGTTCCCTTAACTTTGATGACCCGATGCCCTCATATTTTTCCCGTTGTAAACTTATTCACCTACAAACTCTTGAAACTAGAAGAATTGTCCAGTTGCTCATGTTCGTTTTTGATTTGGATTGTTCGGTCCTTCTGGAGAAGATATCCTTTAATGTGCCTCACAGATTTCTACGCTCATCTCTGCCCTTTTACTTGCGTGCTACTAAGGCTAACTATTACCATTTTGATCCGATTTTCCGTGCCCTGACAGAATTTAACAAGATCTCAAAGAGTCTAAATATTGATTTTTCGTTGCCGAGAAATATTTTCAAGTCATCTATTGATTCATTTTTCTTATAACTACTTGTGTATCAAAATCTATAGTATTTAGTTTTAATTATGATAGTATTATTTTTATCTAGTCTGTAAGATTGTAATTGAATAAACTGAATATGGTTTATATTATAAGAGTCTAGAATCTAGAGGAGTGGTCAGCAAAGCTGACTCACGTGAGCCAAGATCTATACAAGAAGGCCGCGCAATGCGCGAAATAAAAATAGCCTCTCTTTGCGCATATGGTCCCAGGGCGATTTTTTGCTTTCACGCCTTCATGTCGAAAAAGCCACAAAACCTGATTTTTCACAGCGGCCAATTTTTGCTAAATTTTCACTTAAACTCGCTATATCTCAGACGTTTATGTATTTAGCGATTCATTTGAAATTTGTACACAATAAACTAGATACTATTCTAAAGAAGGTCTAACTACACTTCTTACTACTTATTAAAAACCATATGGCGGATATATTAACTATTTTATAAAAGTTAACAAGTTACAAAAACAAAAGTTTTGTTATGAAGTCTAAAATTTTTGTTTTGTTTTAATGCAGCATTATAGATAAATATATACGGAAATGTTTGGGAATGGTTCATGTTTAGAGAACAGGTACTTCTAAAGTTATAACAATATTATGGTGACACCCACGAGTGGGCGTTCGCCTCTAGATAACAAATATTTTTACATAGCACTTGTATAAGAAATTTTGGAAGTAAAGAAACGTTGAAATTCATAAATTTATCAGTGCAATATAACTTATTAAAGCTCTTTGTTATAAATTTAATAGACATACTTACATACCCACATATGTACATAGGTATACGTATACACACATAGTGAAAATAGTTATTAGTACAGTGATTGTTTTACAGTATTCGCAATGTTTTAAATAATAAATTTTTCGTTAATTTCTCACGAAAATACTTTTCATATTTTAACAAAAACCATATGCATAAAATTTTCAAACTTTTTACAAAACTTAAAAAAAATGATACAAACTTTCATAAAAACTTTGAATAACAGTTTTTAGAAAAAATTTTGTATGCAGTGTTGTAGCTCTTCAATTTCAGTGAAAAAAATGCAAGCTTCAAGTCGTTTCAAATTACCTTTGATTTTTTAGAATTTGTTTCTCAAGGGTGTTACATATTTTCTTCCATGAACAAAATGTAGTTTTGCATAAAAGAAAACCCTCAACACCATTGAGAAAAAAATATCAAAAATCAACGCAATTTTTAGCGTTTTGAAGCTTGCACTTTGTAGCACTGAAATAGAATGAGCTTCGAAACTACATACTCAATTTTTTTGCAAAAAATCTGAATCAAAAGTTTGAAATATTCATAGACGAACATTTGTAGAAATCAAAAGTTTGAAATATACATAGACGAACATTTGTAGAATTTTTTAAGTTTTGCATAAAGTTTGAAAATTTAGTTCGTATGGTTTTTGTTAAAATATGAACTATATTTTCGTGAAAAATTACCGAAAAACAATCACTGTACGAATAACTATTTTGACTATGTATGCAGTTACATGCATACATATGTAGGTTTTTTTACCTCCCTTTTATTAGCACGGGATGTAACTATGTAATATTGATGCGTCTAAAAGATGCAGCGATATATTCTCAAGTTACATACCTGATGCCAGTACGAATGGAAATTATAATAGCGATGTTTTAGTTTTTTAAGCTATAATTTTTTTATTTACCTTCCTTTTATTAGCTCGGGATGTAACTATGTAATATTGTTGCGCCTAAAAGATGCATCGATTTCTATTCTCAAGTTACATACCTGATGACAGTACGAATGGCAATTAAAATAGGGAGGTTTTAGTTTTTATACCCGAGCGCACTTGTGCACAAGGGTATTATAACTTTGTTCACATAACGGTTGTTTGTAACAGGTAAAACGAATCGAGATAGATATAGACAAATGTATACATAAATGATCAGAATGAAAAAAGAAATCGATTAAGCGGTGACTGTCTGTCCGTCCGTCCGTCCGTCCGTCTGTCCGTCTGTGCACACGATAACTCGAGTAAAAGTTGAGATATCTTAACGAAACTTGGTACGTGCACTTCTTTCGGGCGTAGGACGGATGGTATTGAAAATGGGCAAAATAGGACAATAACCACGCCTACCTCCCATATAACGGTAATTTTCAGAAATACGAAAACTGCGATATTTTAGTAACTACTGAAGATAATTCACTCAAAATTTATATTTACAATGAGTTTTAGACGAAAAATAAGAATATTAAAAAATTTTGGAAAATGGGCGTAGCCACGCCTACTTATGGTTACATGTGTATATCTTGGTAACCGCTGCACCAATTTCTTCCAAGCTTGGCACAGTTGTTGGCCCTGGTACAGCATACCAAAATTTTTAAAATCGGACAATAACCACGCCCACATCCCATATAACGGTAATTTCGAGATATACGAAATCCTCGATAAATCAGTAAATATTAAAGCTAATTTATTCAAAATCGATGCTTGCAGCAATTCTTTACCAAGAAATACGTTTATGATAAAATTTTGGAAAATGGGCGTGGCACCGCCCACTTATGATCACATATATTTATCTCGGTAACCGTTCTACCAATTTGTAACTCGGTACGGTTATTGTGCTTGCCACAAAACATTGAAAATTATTGAAATCGGACTAAAATTACGCCCACTTTTCATATAACGGTAAATTACAGAAGTGCTTGAAATTTCGATAGCTCAAAATTTAAGGGCGCTAATTTACTCAATTAATCGCCCTCAAATAATACTCACAATAATCTCTTAAAATAAGATTATTATGGAATTTTAGAAAATGGGCGTGGTAGCGCCGACTTATAGCTGTATAACTTTATCCTATCAAGTATAACTGAACATACTTAGGGAGTTCACAAGTCGTGCTATTTGTCATATTTGCTCTTTTGTACTATTTTTTTAGAACAGTTGTAACATGAAACTTGTGAGCATCCCATACTTTTTCGTGTGCTATTGTACAATATTTTAACAATTATATTTGACAAAATCAAAATTATTAAAACAGCTTTAGAAAGTTTCTAATGCCCAGAAGAAGCGAGAAAAGCAAATTAATGGCTGCGATTTGCGAGAAGTACGCGCAGGACGCAACGATGGAAGGAAGTGAGTCGTCAAATAAGTCATTTATGAGTTTTTTAAATTTATTTGGTGCATTTTTGTTAGGCGATGAAGATGAGGAGGAAGAGATCGATGAAACTTTTAGGTTGAATATGCTTGTGTTGTTGGCAAATCGCCGAAGTGTCCATCTAGGAGTTCCGAAATCAAACAATTGGGATCTGAATGTGTTACAACCTCAAATAGGCGGTTTTCTAACAGAAAATCAATTAGGGACTTCTCTTCCGACACTGTCCACACATGGTTTGGTTTTCCCCGGACACGCTTAGTTTTGCACTGAATTAAAAAAGATCTTTAATAAGTTAAATATGTTATTAATTAAAGATAACTTACTCCATTGCCATGAGATGACTCCATTTTTATACCCGAGCGCACTTGTGCACAAGGGTATATTAATTTTGTTCACATAACGGTTGTTTGTAACAGCCAAAACGAATCGAGATAGATATAGACAAATATATACATAAATGATCAGGATGAAAAAAGAAATCGATTAAGCCATGTCTGTCTGTCCGTCCGTCTGTCCGTCTGTCCGTCCGTCCGTGTACACGATAACTCGAGCAAAAATTGAGATATCTCAACGAAATTTGGTATGTAGGTTTTCCTTAATCCAAGGTAGGTTGGTATTGAAAATGGGCGAAATCGGACTTTAACCACGCCCACTTCCCCTATAACGGTAATTTCCAGAAATACGAAAACTGCGATATTTTAGTAACTACTGAAGATAATTCACTCAAAATTGATATTTACAATAATTTTTAGACGAAAAATAAGAATATTATAAATTTTTGGAAAATGGGCGTAGCCACGCCCACTTATGGTTACATGTCTATATCTTGGTAACCGCTGCACCACTTTCTTCCAAACTTGGCACAGTTGCTGGCCTTCGCATAACATACCAAATGGCCGAAAATTTCTAAAATCGCTCAATAACCACGCCTACTTCCCATATAACGGTAATTTTCAGAAATACGAAAACTGCGATATTTTAGTAACTACTGGAGATTATTCACTCAAAATTGATATTTTTAATAAGTTTTAGACGAAAAATAAGAATATTATAAATTTTTGGAAAATGGGCGTAGCCACGCCCACTTATGGTTACATGTGTATATCTTGGTAACCGCTGCACCAATTTCTGCCAAACTTGGCACAGATGTTGGCCTTGGTACAGCATAAAAAACCGCCGAAACTTTTTAAAATCGGACAATAACCACGCCCACATCCCATATAACGGTAATTTAGAGAAATACAAAATCTTCGATAAATCATTAAATATTGAAGCTAATTTAATCAAAATTAATGCTTGCAACAATTCTTTACCAAGAAATACGTTTATGGTAAAATTTTGGAAAATGGGCGTGGCACCGCCCACTTATGATCACATGTAAGTATATCGGTAACCGTTCTACCAATTTGTACCAAACTCGGTATGGCTATTGTACTTGCCACGTGTAAGCAAAACGTTGAAAATTATTGAAATCGGACTAAAATAACGGCCGATTCTCATATAACGGTAAATTTAAGAAATGCTTGAAACTTCAATATTTCGAAATTGAAGGACGCTAATTTACTCAAAATTTATACACCTCGGCTTACCATCTAGCGGAAGGTTTCAGAAGGGTAAAAAAACATATATTTAATACTTGCGCCGGGTATTTAATGTTCGGCTCCGCCCGAACTTAGACTTTCTTACTTGTTTAAACTATAATTTTTTTTAGACAAGGAGAAAGCATCGAAAGCTTGTGCCCCGTAGTGTGGAACTTTACTCCGAACTAAAACTCTGTGTGACAGCTGTACCGTATCCCCCCGCTCCCACATCCCATATAACGGTAATTTAGAGAAATACGAAATATTCGATAAATCAGTTACTACTGAAGCTAATTTATTCAAATTTAATGCTTGCAATAATTCTTTACGTTTATGATAAAATTTTGGAAAATGGCCGTGGCACCGCCCACTTATGACCACATATATGTAACCGTTCGACCAATATGTACCAAACTCGGTATGATTATTGTGCTTGCCACTTAAAAGCAAATCGTTGAAAATTATTGACATCCGACTAAAATTACGGCCACTTTCCATATAATGGTAAATTTCAGAAATGCGTAAGACTTCGATATTTCGAAATTTAAGGACGCTAATTTACTCAAAATTTATACTAACAACAATACCTCTAAAAGAAGTAAATTATTTGGAATTTCGGAAAATGGGCGTCATACCGCCCATATACGACTATATAAGTTTATCCCTTCATGTCTAACTGAACGTTATATCGAAGATGTTTGAAATAGGGGTAAAACCAGCCTTGCTTACCATATAGCGTTAGTATTCGGAAAGGTAAAACAACTATAATTAATACTTGCGCCGGGTATTTATTGTTCCGCTCCGCCCGAACTTAGACTTTCTTACTTGTTCATCTTATAATTTTTGTGTTTTACCAGTTTCGGCGTTGTGCCATCTTCAGATGGATATTCGTTCCAAAATAAATTATAATTTTTGCTTTATAGCACTTCCTTTCTACAGCTCCCAAAATCGATTGCAGCAAGGGAGGACCATTCGAGGTGCCACACAAAAAGCTTTGCTTTCTTGGCACCAATCCACGTTTTGCTCCACGTTTTCCTAAAATCGTTTAGACATAGTACAATTAAATATTTTATATAAACCCACCTTCAGCGTTATCCGAAGACTTTGTACCATGTGCTGAACCATTAGCACTGCTGCCAGCCACCTGTAATGTCCTAAGCTCGATCGTACGTTCCTGCTCTGATGCAGGTAGATATGTAAGTACATATGTCTATTAAGTTAAAACAAAGAACTTTAATCTTACTATCTTACTAATATTATAAATGTGAAAGTTTGTATGTTTGTATGTTTGGATGTTTGGGAAATCATCACGCGGAAACGACTGAACGGATTTACATGAAATTTTGTACGCGGATAGCTTATGGGCCAGATTGGTTAATAGGCTGTTTTTTTGAGAGTTGCCACCTGTTAAAAAAGTTCAATTTGTTGAATATGCGGGAGCGACTGAACGGATTTGCATGAACATTTTCACACAGATAGCTTATGACCTAGATTGGAAAATAGGCTACTTTTCTTAAGAGTTGCCACCTGTTAAAAAAGTTTAATTTAATTATTACGCGGAAACGACTGAACGGATTTGCATGAAATTTCGCGCCCGGATAGCTTATGACCTAGGTTGGAAAATAGGCTACTCTTTTTAAGAGTTGCCACCTGTTAGAAATGTTTAATTTAATTAATACGCGGAAATGGGTGAACTGATTTGCATGGAAGTTTTCACACAGATAGCTTATGAGCTAGGCTGGAAAATAGGCTATTTTTTTAAGTGTTGCCAACTGCTAACAAAGTTTAATGAAATTAATACGCGGAAACGTCTGAACGGATTTGCATGAACTTTTGCAAGCAGATAGCTTATGACCTACAGTGGAAAATATTTTAAGAATTGCCACCTATTAGAAAAATTTAATTAAATTAATACGCGGAAATGACTGAACTGATTTGCATGAAAATTTGCACACAGATAGCTTATGACCTAGATTGGAAAAAGGCTACTTTTTTAAGAATTGTCACCTGTTTGAAAATGAAATTTTGCTCACAGATGGTTTATGACCTGGATTGAAAAATAAGCTACTTCCTTAACCGGTTTCCCGATCAGAACGAAATTTGGTACACACAAAATAATTACTATAACTGGTGTTTGGTTTCAAATTCTGACAAACTAGACAACGTAATCAGATTTTATTTTTAATTGGATTAACGATTAATGATTAAAATTAATTAACGATTAACGATTAAAAAAATTTAATCATTAACACCTCCCATAGTGACTGAAAGTTTCATATTGCATATCTCATCAAATGTTTGGTGTAAAGTACTCAAGCTTGGTATGGAAATACATATGTGTGTATGTATGTGAAACTAATACCATACTCATGGAGAAAAATGAGAGTTATTGGAAAAGGTGCTGGGGCAACTCCCATGCAAAGTGATTTTGCTATGCTGCTTATCTCTGGAGGTGTTTATTGCAGAGGACTGAAACTTGGCACCGAGATGTGTACATTTGCAAAATTAATTCCATACTCATGGAGAAAAATTTGCGTTATTCGAAAAGGGGCATGGTACCTCCCGTACAAATTTACTTTTTGCTGCATATCTCTAGAGGCGTTCATGGTGGAGTACTGGGACTTGGTACTGGAGTATGTAAAATCAATTCTAAATTCATGTAAGAAGATTAGGGTTATAAGAAAAAGGGGCATGGCACTCCCTGTATAAATTGACTTTTTCTTGCCACATATCCCTGGAAGTGTTTGTAAAAGAATACTGGAACTTGGTATGGAATGTGAGTTATTAAAAAAGGAGGCATGTCGCCTCCCATACATACTAAAACTTTCTTAATACATATCTCTGGAAGGGTAGAAAATCTCTGGAAGTATTTTAAATTTGTTATGGAGATTTATTTTATAAGTGCCGTACTGACAGAACTAACTTCATTTAATGGAAATGGGAGAGCCGGGTTCGGCCTTATAATCTAAAGCTCTCATGATGCATACATACCTCTTGAGGCATTTGCTACAGTAATGAGAAGTGGTATTTTAAAAAGGCCAGGCTACTAAATTTGAGTGGAAATATTCTAACCCGCCGTGGTACCTCCAAGAAGGTTACACGTTCACGCGTCGTATCCTTGGAACCATTTTAACATAAACTTAGAGGGATTGATATCTTTTGTATGCCTAGCGCGCAGACGAGATTTTATAATTTCATAGTTCTAAACGGCATAACTACCTTAACTCGCTTAAAAAATAACGAGCTATAACAAAATGGGCACAGAAATAAAATATAACATAATTTAATTATTTTTCATATTTGTATAAAAACGTGGGGTGAAACCCGCGGGTATAAGCTAGTAAGTTATATAACACTGATGAATTTATGAATTTCAACATTTCACTTAATATTACTTCCAAAATTATTTGTGCAAGTGCTATGTGAAAATATTTGTTATCTAGAGGCGAGCGCCCACTCGTGGGTGTCACCATAATATTTTTAAAACTTTAGAACTACTTGTTGCCTAAACATGAAACTTTCCCAAAAATGTCGGTATATATTTGTCTATAATGCTGCATTAAAACAAAACAAAAATTTTAAACTTCATAACACAACTTTTACATTTGTAAAAACCACCTCCTTAATTTTTATAAAAAAGTTAAAATATCCGCCAGTTTGTTTTTAATAAGTAAGTATTAAGAAGTGTAGACTCATCTCCTTTAGAATAGTATCTAGTTTATTGTGTACAAATTTCAAATCAATCTATACATAAACGTCTGAGACATAGCGAGCTTAAATGAAAATTTCGCAAAAATTTGTCGCAGTGAAAAATCAGGTTTTGTGGCTTTTTAGACATAAAGGCATGAGTAAAAACTTGGTTAAAATTAACCTTAAATGTATTTTTGAACAAGCTATCAATTACAATTCGTTTGAAATCGCTTCTGTTCACTTCAATTTTATGTTTTATACGCTGCCCGTTGTTTTCGCTGCTTGTTGTTTTCGCTGTTGGTGTCGCCCAAACTTTGCGAGAAGAATAACGGATCATGGTTGCCACAATTGGTAACTTTCTACCAAAATTGGTAACTTTTAAACGATTTGGGTAACTTGGTCACATTTATTTTATTTTGGTAACTTTTGCAACCAAACATCTATTTGCATTACTAGAAAGAAATGAATTATGTTTTGCCTGTGCGTAATTATAAAAACCCTTCGAGTTTCAGTGGCAGCACTACTGACACTTCTGCAAATTTACTTCGATAAAATTAGAGTCATCTCATGTTCGAATACTGGAAATATTTGAATTACAGTGGCAGCACCACGGGCTGCACTTCTGAAACAACTTTCGAATGTTTGCGATACATTTTGAATTCGACAGTACCAAAGGTATAAAAATTCGGCCATCTGGCAATTTTTGGTAAGGTCCAAAAATCCATTTGATTATTCCGGCACAAAAAAAAATGTCGCGTGCTTTTTACCAGTCCCACCTACCGACATGTATTTCGACCCACAGAATCCGAATCTGAGATCCGTTTGACATGTACAGTAAATTATGAAAAAAACCGAAAAAATAGCTCGAAATTTCGGTTAAAAGCACCCGCCACTTTTTTTGTATGCCGGTGCTATTATTCCGTGAGTCGCAGGTTCAAATATCGGCACATTCCGAACGAAAAATTACACTGAAGATGGCACAACGCCGAAACCGGTTTGTCTCCAAACCAAATTTGCCAAAAGATGACGAAACATCGTTCCAGATTACATCATACTCCTACCGTGTCGGAAACACCAACAACGAAAACGAGAATATCGGCACATGCAGTAATTAATTGATAGAAAAATATTTTCTAATAAAAAAATTATTATAATTGTCAATAGCATTTTCAATCTTGATAATTTATCAAGAAAATAGATTTAAACTTCTTTGCTAGAACTGGCGTGTTTTGATAAATAATCGAAAATTGACAATTTATAAAAATACTAGCCGACCCGGCGAACTTCGTCCCGCCAAAAATTAATTTTTTGTAATGAAACATTTTGGTCCAACATTTTCACCAACAGTTCACGTACATGATTTTCAGTGACGCATTTATCTTCTAATATTACGGTTTGGTGGTTGTCAGAAGGCATATTTCCATTGCCAAAGTAAATTACCTAGCAAAAGTGTATATGCATACAAAGATACGTAATAGCTTCAGTGCGTTTGAAAGGCGCCGCGCCCCCTTATGAAAAAGCTCCAATTTTCTCTGAGAGTATGGGATTGATTTCATATATCTCCATACCATGGTCGAGTACTCTACCATGAACACTTCCGGAGATATTGCAGTATGAAAAATTCGGGTTTTTATGGGAGGTGCCACGCCCCTTTTGCCAAAAGCTTAAATTTTTCTATGACTATGCGATTGATTTCATATATCTCCATACCAAGTTCCAGTACTCCATCATGAACACTTCCAGAGATATGCAGTGTGGAAAATTCGGATTTTATGGGAGGTGCCACGCGCCCTTCACTTAGCGGTATGAAACATACTTTAAAACCCTCTTATCATAGCTACCGAATATACACAAAAAATTTCATTCAAATCAGTCAAGCCGTTTCGGAGGAGTTCGACCACAAACACCGTGACACAATATTTTTATATATTTTTATATATTAGATTTTTCATACAAAAATACTAAAAATTGTTCTCTATCGTGAACACTGCCCGAGGTATGCAGTATGAAAATTTCGGTTTGCAGGGGAGGTGCCACGCCCCTTTATCCAATAGCCCCAACTTTTTATCATGACCATTTGATTGATTTGATATACCTCCATTCCAAGTTTCAGTACTCTGCCACGAACACTTTCAGGGAAATTCAGTAAGAAAAGTTCGGTTTGTATGATTGGTGCCACGCCCTCTGCACCTACCGGTATGAAATATACATTACATCCGATTCTCATACCTACCATGTATGCACAAAAAATTTCATAAAGGTCGGCCAAGCCGTTTAGGAGGAGTTCGACCACTAACACCGTGACACGAGATTTTTATATATTAGATTGAATTTATTAAGTGCGCAGAATCGGGCTGTAAGTATATACACATTTGTTATGAAATATAGCAGTTTTATTCAATATATTTTTTCTCAGTGAAGAAGTGAAGATTTGGTAACTTTTGGTAATTTTTCTTAAGAGATTTTGGTAGAAAAAAATGTTGGCGAGTGGCAACCATGTAACGGATCTGCGCATTACGCAACCTCTTTTATATAAACCAGGGAGGCCAACTCGTGGGCAATTTCTTGATTTGCGGGGAATTTCAGTTTGGGTGGGGAATCGGGGAAGGGACCGTTTTTTGTGGAGAATTCCCGTTGACATGGGGAATCGGGGGATGAACTTTTTCTTCATGGTGTTGACTAAATTTTTCTATTTTGCTTCACTAATTTTATAATAAGTCAAAAAAGTTGCATAAGGCATGCAACTGCAACTAAGGTACTGATTATGCAACCCTGCAAATTATGCAAATTATCGTTGATTTGTTAGAATTTTCTTTGTCGCATTTGCTTTCATTAGTATAACGAATAAGCACAATTTATTTTTAAATGGAAGAAAACCGCAACACCTTCGGCAAAAAAATCTAAAACAAAAATTTGTAGCCACTTAAAACTTGCACTTTATTATATTAGAATTGAGTGGGCTACAAAACTTTCAAAAATTTTTCTAGTAAATCTAAATAAAAAGCTAGAAATTTTTACGAAAGTTTGTTAAATGTTTTTTTTTAGATATTGCACAAAGTTTGAAACTTGGATTTATACGGGTTTTGTTAAAAAATGACCTATGTATATTAAAACTTAAAATAACTCAAATTAAATAAAAAATAAAAAATAAATGAGAAAAATTGTCAAAATTTAGGTCGACTGAAATTTTAGATGAATTATCTTTAAAAATTAAATAAACATAAAGTCAAGCAATATATCAAAATACATATATATATATATATATATATATATATATATATTTTTTTTTTTTTTTTTGTTAATATGGAGATATATATGGGTG
The DNA here is from genome assembly GCF_013731165.1 of Rhagoletis pomonella. Lineage (NCBI taxonomy): Eukaryota > Metazoa > Arthropoda > Insecta > Diptera > Tephritidae > Rhagoletis > Rhagoletis pomonella. The sequence goes on from NW_023458563.1 coordinate 18,875,429, forward strand.
GGGAATTTTAAGAAATTTCGGGCAAAATCGGGGAATTTCATTGTCGAAATCGCGGAATTCTCAAAAATGAGTTGGCCACCCTGATATAAAACGGCGTTTCCACGACAACCGAATCACGTGGTTCGCTCTCTCAATTATGAATGGCGAATCAATCTGTTTACACGACACATTCGTGATTCACTTTGCATCTCTGCTTCTTGTTCTTTGCTTTTGTTTAATGTTTAAAGTGCTGTTAATTGTGCATTTCAACGGTGGAGAAAAAATTTGCAGTGGTTAATTAGATAAATCAATAGTTTTAACGAATCTAGCTATTTTTTCAATGTTTGTGCTGGTGGGGATGTGTGTGGTCTATGTGTTTTGACAGCCGTTATCAATAAAAATTAGAGAAGACAACGATTTGTTCTTGATCCCCATGTTGATTGGATCTGAATCACCTACGAATGAAGTGATTCGCTCTCAAAATTTTGTATGGCGAATTACTCGATTCGGTTCAAAATTGGGGCGCCAATCACGAATGAGAGAGCGAATTACGAATGGGAGAGCGAATCACTTGGCGTGGAAACATCATTTAAACCTAAATCCAAGGGGGCCGGCATTCTAACACATTCAAACGATTCAAAACTGAGACTGTGTGCGTTAAGTGCACTGCTCAGCTGCCGCTCTTCGTATACGTGTGAAACACACATGTGCTCAGAGAGCGCTCAGTGAGCTATGGCTAGAGCCAGTGATGGAAAAGTAGGCACAATAGTGCCAATTTTTGGCACTTTCATTCCCAAGGGCACTTTTGGCAAGAGTGTCCAGATTTGGCGATTTCACGCCAATTCGGCGATTTTTTTTTAGATATTATTTGCGCGTAAAAATTTAGGAAATCGCCATTGCCGATTTTTACCATTCAAATAAATTTGTTCCAATTATAAAAATGTACAAAACTTAGTTTTCCACAATAATTTTACAGAAGAGGCTAATGAACTGCGTGATAAACTTGACTTAAGAAGCATATTAAAAACTGTTAAAAATTTTTAGTCACCCTAATCGAAGAATCACAAGTTTCAGGGACCTGCCAATTCACTATTTGACTTTGAAGGAAAGAAAAGCAGCGGAACCTGAATATCTAAACCTTTAGCTTTCCCATGGAATAACTTTTTTCAGAACCATTCCATCCGACTCTGAAGAATTTTGGATAATTGCTTACGGAGTGAAAACCGCAACAGGCAATCAAATATTTGGAAATATAAGTAAAGTAGCCTTCATATTGTTATCCTTGCCGCACTCACATGCTTTTGTTGAGCGCGTTTTTTTCCGTAACGAATTCAACAAAAACTAAGTTTCGAAATAGGATGAGGTTGGAAAGCCTTAATTCAATAGTTGGAATAAATAGTTATATTAAGGCTAATAGTTTCTGCTGCAAAACGTTTCCAATATCAAACAGTATGTTATCAAGGTTGAATTGCTCAATATATCGCACACCCTCTTGAAAAGAGTCACAACTCAAAATTTGGCATTTTTAAGATTATGCGCTAAAAATGCATACAGAGCTTTTATTTATCTTTTAGCAAAAGCTGGAGCAAATTTTGTTATAATTTGTTAAGAAACCTAAGGTAAAGTAGCCCTTGCCCATATGATTATCATGTGCTAAGAAATAGTTTTTCGCATTTTCTGACAAACGTGTTATTTTGAGTTGTGACTCTTTTGAAGACGGTGTGCGATATGAACAACAGAAATGTAAATGATTCATACACTATAGGTAATTTTGAAAAAAATGTAGAAATAGCTGATCTCGCCTTATTATAGGTTTTTATTTTATTTTTAGCGCCGAGCGCTTAAAAGCGGATTGTGCGATTAATCAATTAATATGAGTTATAATAAGTTTAATAATTGCGCAGTACTATTGCAAAATGTGTTCAAACAAATATTTTTTAAAGTACAGTAAACCCCGCTTAAGCACCTCACGAAAAATGTCAGCTTTTTAAGGTACTTAAGCGGACCTAATTACTGATGTAGTTACACCTTCTTGTTAACTTACATAACAAGAATAACAACATTTAATGAAGTATACATAGTTTAAAACCAAAATCGTAGCATTATGTAAATACATAAACATGTAAAGAAAAACTTTATTAAAAAAATATTTAGTGCAATGGTATATCATTTTTACAAGAATTAAATTGTTTAAAAAGTCAAAGTTGGACATATCATTTTGTACCAAATTCACAATAATATTGTTTGCCACTTATGTTTATTTATTAATTTTTAAGATTTTTCAATCAATTAAAATGCAGTTCATTCCCTAACAAGTACCATATAAACCTAAGCTTAAGATTTTGTAGAACACTTAAAAAAAATCATCATAATTAGATGTGTGGCGCTGCTACTGAATTTCTAAATACATAAATATTTTAAGGAATTTTAAAAGAGCACTTAAAAGGGGAAAATTATAAGTAAAATTGTAAATGGGGCATGAAAAATTGAGGTACTAAGGCGGGTTAGGTACATAAGCGGGGAGGTACTTAAGAGAGGGATTTTCTTCAGAATACATTAAAAAATTCATGGTGTCCAAAAATGTTGGTTATTTAAGCGGGTTAGGCACTTAAGCGGGGGTGTACTTAAGCGGGTTTCACTGTATGCGTATTTAAAAAAAAAATGTTTGTACATCTCTATTATAAAAGTGATTTTTGTTATTTATTATTACCCTCTGAAGGTTTTATATCCGTTTTTGGTTTTAAAAACTATATTATAACAAGGTCTCATTTTTAAAATAAAATATTTGTTAAATTGATTTCATGAATTTTATTAGAAAAAAATTGGCGATTTTTGGCTATTTTTTTCAGAAATTGCGCTTTTTTTAACAATCTGGACACACTGCTTTTGGCACAATTCATTCAGTTTTGGCACAATCATAAATTCGGTAGACTTCCAAAACGTATCAATACCATGTTTTGATACTGTTATAGTGCGGTTTTCAAACTGTTTGTATATGCAGAGTAGCGACACATTGCAACCATATACATTGCATATTTTAAATATTCAATATAGCAATGAACAATTTTTCTGAATTTTTCATTTCTAAAACACCATTGGTAATCAATAACAAACGAAGCATCAACTTTGTTTTTGAAGCGCTGATTGCTCTAGCGATGCGTTTCGATAACTTTTCAGATGCGTTTTGGAAAAGTATACGTTGTCAATATTTTGTAGTTCGGCGTTATGAAACATTATACTTTGTATGCAAAGTAATTGACGTTTTGGAAGTCAGCCTTATAGAAGTTTAGCCAGAATATAACAGACAATCATATCGTCGTTTAAAGTACAAAAGCGCGTATCAACAAAACGCAAAACCGCGTTTGTGAGGTTGCATGAATTATTTTCTAAAGAGTAAAAACACTCATTTTTCAAAATGGTTCTCTTTTTTATAAAGCGATCGCATTTCTGAGAGCTTGTATGAGTAAATCCAATTTTTGGCAGCAAATGTCAGTTACGCGGTCTTGCAGAATGACGATACACGGTTTTGTACTTTAAACGACGATATATTAAGAATTAAGAATTAAAATAAGGGCCATTATATAAAGTTAATAACAATTTTTCAATGTAAAGAATAGTCAAAACTGGTCAAAATGTCGCACTGCTATTATTTTGCACATAGGTACGTATATGTGTAAACAGGTCCAAATAGTTATATTTAAGTTTTTTTCCCCTTCGTCATTGGAATATTGTGTTATTTTAATATGATTTTACTCTAATAATTCAATGAATTACATTAAAAATATATACTATTTCTAAAAATACCTGTGTGGTTCTTAAAAAGCCTTAAAAGAAAGCAATTTCAATTTTGTGGCACTTTCATCTCCTTTTTGGCAGTCCATTAGGCACATTTTGAAGTTTTGGAATACCATCCCTGGCTAGAGCTGTAAAACTATCAATAGTCATCCCATTCGATGTTTTCGATAGTTTGCATTGAAACTATCGATACCATCGATAGTATCGGATAATTTTAAAATGCATTGACGGAGCTATTTGTATAAACTTTTTAGTTTCATTTAGTTCCTGCTAATTGCTATATAGCGATTTTCAGTAACTTTGTCCTTTCTCTTCGATTTTTAAAATATTTTAAACCGATAAAATAAAAACCTAAAATTCCCAATCGTTGAAGAACAAATCGCTTGGAAACGTAAAGATAACTGTATGTATTACAAAAAACGTTCATCAGTCCAACTTAGGGTTGCCAGATTTTTTATGCGCGAAATCAGTACGTTCGACTTTTTCATGCTAAAAAATCAGTACTTTTCCGTACATTTTTATTCAAAGCAAAATTATGAATGTAAGTAACAGAAAATACTTTAAAACGCCAGAGTTCTTGTTTTTAACAATATTTTGGTATATAAATAAAATATAGTTCATAAAAATAAAAGTGTTATTCATTTTAACATGAGTGTACACATCATTATACATAGGAGCCAATATATTATTTTAAATTTGTGACATTTTTGAACAGCAATAATGAGATCGTTCTCAATTTCAGTGTTTAAATATACAAAGAAATCTATACATTTCATTTTAAAACTATTTTTAATTTGAAGTTCACTTTCAAAAATTTTAATTAGAAGCCAGTTACTCTCTTTGCGCCAGGAAACAAACTTTATTCTTCAGATCCTCTCAGTTGAGTGTGGTATTGAAAAAAAAAGAAATAAATAAATATTTTTTCTTACTGTGAAAAAGTACCACTTTTTAAGGACTTCATCTATATTTCCTTATGTCTTAAGTAATTTTTCAACTACGCAAAAACTGTGAAAGACTAAGAATTCGCTAAAAAGAGTATCTAACTCTATGTCTTGTATGAAAAACTCTTTTACAAAGTCAGTAAATTGAGAAACGGGAGTTGTCAAAAATAGGCAAAAGCCATTCGAATATTCAAATTTATTGTTATAAACTGAAAGTTATTTTCCAGATAACTAACAACACTCGACAAAAATTTCAGCCTTCTTTTTAAATAATTTAAGCTCCACCATATCATCGCAACTGGTACGTAACGACCCGGCGATATGATCTTTTTTGTTGTATTAATTTCTTGGACATATCAAACATTATCTAAAACATTCCAACTATAATTAAATTATTTTCTTATTATTTTTTTACAGTACAGTTTAGGGAAGTTCCAACGTTATGTAAAAACCTTAAGAAAATGCTAAAGTTTTTTGTTTGAATTGAAAATTCAGTACAAATCAGTTCAAATTGCTAAAATGCTAAAGTTTTTTGTTTGAATTGAAAATTCAGTACAAATCAGTTCAAATTGTGAAAAATCAGGGCATTAGCGTACTGATTGAAGAAATGAATAAAATCAGTACAGTTGAAAAATCAGTACTGTACTCATAAAATCAGTACGTCTGGCAACCGTAGTCCAACGCCAGCTACGCCACAGTATTTTTGCATAGAAATCGCTCCAAAATTTACGGAAAAGTCCATATTTCAAGCGTGTGCTACAAGAACCGAAATCAGTGTACAAATAGCCGAACCGTACCCAGACATCTACATGATTATTTATCCATTCAAAGTATCAAACGGAAACACAAGGATCTCCAAAATTTGACTAAACCTGGCTTATATCAATAGTATGGTTCCAAAAAGATATTTAAACTATTTTTTTTTTAATTTAATTACATCCAATTTACATGATTCAAGTACTTTAACGTAATTATGGTTCATTCTCTTTTGCGTTTTCTATTTGCTTTTGCACACGCAATTTTGTTAAATTCCAGTTTTTGGTTCTTTAAATAGGAAACAACGAAAATGTCCAAAGCAAAGCAAGAAACTTGAAACCACTTGATGGTACAGACGCATATGTACAAGCAGAATTAAATCCAATCCTGACCCGTGTAAAACCCTGTAATAGGTAAAAAAATAGTGATGTGTAAGCAAATCAATGTTGCCAAATTCCAAATTTCAAAAATAACGAAATGCATACTAAGTAACACATATAAGGTTTGTTCCACAAACTACTTGTAGAAAAACTCGAGCAAAGTTCAAACTGTGAGCGTATATCAAAAAAACTCTAAAACTTACTTGTGGAACTCGTATGTGTAACTCGAAGTGACTTCGAGTAGCTTGTGGAACAAACCTATAATATAAACAATGTGTATATTTCCTCAAACAAAGGCTATCGATAGTGGCCAACGACCATTCGATAGTGCAAACAAATGGAAGCATTCGATAGTATCGATGGTACCATCGATAGTTTTACAGCTCTAGCTATCTAAAGCCTGCCGACCACTGATTTAGAGTATCGAGTTAGAAGTTGGACAAAGATTAGATTATTTTTCAGAATTTTGTTGGAATATGAACCATATGTACATATATTTTGGATTTTTATTTTTTTCGATCAAGCTTGATCATTATTTTGTGATTCTTAGTTTTCAATAAAAAAAAAAGCGTTGTATGTACATATGTAATAAAGAACTGCAAAATACAACATTTTCTTTAAAAATGTCTTTTTCAAAAATTTCAGGCATTGATATGTCATGTCAATTCAAACAAGGTGTTATGCCATGTTATTTCATCTCAAACATACTGTTTTAGCATGTCGTTGCTACTTAGCTAAGCTGCTGTTCGCTGTTGTTCGCTGTTGTTCTTCTGCAGCATATTTTTAATACTGTTTGCTCCTGCCTTGGACGAAAATATATACAGGTTTTTAATTAGACAATTCTTTAATACATTTTACTATAATAGGTATTAAAAAAATTTACAAAATCTCTTCCCGTATATAAAATATATTTAGTAATGATGACTATGTCACATGTGTCGCATGTACTGCTTGTGTTGACATGCATAGATTTGATGCATGATTTGATTTCAATAATTCGACAGTGTCTTCATATGTTATTGTGAAACATGTATGGGCGACATAATATGAACTGGCACTAGCATGTTGTGGCTCATGTCGCTATGTTTTATAGTTCAACATTTGCAGGCGTTTAATTAGTCTGTTCCTTTGAACTTCGGACTAAAACCTGTGGAACTGCAAACTACAATTTTACGCTCTCAAATGAGAGTAAAAGGAGAACAGATGCAGAAGTGCATAGGAACGCAAAAAGCACTATTTCCTGTAAAAACGTCAGTCGGTTTGTTTACATGTCATTTGTACAACACTGATTTAGCTGAAATATCACTAAATAATTATTAAAATCTATACATATTCAAACATTTCGTTGTTTACTTCCATTTTTTTACAAATATAAGGTACTTTGCTTTCGCCGCTGTTTGTTTTTGCTTGCATATGCAAATCAGCTGATCGTTTGACACTTTTCATGAACTTACAGGAAAAGAAACTCCGGACTAAATCCTGTAACTTCTGACTAGGAACAGTTGCTCAGTTACTCTCTCAAATGTGTTCCCACTTACAGGTTTTATGTCAATAGGAACGACTTCCTGTAAGTTCTGACTAAATCCTGTAAACCGGACTGCTATTGGAACAGACTAAATATGTATGTACATATACGGTATGTGAGCTTCCTGCGACATCATAGGGTAAGTAAGCGCTTTGCGACAACACTACCTTCTTTATATGGCACCAAACACGGTATCGAATAAACTCGTGTCACTGTAGCTCGCTTGAAATTCAAGAAATGAGTCGATCGAACACACTTTAAAACAGAGTTCATCTCAATTCAATCCTGTTAATAAAAGTGTAAATTTTTTAAAATAATAAACATTCAAAAATAATAATTCAAAACTCAAAAAGGATATTAGCTATTAATTTTATAATAAAGCTTAGCCTAAATGTAATTTTTAGAACTGTTTAAATATTTTACTTCATACTCAGTTGTATGAAACGACCCTGTGGACTAATTCCGTGTTTATATGCACTCCTACCACGATTCAACAACACTTAACTCGCATTCAAAATGTGATTTATGTGGCACGGATAAAGATTTCAATTTGATTTAAGAATGTGTTTACATGTGTGCGTCCAAATAACATGGTTTAACTTAGAACGAATTGAAGCATCGTATAAACGAGGTATACGAATTCAAAGTAAAAATAAACTCATGGCAAAATCGACTACGAAACAAAAAAGTGATTTTGCTAAAGAAGAAGCTATAAAGGAGTTATGAAGTTTTAAAAAAAAACGAAGTGAAACGCTTCGATTAAAGTAAATGCGACAGGCCTGGTCGTCCTATTTCCACCAAACAGGGGCGAACGCAGAACGGGGTATAAATTGGAGTGCTAACATACAGTTTTCCACAAAATAATAGGAGTGCAATATTTTTACCAGTTTTGGCTATTTGTCTTTTGTTTATTTATTGATTTCAGAGAATTTTTTCGGTTGAAGGTGTTTCACGTTTTTTTTCGTACAAAGTATGTTCGACAATTTTCTTTTATGGAGGACACTGTCAGTAATAAACAATGGTCAAAAATCAAGGGGATTTTTTAGACACTTAAAACTGGCACTTCATTAGAGTAAAATGAAATGGGCTACAAAACGGCATACCAAAATTTTTTATAAAGATTCTGATTAAAAAGTCTGAAGATTTGGTGAAAATTTCAAGGTTTTTATAATTTTTCTATAAACATTGAAATCTGAGTTTAACTACGATTGCCCCGTCATTTACTCCGAAGGTTTTATTAAAATTACAAACGGACTCAGATTCGGATTCAGGGTGCCGAAATACATGTCGGTGGGCGTGTCTGATTAAAAGCACACACCGCTTTTTTTTTGTGTGCTATATGTATGTACATATACATATAATATAGCTATTATCCTGAACTTTTCGTTTACCTAGAAATCTTATTTTAAGTATAAAAATCAGCAAAAATAAATGTTCTTAATGCTGTCAAACGCCGTTTTCTTGAGTAAGATAAATGGTGGGAAAGAATCAATTTTGGTAGGTTTTCAAACCAGCTCTTGGTAGGAAAGAAGTTTTCCAGTGGTAACCCTGAAGCTTAACTGCAGTTAAGAGCTGAGTTAAGTTCTAAGAATTTTGACATGGGGTGATCGGCAAAGTTTATATTTAAATTTTTGCTTTTTGACTTTGGTTTGCTTGTAATTAATACAAGTAGTTGCCCCCCTTCGAGCTGATATCCCTGTTTTCCAATAGCCATAAACTGCAGTTAAGGCTTGGTGGAAATGAACTATAATACTAACTACATGTTAAACATCGTTATCGACTTCCTGTTATACATATGTATGTTATGGCGTCGATCACATCGATAACCATGTTCAACCTGGGGTTAGTGGTAACCATGAGTAGCCGGCGGTTACAGTGCCAAACAAGACGAAGAAGAAGCAGATTATTGGAAGCCGTAAATATTGAATGGCCCATAGCAATCTACTTTCGTCTAACTGAGGACTCACTCCAGAGGCCTATAAAAATTCGGTATTTAAACGAATTCTCCCCGGTTATGAATGTTCAATATGTATTCATCTATTTTATCTACTTTGTCAAGATGTTATTCCAGTAGTGAGACTTCGAAACCGCTACGCTAACTTTCTATAGTTTAGAATTTCTAAATGAATAACAAATGAGCTAAACATATGCAAAGCAAAAGCGGGAGGAGTTCAATATAAAACTGTAAGCAATATTGATATGTTATGTTGGCCTGGCGGCGTTGCATATTTTTAGGCACAAGCCTTTAGAGATTTTTTGCCATAGAAATTATGCATGGCGATTTTTAGAATCCATATTCAGGACTCTCAATTAAGGATTCAGAACATAATTAAACTCATGTATTTATTTCATTACACTTAACCCATATTCTTTCACTTTGGTTACTTTTGGGTTCACGTAATTTTATCTTCGGTTTTTTTTCAACCGTTTTCGTCATTTTGTTTTATTTTCTTTCGTCCAATGTATCCCACGTATTTTGTTTTATCGTACATATTTCACTTGTATTACATTGTTCCCATTTGCTATGACTGTAGGTGCCTTGTACATTTGTGTGTGTATGCATGTACATTACGGTGACCATCCGTCCTGTATTATACGGGACAGTCCTCTTTTTTGACCCATTGTCCTGGTAATTTACTTATTTTATACGGGACGCCAAATCTTCTGTATTTCTTTTAATATCCTGTATTTGTCTCGTATTCGGTGCTCCGAAGCATTAACAGCTCATTAAAATGGCTTGCCTATGAACGAGTTTTAAGTGATTTTGGTATATAATGGTAATTTTCTTTATAAACCGTTATTATTTTCTAATCTGAATGCCTGTGATTCGAATCGAAGAATACATACAGCGACCAAAATAGAAATTAAGACCCGACATTTTAGTAAGTTATGGCTATTTTTCTTTAGTTTATGTAATGTTTATTATTTATTTTATTACAGTAAAGCTCTTTTCCTAACAAAAACTGTAAAAATCAATTCTGCAATGTTTCACCAAAATTTCAAACTTTTTAATTAGAATCTTTAGAAAAAAAATTGGTTTGCAGTTTTGCAACTCACTAAAATTGAGTATAATAAAGTGCGAGTGAAAAGTACTGCTCATTTGCTTCTCTTTCAAAAAAGAAGGCCAAACATACATAATTTCTATGAAAAAAGCGTAACATTGTCAACAAAAAAAAAATGTCAAAAATTAGTGGTAAGCCTTACCGACTTAAAATTGCACTTTCTGAGACTAAAAGTTAACGAATTTTCGAAACAAATTTGACGGGGTAAATATCTCGAGAAAATTATACTACAAATTTGTGATGTTACTATAAGGATACTCTTTCAGGGAAAACAGTGTGAAAAAAATTTGCAATATAATTTTTTCTCCCGTATTCGGCTTTCATAAATATGGTCACCGTAATGTACATACGCTTTGTATGGTTGTGTGAATGTATGGTTTCCCCGCAGGGAAAACTGCTATATCTTGTGAATGGTGCCAGCTTCCAATTCAGCACGAAACTAGTTCACTTTCTATCCTTTTTCAATGTTGACAACTGGTATTTCTAACATTTTCTGGCTATATGCATCAGCACCTGCCAATAGAAATACTAGTAGCACCATACCAGTTGACGGGATAGTCTGTCGATTCTTCCCCCATCGAAGGAATACCTATGCTATGCTATGCTATGCTCGCGGTGCTCCAACAGTCGAATTGACCGACAGAGCAAAGAACTAGCATGTTATTCCTAAGGGAATCAACTTTTTCTTTTGTATTTTTTATTTACTTTTTTTTTGTAATTTTTAAACTTGGTTTTTTAAAAGAAAAATATTCATATATATATATTTTTTAATTTCATTTAGTTTTATGGCTCTAGTATTTATTGACATACATCTTTGATATAGTTACATATATTAACTTACATTGATTTAATTTGAAAAATCTTAACCACCTGCCAGTGGATTCGAACCTGCGATCTCAGAACCAGAACCGATAGTCTTCGCGCGACGCCACAGCCGATATTTTTGAGAAAAGCTATAGATTGCGATTAATTTTTGGCTTTGGCAATTCAAGAGCAGATCTTGCTTATCGCGTCAGTTGTTCGGGGGGCAGCGAAAATGCGAAGACAACAGGCAACCTAGCGGGCAAACTACCAGCACAGGAAAATCTGGAATTGCTTCTTATGGTAAAGTGTAGACCGCAAAAGGAAATGTGGAATCGAAATAAATTCGTAAGCGCATCGTAGGACATGCTCAAACAAAAGCGATCAGTTCATTCCATATAAAGAGATCATATTCGTAACATTTCCTTTGCAATTGTTCCCGAAGTCATCCCGGATTAGTCGCATTTTTTGCAGGGAAGTATTTCTTTTATTTGGCTGTGTTGTGTGTGCTTGTGTAGGTACGGTAAAAACAGAACCAAACTAAATACGGACACACAACATACACGTACATATGTTGATACATACTTACATACATATGTATGTATGTATGTACCACTTTTAAAGGTCCAGATTGTTTAAAAAAAGCGCGATTTCTAAAAAAAATCGCCAAAAATCGCCAATTTTTTTTTTTATAAAATTCATGAAATCGATTTAGCAAATCTTTTATTTTAAAAATGAGATCTTGTTATAATATAGTTTTTAAAACCAAAAACGAATATAACACGTTCAGAGGGTAATAAAAAATAACACAAATGTCTTATATAATAGTGATGCACAAAAAATTTTCTTTAAAAATACGCATACTTTTTAAAAATATTTGTTTCAACACATTTTGCAATAGGACTGCGCAATTATTAAATTTATTAAAACTCAAATTAATTGATTAATCGCACAATCCGCTTTTAAGAGCTCGGCGCTAAAATTTAAATAAAAATCTATAATAAGACGAGATCAGCTATTTCCAGAGTTGGGCAAAATTTATTGGAATGACGATTAACAAATGAATAAATTGTTTTTCTTGTTATTCGTAACTAATAAATAATTGTGTTGATTAAAAACAAAAATATTCCAATGACGGATAAATTATTTTATTCGTTATTCGAATGATTATTATCTTCATTAATTATTCGAATAACGAACAAAATAATAATAAGACAAGTAATTTATGTATATAGATATGTACATATATTTATGTATAAAATGATAACCGTTTTCGTTGTTGCGATTTAACTCAAACCCCTGGATACATTAAAATCAAATTTTCGGAGGTTATTCCATACGCATAAAGTTCTATTAAAGGCTATTAGAAAACTCCTTGGTGGCGATGGAGCCGAGTTATTTATAAAAGCCGTATTTATGAACTGATTTCGTTCAAATTCAAAATGTGTTCTTCCTGCATGACGAAAAATACTTATGCGAAAAATGGACCCGGTAGGTGGCGCTGCAGTTGGGTTATTTAGAAAATCCCTATTTATTTTACAATTTGATGAAATTGCTCGGGCGGCCATTGCTGCAGCAGTAAGACTCAAGGAAACCAGCTCTTGGATATTTTAAAAGTGGCGAATCAGCAAGGATAGTTTCGACCACATCCTTCCAAGAAAGACCACTGTTGGTATATCAATGGCCAAATTTTACATCGAGGATTTTTGGCTCTCCTATAATAGAAAACGGTCATCTGTGCTCTTCAGCTTCCGTATAAGGACTTTTGTTCGCCTACATGACATAAGACTAGAGGTTGACGCATCGGACCAATGTTGTAGTTGCAAGATCATAGAAGAAGATTACGCACGCTTAGAAAAGATCTCACAAGTGGAAATAAGACCATCGATAAAGCTCATGACATTGAAAGGAATTTTTTCTTGCATATAGCATCAGAGCGCTATTTTTTTGGCAGAAATATGTGTGAGAAGGGTTGTGCTATTTAGTTGTTCAACCTAAATTAAGAATTTTTACTTTACCCATATTTGGTTTTCAACGCTATTCTTGCATTGGCCAACTCAAAAAATCTTATCAGGGGCCGCGAAACCAGAGGGAATACGCTAGTATTCTTGATGAAATAGTAAGCAGGATTCAGCAGAACTCACAATCCTTGACAAAAGAAATAAAAGTAAAAGGTGACTCAATGTGTTAAAAATGAGTTTTTATTCATTATTTAAAATCACGAATAAAATAACGAATAAATTATTCGCAAGCAATTTATTCACGAATAATTTATTCGTGAATAAGTTATCTGCGAATAATTATATTACGGATAAAATTTTATTCGAATAATTATCGAAATAACAATTTATTCGAATAATGCCCAACTCTGTATTGAGCTATTCAACCTTGATAACATACTGTTTGATATTTGAAACGTTTTGCAGCTGAAACTATTAGCCTTCATATAACACTTTATTCGAACTATTGAATTAAGGCTTTCCAACCTCATCCTACTTCGAATCTTAGCTTTTGTTGAATTCATTACGGAAAAACGAGCTCAACAGAGCATGTGGGTGCGGCAAGGATAATAATATGAATTTACTTATATTTCCAAACATTTCATTGCCTGTTGCGTTTTTCCCTCCGTAAGCAATTATCCGAACTTCTTCAGAGTCGGATGGAAAGGTTCTGAGAAAAGTTATTCCATGAGAAAGTTAAAAGATTTAAATATTCAGTTTCCGGTGCTTTTCTTTCCTTCAAAGTGAAATAGTTAATTGGCAGGTCTCTGAAACTCGCCCTCTTATGATTCACACATTTTTCTGGTGACAAAATCAAAGCTTTTTTAAAAGTATTTAATTGACAGGTAATCGTTCCAAAAGTTCTTCGAATAGGGTGATTAAACATTTTGGAGAGTATTTTAAAACGCTTCTTAAGTCAAGTTTATCACGCAGTTCATTAGTCTCTTCTGTAAAATTATCGCGGAAAATTAAGTTTTGTATATATTTATAATTGAAAAAAATTTATTTGAAAGGAAAAAACGCCAAAAATCGCCAATGGCGATTTCCTAAATTTTTACGCGCTAATATCTGAAAAAAATCGCCAAATTGGCGCGAAATCGCCAAATCTGGACACTCTGGCTGGGAGTTATATGAATATTCGGATAATCCGGTTATTCGGATATCCAATTATCTGATCAAAAAATCCGAATATCCAGATAACAAAACGAACGAATATTAACCAGTTATCTGGATAGCAAAATTAACGGACATTATCAGGATATCCGGAAAGAAAACGGATATTAATAAGATATCCGGATAAAAAAGAGAACGTATATTAACCATCTATCCGGATTTAATCCGTGTACACGAATATCCGCATATACGGATAGTCCTATCCCTAGTACAGATGATCGTACACATGTATGTATATATGCTTTTGTTTGTAGCGTCGAAGCGCGCACTAACAATGCTCTTTTGCATTGCTACCCTTCAGGGAAACCGCGAACTAGTGAATCAAATTTCTAGTTCCGTACTAAATCTTTATCGCCAAAACCGAACCAGTCCGATGTGTTGATTTTAAAAAAGTGTTTTATTTCACTTTTTAAAACTACATATCGCTAGCTAAGAGTGAAAAGTTGCTGTTAAGTTCAGTTAAGTCCACTTTTTCTAAAAATTATATTTCGATGCATGAACTTAAAAAGATCGAACGAACTTGTAATTGGTTTTGTTCAGTGATTCCCAAATTTGTTATTTCCAAACTAGTCATAAGTCCAAAAGAATAAAATAAAATTTCAGTAGAAACTAGGGCTGTGCGATTAATTGATTACTCAAAATTTTAATTAATCATAAAGTAAATAACTCAATTATTCGATTAATTGGAAATTATGATTACTCAAAAGTTCAGTTACTCGAGTAATCAAGATTTTTGATTAACCAAAAACCAAAATTTTTGAGTAAAATGCTTTATGATTAATCAACATTTCGAGTAAAATGAGTAATCAACATTTCAACTCTTTACATATGTATAAAGTAGTTAAAGTTCCTTGATACTTTGAAAACAACGTTTCTGTTTTCAAAAATTAACACAAAAAATTTTTTTCATATACAGAATGTAAAAAAGAAAATAAGCATTTTCCAAAGCAAACTCTATTAACGAGCAAAATTATTTTTTTTTGAGTAATCATATTTCAAGTAACTTGATTAATCATCGTTTTGAGTAATCGAAATCTTGATTACTCGAGTAATTGAATAACCGAATAATTGATTAACCAACTTGCTCGAGTAATAGAATAATCGCACAGCCCTAGTAGAAACCTATGTACATATATCTAAGTTGACGAATTTGGAACTGGTTCAGAGCTTTACAAAAAGGGATGCAGAACGAACTAGATCTTATCTGTCGAATTTCGATGCTGCGGGGGGGCATGTTTACTTTACATAGGTATATATATATGTATATACACATATGTGTTTGGCGGGGTTTTCGTTCAAATCCGCTATCACTCTGCACTTCGCAGATCCCTTATCACAGTTTGCTAATACGAAACAAATTTTTTTTTAAAACATGGCCGCTGTGGTGTAGTGGTAAGCAGTGCGCGCTTTCACTCCGCAGCACCTGGGTTGCAGCCCTGGCAAAGCAACATCGCAAAAAAATATAGAAAAAAGGGTTTTTCCTAACAGCGGTGGTCCCTCGGCAGGCAATGGCAAACCTCCGAGTGCATTTCTGCCATGAAAAACAGCTTCTCATAAAAATACAATCGCCGTTCGGAGTCCGCGTAAAACGGTAGGTCCCTCCGCTTTGTGTGACAACATCAAGGCGCACGCCACAAATCGGAGGAGAATCTCGGCCAAACTCTAACAAATGTGTAAGCGCCAATCTATTATTATTATCTACTATCTAAGCAAAACCAGCAAACACCTCTACACAGCCAAAGGCATGTAAACGCATATTTCTTACAATCATTTGGACACATTTAATTTTAAATTGAAAACACATTTTTTTAAAATTGCACACATGAAAAAACCAAAAAGACTAAACAAATTATGATACTTTTTTCGTCTGTCGATTTTAGAACTGGTTCGGAATTATAGAATTTAGGACAGATTCGGAACTATCGACAAAGGGATGCAGCGGGGTGGGGCAATTGACACTTCGTATAACATCGCAAGTTAAATTCGCCAGTTGCTAGTCATGGTTCTGAATTCTCTAGTCAGAACCAGGTCGGCACTAGTGTGTTTCCCGACAGGGTAAAACCAGCCAGCATACCGTATGTACATACCTAAACTTGTACGTATAAATGTATGTAAATATATACATATGAGCACGTTCGTACGTATTAGAGGGCTGCATGAGTTCATTCAAACTTCTAGCCAGATAGAGTATAGTAGATTTAAATAATCTACTTCACATTCAAAACACTCAGCGGGAAGAATATACCCAACGGGACTGAAAGTGAGCTGCTCCCCAAAGGAGCAAGTAGGGAGCAGTAAAAAAACAAAGTAAAAAAAAAATATTTAATTTCTATCAATGCTCAGAAATAAATATCATTCTGATTAGTAACATAAAATATTTTCTTTTCAAAAAAAGTTAATTTATGTATAACCATGTATGTATGTATGTGTTTTCATATGTATATCACATAGAAAATAAGAAAAACCCATGTTTATAAGTACACGTTATAAAACCATCAAATGGTTTACAAAAACGCCATTATTTTATTAAAACAAAAATCTAATATATAAAAATCTCGTGTCACGGTGTTAGTGGTCGAACTCCTCCGAAACGGCTGGACCAATCTTTATGAAATTTTTTGTGTATATTTGGTAGATATGAGAATCGGATGTAAAGTATATTTCATACCGCTAGGTTCAGGGGGCGTGGCACCTCCCATACAAACCGATTTTTTCATACTGCAAATCTCTGGAAGTGTTCATGGTAGAGTACTCTAACTTGGCATGGAGATATATCAAACCAATGGCATACTCATGGAGAAAAATTTTGG
>NW_023458563.1:18892660-18892824 GCF_013731165.1 Rhagoletis pomonella
CTGCATATCTCTGGAAGTGTTCATGGTAGAGTACTCTAACTTGGTATCTAGATATATCAAACCAATGGCATACTCATGGAGAAAAATTGTGATTATTGGAAAAGGGGGCGTGGCACCTTCCATACAAACCGAATTTATCATACTGCATATCTCTGGAAGTGTTC
>NW_023458563.1:18892834-18892993 GCF_013731165.1 Rhagoletis pomonella
CTGGAAGTGTTCGTGGTAGAGTACTCTAACTTGGTATGGAGATATATGAAACCAATCGCATACTCATGGAGAACGATTGTGGTTATTGGAAAAGGGGGCGTGGCACTTCCCTTACAACCGAATTTTTCATACTGCATATCTCTGAAAGTGTTCTTGGTA
>NW_023458563.1:18893003-18893722 GCF_013731165.1 Rhagoletis pomonella
CTGAAAGTGTTCTTGGTAGAGTACTCGAACATGGTATGGAGATATATCAAACCAATCGCCTACTCATGGAGAAAAATTGCGGTTATTGGAAAAGGGGGCACCTCCCATACAAACCGAATTTTCCATACTGCATATCCCGGAAAATGTTCATGGAAGAGGACTCGAACATGGTATGGAGATATATGAAAGCAATCGCATACTCACGGAGACAAATTATGGTTATCGTAAAAGGGGGCGGGGCACCTCCCATACAAATCGAATTTTTCATTTTGTTTAACTTTGGAAGTGTTCATGGTAGAGTACTCGAAGCTGGTTAGGAGATATATGAAAACAATCGCATACTCATGGAGAAAAATTGTGGTTATTGGAAAAGGAGGCGTGGCACCTCCCATACAAACCGATTTTTTCATACTGCATACCTCTGGCAGTGTTTACGATATAGTACTGGAATTTGGCAATTAGGGTGTCCCTATCCTAAAAAAATTTTCTCTATTTTTTTCTTTTAGATCTTTTGGTATTTTTGTATGAAAAATCTAATATATAAAAATATCGTGTCACGGTGTTTGTGGTCGAACTCCTCCGAAACGGCTTAACCGACGAATGAAATTTTTTATGTATATTTCGTAGGTATGACAATAGGGTGTAAAGTATGTTTCATACCGCTAAGTGAAGGGGGCGTGGCACCTCCCATACAAACCAAATTTTTCACACTTTATATC
>NW_023458563.1:18893732-18913847 GCF_013731165.1 Rhagoletis pomonella
TGAAGAAAAATTTGGCTTATTGGAAAAAGGGGCGTGGCACCTCCCATGCAAACCGAATATTTCACACTGCATATCTCTGGAAGTGTTCATGGTAGAGTACTTGAGCATGGTATGGAAATATGAGAAATCACTCCCATACTCTTAGAAAAAATTGCGTCTATTTTATAAGGGGGGTACGGCGCCTTTCAAACGGTACTGAAGCTATTACGTATCTTTGTATGCATATACAATTTTGCTAGGTTATTTAAGATGGTAATGGAAATATGCCTTCCGACAACCACGAAACCGTAATATTAGAAGATAAACGCGTCACTGAAAATCATGGACGTGAACTGTTGGTGAAAATGTTGTACCAAAATGTTTCAATACAAAAAATTAATTTTGGGCGGGACGAAGTTCGCCGGGTCTGCTAGTATTATATAAAAATTTAAATTTGCATGCATCGCTTTTTAAATGCTTTACTTGAGCGCTCGCCTTGGCTTTTTTTGAAGCAGAAAGGGAGCGCTTCTTTCTTATGACACACAATAGGCCCATCCTTTTGCAACCGAGCTACAAAAGAACACTCGTTTAAGTGACGAAATACACGCAAAGCAACAACACAAACTCAGCTATTTATCCGAGTTCAGCCAGGTCGGTTAAAACATACGTGACCTGAAGAGTAGTGTTGTTAAGTGAAAAGACTGCTCTATTGTGAATTGTTAAAGGGAAAGTGGAGAAGGGAATTTTTGTTTTCGTATATACATGATTTATATTTTAAATAAGTATATATATTACGCAAATACCTCGCATAATTACTAATTTCTATTGTTTTTTGTGTCTAAATCCCGTTGAACTAATCACATGTTTCTTGCCAGCTACCAGCAGGGTTGCTTAAGTAGCTAAAAGGAAATTTTACCCGAGTTGATCGTTCTTTTGTCGCTCGCTTACAAAAAAATGCGGGTAATGTTAAAATACAGTAAAGCGTGAAATTAGGAAGGAATATGGAGCGCCCCAATAGCACTAATGGAGCCCTTCTGACCCCGTTGAATATATTTTGTTTTAAATTTTCTACCTTCAAATGGATGAATGTGAATGCATAAATGAAAAACATTCAAATCGTTGAAACTCATTTCAGTTATAGTATAATTTCTACAATCAAATTTGTTCGTATTGTAATAGGAGTGCAGCAATACATATGTACAAAAAATACATATCTATGTTTTTATACATGTTTATAGAAAAAATATTTTTGGATATTTATACCATGATAAAAAAAATAGGTAGAACCGCTGAGGGGAATTTTTCAAATTCTTGACATTTGCAGGCCATTTAATTTTAAACTTTTACACACAAACTCACACACACATTCTCATTTTCATTCTCAAACAAAAACAACTTTGAACAATTCCATTTTTTGCTCTCAATTTTATATGATTTTCAAATGTTGGCAAACTTCAAAAAAAAAATCATGGCCGACGAATTGAGAGAACGGTTTTACCTTACTATGTTTTTATCATGATTCATACAAAAAATTGTCTTTATTTTAATTAAATTTATTTTCTCTTTGTTTGAATATTGTTGTGTCAACACATATATCAGACCAGGTATTCACTCAAATTCAAAATTGTTTAAGCCAAAATCATTCATTCGTATTGTATAAAAAAAATTCATAAGCCGTCTTGAATGAATTCATGCAGCCCTCTAGTATGTATCTATACCTTCATATGCATATGTATTCATATATATACTTACATACATATCTATGTCAGATTCACAAGCAGACATGCATGCAAATTACCATGGGCATACGTACAGACCTATCTACCTACATACGTACATTAACAAATACAGTATTTCTCGCTTATAAGCAACCCGGTTATAAGCATTTCCTGCTATAGCTAAGCTCTAGAGAAATTAAAAAAATCTCCAATTTAAATAAGCCTGTTCCAGGCATGATAAAAACAAACATAGCAAGGTAAAACAGTTTTCTCAATTCGTCGGCCATGATTTTTTTTGAAGTTTGCCAACATTTTTAAATCATATAAAATTGAGAGTAAAAAAAAGGAATTGTTCAAAGTTGTTTTTATTTTAGATTGAAATTGAGAATGTGTGTGTGAGTTTGTGTGTAAAATTTTAAAATTAAATTACTTGCAAACTTCAATAATTTGAAAAATTCCTCTCAGCAGTTCTGCCTTCCTATTTTTTATCATCGTTCCAGGTACTTCACAATCTGCTGGATTTTACATAAGATTTATTAACGGCGAAAACAGCGTTTCCTGTAAATCCTGGGATCGAATCATCACATACGATATCGTACTGCTCGTCACGTAAAAACACATTTTTCGGATTATGACATACGTGAACGTACTCTTTGTCCCATTCAGCTTATACTGCCTGACGTATCACGTAATTTTCTTTTGTATCGTTTCCAATCCGTGATCGGATGTTACGATTCGAGCCCTGTTAAACCTGCAAATCTTGAAGTACTTGGAACAGGCTTAATATACACAAAAATACCGATCAGCTCGCTTATAAGCATTGTGCCATTTTGAAATTCTTTTATGCATCACTTGTACCGGTTTTGGATTTTGTTACGCACTTATTTATGAAATCTCAATTTATTACATTTTTAAATTAATATTCATTATTTAATAGTTGTCGTTCGTTCGGTTCAGCTACATACATTCATACATATGTATATAGATGAATCGGTAATGCATATAACCGGAATTTTCATACAAGCACTTCCCGCGAATAAGCACCGAATCTCGTGCATTTTCGACGGTGCATATATTCGGGAAATACTGTATATGTATGCATATACACCGCTAGCTACATACATATCCACAAGCGCGCAACACACGTTCCCAGTCGGACCGTGCAGAATTTGGCTCCGAAAAGAATGCATTTTTAGGTAATAATTCCTTCATGAGAAGTGTGAAGTACATTTAATTTATGTATGAAATGTTAGCAAATATCTGCGGGAAAAGGCAATCGCATTATTTTTTACCATAATGGTGTTTAGACTTCCATTCTGTAGACGTGAAAACTTCACTGCTAAAATCAGCAAGTTGTAATGTTTTGACTTCGGCAAGTGAGTCCGAACGAGAATAAAAACTCTACAAAGCTCTCCAAATCAACAACCACCTCATGCCAAATTGTCTTCTTAAAGAACCGTTCATGCTGTGTTTCACGACTGTATAAAAGCGAATTAAAGACTTCATGTTTTTGGAACCACTTCTGAGTGCAAAAGAGGTGCGCTATATGTACATTTTGGAAGCAACCAACTCCGACTGGGTAGGTGCATACCTACATACATGTGTACATACGTATCTGTATAAACCATCACATCATACTGTCTTAAAACTAATATGTACAAAGACTAGCCCTTTTTGAAGTTAGTACCGGTTTGCCCTCAAGCGCTAACTAAAGCTCTCAATTTTACTAATTGCGCATTGCACATTCCATTGCAGCGAAAGCTCCCAAACATGCATTTTGACTGAACGCCGCTTTAAACTGCTCCTAACGAAAGCTCTCAATTCGATTAATTCCACGTTGGACTAGTTGCAAAGTGCCCAAATGTACCATTTTGACATGTAGCATGCATTTCGACTGCACGCCGATTCAAACTGCTGACGCGTACGCAGTCGTCAATCAGCTGTTCCACTGCTCAACTATCTGCCACAATTTGATTGTTATTTGGAACTACATAGTATTGTATGAGTGAGACTATTTTAATTTATATTGTAGGTATGTATGTGCATATGCATACGAAGCTTTCTACTTATATGAACTCGTATGTATGGACATATGTACTTGCATCCTGGTGTATACTCTTATGTACATACATATTCAAACATTTACTTACATAGTTCAAATGAGTATTGACGTACATATATACGTGTATGGATGTTTGTGCATATATAACTAGCTACACTTTAGACGTGCTGCACGGTTGGTTGCTGTGGTCTTATTTGACTTCACCTACCTACACGAACATAAGTATGTAGACCCAGCGAAATATATACATACATAGATATAAACATACATGTGTACACACTAGTATATATGTTTGCGAATATTCATACATGCAAACATGCATGCACACAGATCCATTTATGCATACGTACGTGACGCGAGGATAGCGATTACATGAATTCTACAGATATAGAATTTTGAACTTTTCTCGCCAAGAAACACACACGAAAAAATCCACACACCACAGACTTTCGTCGCGTTCGAAGTGTACGCTTTTACACTTTTCTTTTTGCACAATATACACTTTTTAATATTTTTAACGAAAAAGATACGGTTTCAAAAGTTTGCAGTGCTCACATACAAATCTTTAAATGGCTGTTTCGGCCTTTTGACGGCTGGCTTGCCATTGTTATACAAACATACAGAAACCCACCTCCTCCAAGTAGCACGATAAATGTATTCATTCGCTTCGTTACTTTGCACAAATCAGCATTCCAATTAAAAATTGGGTTTCTAGTCTAACCAAAAATTCGAAACATTTCATATACTACTTTGTTAGTCTTTTTATAATATGTATCTAAGTTTTCTAGCCGACATTAGATGGCAACGCGAAGCATAGCGTATATTCCACAAAATCGTACGACGTCGTACGCGAAGTGGTGTCGCCGTCGCGAGAATCAAAACAAAACTCTGGATTAGATTTATGATGTTTTCCCCATTTGCCGCATTGAAATCGTGTATGTCAACCGCCGAAGTCGCCTGTGTTGTTCTCGTCGTCCCACCAACCGTGTCTCTATATTTAAAAGCGAGTCGTCAGCAGCAGCCGACGAGCGCGAACCAGATTGCCGTACCACAAAAATAATCTACAGATTGTGTATTGCAAGCGAATAAAAATGAATAAACGGCATAGAAAACGAAAAAAAAGAAACTCAGACACATTGCTTGGTTTAAATATAAACTAGATACATACGTCAGAGCAGGCAGTTGTTGAATTTGTGTATTTTTCGAAGATATGGCAATACAGAGCAAGGCGCATCTATACATGGCAGTGATGCCAACAGTGTTGCCGCGCCGTCTCAAGAAAATGTATCCCTGACCAAGCCAAAAATGTATCCACATGTATCCAATTTTTTTTTGTTACATATACATCTCATAATTTGTAAGAAAACCAAACATTTTCATGAAAAAGGCATAATTTAACCCATCCTAAGGACTTGGAATACATGTGCATAAAATCAAGCATTTGTAATTTCAATTTATAAAGTACATTTTTAGTGCATAAGTATTTTGCAAAGTAAATATAATAAGTAGCAAGTACACTCCAAAAAGAGCATGTAAAACTACTACTGAAGAGTATCTATTTTTCAACAAGAATCTGTATAAATATACGTATAAGATGTTCAGTATTTGATTTTGAACTTGGGATCTTTAAAATATACACATAAATACACATATATAGAATGTTTAAAATTGCAAAAATTTTCAAACTACAAATACATTTGAGTATTCTGAAAAATATTCTATATTCTGAAAAAAAAAATAGCATCAAATGTTAAGTCTTCTTCCAAAAGTCGCTATCATACTTATTTATGAACTTTCAACAGTATCAATCTTCTGATGAACTTAGAAAGCTGCTTTAGATTGTATAGACTGTTAATGTTATCTTATGACATGTTATGTTATGTTGCAATTATATAAGGCTCCTATTTATCCAAATGTTCAGGTAATTATAAAAAAGATTCAATTTAAATGTTACTTGTTGTCGTAGTCACTTTTCCAAATTTATGGCTTTCTATTATAAAATCACATAACGCTGTTTGCAAGTGGACTACTCATTTCCTACTAATAATATACATTACTTTATTTTAAACATTTTATGCGTTTCTTGCGGCAAATTTGGTATGTACGAGTAAACAGGCAATGATTAATTTTATTAAACGGCGTGCGAATTTGCACACATTAAAAGAGGAAACTGGTTACCTCTCTTAATATGCGCAAATAAATAAAATTTGTTTAGATTGTATTTAAAGTCTTTTCAGTAACATTCATAAAAGTCTCCTTAAATAAATCAAATTTAGTTTTTTGAACTGCATTGAAATCTTCATTCTTTTTGAATTAACAAATGAAAATATGTGATATGAAAGATATTACTACAGAAAGAGTATAATTTACTTTATATATGTATATCGTCGTTTAAAGTACAAAACCTCGTATCGTCATTCTGCAAAACCGCGTAACTGACATTTGCTGCCAAAAATTGGATTTGCTCACACAAGCTCTTGGCTCAATCCTTATCCATTCGTCCTGAAATATACTAGCCAGAAATGCGATGGCTTTATAAAAAAGAGAACCATTTTGAAATATGCGTGTTTTTACTCTCTAGAAAATAATTTATGCAACCTCACATACGCGGTTTTACATTTTGTTGATACGCGGTTTTGTAGTTTAAACGACGATATGTATATTAAGATCTTGCTTAAAGCATCCTTTTAAGCTAATTGAAGCAATTGCGCTTATACCTATTTTGGTGAGATCTCTTCATATGTTCATTGCCTCGTTCACAAAAAATAAAATGCTTTAATTTCACGCTTAATAGCAATTCTTTATACGTTCAGAAAACGGAATGCTTTCTACCATCTTTAATGAAAATCGATTTTTGAACGAAAAAAACTTTATAGGAAATATAAAATTTTGGCCTATTTAAAAAATTATCCACATTTATACTGACCGGAAAAAATAAGTATCCCGCAAAAATTCGCCTAAAAATGTATCCAATTGGATCTATTTAGATCCAAACGGCATCCCTGGATGCCATTAGTAGGAAAAAGAGGCTACATTGTAGGGAAATTCAGCCTTAAATTTGCGATGTAGGAAAAAAAGGACAGACTTTCAATATTAACTTAAATGTTTGTCTCTTTTTCACAAAATGTTCTGTTCTGTTCTCATATAATTTCAATTGAATCGGTGACTTCGACAACTGTGCAAGTTCAAAAACAGTTTTTCGTTGTTGAGATTAAAAACAGTACGGACATGTACACGATCCAGAAAATAAAGGTCGCGCCATTCGCGGACCGCTAACCCTCTCTTCGTCGATTTGACAGCATCCACCTAATCGCCGAAGTTAATAAATACTTTGAAGACATCAAATTAGAAAATCTTAAAAAAATGGAATCAAAATTTATAGCAATCGTAAGTGTGGTAAGCAACTTTACAAAAATTTAAACTAAATCAGGGCACAGTGACAATCATAAGCGACAACAAAATATGTGGCAGCACCTTCAATCATGCCAGAAGAAATCAACCGTCGTGCAAGAAACATTGATTTTTATTAATTTGAATCGGCATCCTTACAGTAAAATTATGTATGCATATAAAGTCTATAAAATACACCAATAAAAATTTGGTGCTTTTTCAAATTCAAAACTTGGCAATACTGCCTTTTGTCCGATGCTTCCTCTTTTTCTTGTCGAGTTCGTCTTGCTCTCTCATTCTAGTATTTATTGACGTCACGGCCAGTTGCTCTCAGCTCGATTGGCGCAATCTTGTATTCTATCATTCTTGGGACATGTACGGATTTTCTCCCAATTTCACGGATGCAATCAGCTGTGCTACGTTAACGGCTAAGCATCTAGTACGGTTAAATGAGAGAACACCCGTTCATGTCCGTGACTTGTACTGTTTTTGATCTCAACAATGAAAAACAGATTTTGGACTTGTACGGTTGTCGAACTTACCGATTCGATTATAAATGATTTGAAATTACATATTTCAATGTCTTAACGAATGTTAGCAAGTTAAATATTCATATGTTCTTGAAAACACCCACTGAACAGCAAGACTTTTAGGGCCGGTTGCTCAAAGCCTGATTGACACTAATCACCGATTAACATCGTTATCGACGTTTTCGGCTCCATGCAAATAACATGGTGTCGGTAACGTCGATAACGATGTTTAACCGGGGATTAGTGTCAACCAGACTTTGAGCAACCGGCCCTTAAAGTATGTAGTTTGGCTACGCTTGAACATATTCATTTAACCCAGCTTGCTTATTGCCATTTTCACTGTGTATTCGTCTACACTTTTCTATAACGAGGTACAATTTACGCGATTATATTGTTAAAAATAACACAAAATTAGAGTTTGAATAAAGGAGCGAAGATTGTAAGTTGATGCTAATATTTAAAATAAAAGATGAATTTGCAAAAGATTGTTTCATTTCGATATATGAAAAATATATGTAGGGAAAAATTATATTTGCGTAGGGAAAGGTAGGGATTTTTTTGAGATGCGGTACGGATTTTTTAAAAAATTTATCGGCATCACTGATACAAGATGGTGTCATTGGAACAGCCGATTGGATATTTTTGTCTCTGCACTAGTACAGCAGAATGTCATCCAAGACGAAATGGCGCAACTTTAGGATGCCAAAAAAACGAAATGGCGAAAATTATCTCCTATTACCTTTCGTTTTCATGAACGAACGACACAAGATCACGTAGGAACAAGAGAGTGAAAAAAGTCGATTTTTTGAGCGGGTTCTACGCCATCTTGTTTCGCTGGAAAACAAAGCAAAGAAAACAACGAAAACCAAAATTAGCCAAAATTATTGTCAGCCACTTTAAACGCACAATTTAGGTAAATTCATGCATTAAAATGCTTTAAAATGTGTTGTCATGTTGAATTAACTCTTCTTTAGTTAAACAAAAGTTTAAAATTGTGGTGCTAGTAATGTAAACAAACGCTCAGCTGACGAACCCGCTTCCACGAATTTTTTTCTCAAAACAAGTTACAAATACAACGTTGCATTCTTACGTGATCTTGTATTTTTGGTTCATGTTTCGTTTTAACATCCTGATGTACCAAAAAGCAATAACAGAATACACTGGACTTTTACTTATATTAAGCTGACCAACCGTCCTCCTTTGAGGAGGATTGTCCTCCTCAAAAATATTGTCCTTCTCTGTCCTTCGTTTGAGCGAAAATGTCCTCCTTGTTCTCCTTTTCAAGTTTTATAAAAGTAATAAAATTTTCAAAAAATTTTTCAGAATATTATTATTTTCTAATCGTACACATTCATTGTATTTAATAGGCGTTTACATTGTTCAAATTTCAGTTAAATGATGTAAACTTTTGATTCAACTAATCGCCTGTGGAAGTCGAACAGTGTAACCGCCTTTTAGCCTTAATCAATAATATTTTACCCTTTACAACATTACAAGTGTACTCGTACGCCCAACTATCTAAAGTTTTAGAAAACTTTTACTGATTTTGCGTTCTCGTACCCAAAAAACTTGCAAAGAAAGGGAAATTGAGGAAAAATTTTTCCCAGCTAAAACTTGCAAGTAAGAAAATCAGCTGATCACAAACACATGTTTGTAAATAAACAAAAGAAAATATGGCCTTTTTGAGTTATTTATTGGAAATTTTATTATTAATGCTAGTATACAACGAAAGAGTCAGTAAATTTAATATGCACAACGTTTGTTGTGTTTATTTTTCGCTAATTTGCTATTAATCTCCAGTTTGTTTACTTTAGTGTGTGCTGCCTATGGTTTCCGTATGACATTTTTCGTTTGGACCATAATTTACCTTTAAATATACCAAAGTAGAGTTAAATGCAGTATGCCGAAATGTTGTTTTGCTGAAGTTTTCAGTTTTGGTAGGTTGATTGTTGAAATGAAAATTTTATAATTCTAAAGCTACATCTGTAGCTATATCTATTAAATTGTTTTTGGATCAATGATGGGTGTTTGGAGGAGATACTCTAATTATAATCTTGCGAGGCACAAATGATTTCAAAATAAAAATAAATCGATCCGTCAATAAAAATATATGGTGCATAGTCATACAATTAAGAAATTGGGTAAAGAGGTGTCAAATC
Organism: Rhagoletis pomonella; assembly: GCF_013731165.1. Taxonomy (NCBI): domain Eukaryota; kingdom Metazoa; phylum Arthropoda; class Insecta; order Diptera; family Tephritidae; genus Rhagoletis; species Rhagoletis pomonella. The sequence goes on from NW_023458563.1 coordinate 18,903,571, forward strand.
GGTGTGGTTTATCACTCACCTAGCACAAGTGATGCAGATTTCTTGACCTATATGGAGGCCATCCTGTCTGAAACATGTGATAATATGGTAGATACTATCATAATCGGGGATCTCAATATAAACCTTAACGTAATATCAAGCTATAGTAGGAAACTCAATGAGATCTTCGCTCACCTAGCTATGAAACAACAAATCAATTTTAATACGCGGGTTACCGAGTATTCCGAAACACTCATTGACTTGTTGTATACTAATAGCAGAGAGGTATCATGTGAAAAGTTGGAACAACAAAGAATATCGGATCATGAAACTATACTGTTTCGATGTAATGTAAATAAGCCTAAGTAAATTTAAAAAAAAAAACTGTCAGAAGTAACATCTTGGGATAGGTATAGCCCCGATAACTTATTACATCTCTTGAGACAATGTAACTTTGTGAGCTTGCATAGTTTGGATACTGAGGGTATGCTGGAGCATATTAACTAAAGCATGATATCGATCATGAATCAGTTAACCTATAGGAAAAAATCGAAATCGAAAATCTTATCAAATTAAGAAATAAATGGTATGATAGGGAGTTAGTAGAAACCAATAAAATGAAGTTTAAGTTACATGAAAGGGCCACTTTGACAGGAGACTGGGCAGAATACAACGTGGCTAAAAAAAATTATAAGAAATTGATTAAAGTTATAAAAATACAGCATCTTGAATACAAAGTTGAAGAAAATAGAGGGAACAGTCGATTAATGTGGAACTGCTTAAGAAATGTAGTCAATAATGCAGACAACAAAGAAAAAATCAAAGAAGTGGTAATAAGTGGCACGTTATACGATAGCAGCTGGGAAATCGCAGAGAATTTAAACAAATTCTTTGTGGACAGTATTATTGGGATTAACAGTAATATACAAGACATTGGTGATAACTCAATCCAGCCGGCAAAATCTCAAACGACATTTAAATTTGAAAAAGTTAATACGGAAGATATCATCCAAATTGTTAAGAAATTTAAGAGAAAAATTGGTGGAAAAAACTTACTATCGGAGGGTGTCATTAAAGACTCAGTTGAATACATGGGCCATTTTTACGCGTTATTAATAAAAAAGAGTCTGCAATCTGGAACTGTATCGAACGAATGGAAAACTTCGACAATAGTTCCAGTGAAAAAAGTAAAAAATGCGATAAAAGCTGAGGAGTTTAGGCCAATTAACACCCTTCCCAATATGGAAAAAATCTTAGAGACGCTTGTAAAAAACCAATTGATACATTATGTTGAGTGCAATAATATACTCATAAAAGAGCAATCAGGGTTCAGGGCTAAGCATTCTTGTGAGACTGCACTGAACTTTGTACTATCACAATGGAAGGAGGATATTTCCTCCAAGAGGAATGTCTTAGCGGTGTTTATTGACCTGAAAAGAGCCTTTGAGACTATTGACAGGACTAGAATGTTGAAAAAACTTGAAGCTATTGGTATAGAGAACATTGAGCTGGCTTGGTGTCGAAGTTTTCTCTCAGATCCTAAGCAACAAACAATGATTGAGTCAAAAATGTCAAAAACGGTTGCAGTAAATATCGGTCTGCCTCAAGGATCGGTTCTTGCTCCAATACTTTTTAACATTTAAATTAATGACATAAATACGGTACTGAAATACTGTAAAATAAAACTGTTCGCGGATGATACGCTTCTAACCATCAGTGACAGAAATTTACCAAATGCCATATCTAAGATGCAGGAAGATCTTGACTCTTTATATAAATGGTTATGTTTAAACAAACTTGAAGTGAATGTGGAAAAGACACAGTTCATGGTCTTATCTAGGGTGGCTAATTCGAACTCATTCAACTATAGCTTAAAAATCAGAGATGAAAAGCTCGAGGAGGTAAAAATCATTAAATACCTAGGTATATACATTGATAATAAGTTGAAATTCGGTGAGCATGTTGATTACGCAGTAAATAAAATTGCTAAAAAAATTGGTCTCATGAAAAGATCATGTAATTACCTAGGAAGAAGATATAAAACACTAGTGTATAAGTCCATAATAGAACCACACTTCATATATTGTCCAACGATCTTTTTTATGGCAAGCGATACACAAATCGACAAGTTACAAAAAATGCAAAACACCCACACGAGATGCTCGCCGATATGAACTGGCTGAGTGTTAAGCAGGAAATTTTTTATTGGGCCATGAAATCCGTATTCAATATAAAGAATGGTCGGTTGCCGGACTACCTGAGCGACAATCTCAGATATATAAATGAAACTCATTTATACATACTCAGGGAAAATAATAGCTTTAGATTGCCGTTATATAGGACAGAAGTGGATAAAATGAACATATTCTACAAAGGATTATAGTGTTTTAACGAACTGCCGCCACAAACAAGAAATTGTGAAAGCATTGCCAGCTTCCAGAGATCATTACTTGATCACTGTCACTCACTACTGATCAGATAGAGGTTCGGCATGGAAACAAATCCTTTCCATCCGGTGGGTTGCTCTGGATCCAATCCACTCAGACAGCTTGCTGAATCTGCAAATCTTGACAGAGTCGAAACACCAATCCCCGAAGCACCGTCCTCCTACCCTATCAAACAGTGCTGCTCTGGATCTAGTCCATTCAGACAGCGTGTATATCATCGGAAATCCTGATCGAACCGAACCAACAATATCAGAAGTGAGGGTGCAGATTGGAAACTAGTCCTTTCCAACTGCCCAAACAACTGAAGCTACAATATGAGAAGTAAAGGTGCAGATTGGAAACTAGTGCTTTCCAACTGGCCTAACAACTGAAGCAGCAATGTGATAAGAAAAGTGCAGATTGGAAACTAGTGCTTTCCAACTGCCCTAACAACTGAAGAAACAATATGAGAAGTGAAGGTGCAGATTGGAAACTAGTCCTTTCCAACTGCCCTAACAACTGAAGCAATAATATGAGGAGGGAAGGTGCAGATTGGAAACTAGTGCTTTCCAACTGCCCTAACAACTGAAGAAACAATATGAGAAGTGAAGGTGCAGATTGGAAACTAGTGCTTTCCAACTGCCCTAACAATTGTGGCAATAATATGAGAAGGGAAGGTGCAGATTGGAAACTTGTCCTTTCCAACTGCCCTAACAATATGGCCTGGAACTTGCCTGTTCAGACCACTTGGTTAATTTTCCTGCTCTGCCGTATGATTGGGAACTGCAATTGCGTTTTCTGGGAATTTCCGACCTTGTACTCGATTATTCAAATAAATTGAAGTGGAAGATCCGAACTTTTTGGAGGGGGCAGTTGCATATCTTTATTCATGCGGCCTAATATAGACATATTTAATATAAAATATATAGATTTTGTATACATAATATTATATTTAATTGATAATTTTTGCAATAAGAACATTACAATTCATATACATATGTACGAATATCATAGTTGTATTATTAAGTCGTAAGACTGTAACAAATAAATAAATAAATAATTTAATCACCAGTGACAACTGTGCAAGTGATCAGCTGTTTCGAAGGTTGCAAGTTTTTGCAAATTTTGCGTTCTCGTACATCTGTTGATATTTCGTCTCTTTGAGAGCGAATGCTGCTAACTTCTCAGAACTTTTGCTGCTGGAGAATTTTGTCCTCTCAATACGAGTACACACCTATTGAAAAACAAGCTAACTACGCGTCTTCACAGGCGGAAATTATTGCCAACCATATGTCATTTTGTTTCCCAGATACGTATGTATAAGTTTTGTCAGTGGCAAAATTTGTATATGGAGATTTTTTATCTTGATAAAAGATTTCGTAAGATGGCTTAAAATAAGTATGTTCGTTGCATTGGATAGCAAATCTGCTTAAAAAATTTTAGAAAATATGTTATTTCACATCCAAGTACATAATCAAAAATAGCACAGGCCTGTGTGGGTTTCTCTTCAAAAAGATAATAAAAATTTCGTCACGAAATTTTTTCGAGAAAATTATTTTTATAATTTTTCTTAGCATTGCCGTGCATGTTACTTCGAAATAACATAAGTCGTTCTGATTTACTTAGGCTCTTTATGAGTATTATTACTAATACTATTGGTTTTTAAGTAAAAATTCTATTCTAAATTAATTAACTTTTGGCTTTTCATGGAAATTGCTAAAAATTCGAACATGTAATAATAATAATATTTTTAATATTTTTATTGAGCTTTGTACCACGATTGTTTATTAGGAAAAATTGAAAAAGCAACAAAGTCTAAGCGGTAGAAGTTATAGCACTATTTCGGAGATCACCACATCTCCTCATCAGACTTCTTTTTCTAGACTTCAGCAGGGATCGAACCTGCGAATTCGATGTTCAAAGTCAGAAGCGTTAACCACTGAGCTATGTACATCCCGTAACTCTTGTTGCTACTTCATTTTCCTTATATATATAATAATAATAATAAAAATAAATCTTGACGTGCTGGAAAAGAACCAGGGATATATTTTAATTTAACATACCTAGATTACGGCTGCCATAATCCTGAACCCATCGACTAAGACACTTATCATCCAAATCAAAAACGAAGATACAAGTGAATATGGTGTTAATATATTCCCTATAAGTAAAGTTGCTTTGGTTGTGATATTATAAGCAATGTAGTTTGGTAGCACAATTCGTAGAGCTGAATGATTGATGATTAAACGCTCAAGTTCTGAATTTTTAATTATAAAAGAACAAATTTATCTTGACGGTGACGTTACTTTTAACGTGGTCTTGAATGTTTGCCTAACCACCATTAGCGAATTTCCGCATATCCTACAACGCGGTTCATGATAATTTTTGACAATTTTTATATTCATAACCTGAAGATAATTTAGGTAGGCTGTCTTAAGTGAAGCCATTCTAAAAGACTTATCCAACAAGGACTGAAAAAAGTGCTTCCGTGCATGCTTCCTAGAAAGGTGTATCCTATATACAATTTACGCGAATATACTTAAGTATATGTTTATATTACTTAGCATTACAAATAAGATTCAATAGGCATTACAAGTCTAAATAAAACTATTTGATATGAACCTTAAATAAATTCCTTAAAGAAGTATGATTTTTATAAATTAAGAAAAACTTTAAAAGAACTTCCTACAAAAGCCCTTCTGAAAGCTCTTTTTTGACTAGCAAAAGCAAAAGCCCTTCAATTTGTGCCGCTCCATACAAAAAATGAAGGAGAGAGGTAACTTTCAGCAAGGCCTTTTGCATAAGAGTTTAGCTCCTGATATTATGTACTCGGTAGTATTATGTATGTCAGTCGTGTACCTGATCACAAACTTGCACTTTTTCGGAATTCGCCTGAAAAAAATAAGATTTCAACCAAATAAACTAAACAGAAAGAAGATATTCAACATGTTAGAAAAAACGTTTTGTTATCAGTTTTCCACTACTAATGACAGAAGGCTTAATCTTTTTATCATAGCAAAAATCTGCTAAAATCAGAGGAGTGTCTGCATTGACCTTCATTAAAAAATCTGGACAATTTAAGTGTGGACCAGGACACCAGGACAATTTGTCTAAATCAGGACAAATCCTGTAAAACCAGGACGTCTGGCAGCTCTAGCCTAGATATTAAAAAAATAACCTATTTATTGGAACGGGGAAAAATTAGATTTCGCAGGCCTGTTTAATCCAATACAAAACAGTTATTTATTTTTATATTATTTACCTTACTAATATTATAAATGTGAAAGTTTGTATGTTTAGATGTTTGGGAAATCATCACGCGGAATCGACTGAACGGATTTGCATGAAATTTTGTACGCAGAGAGCTTTTGGGCCAGATTGGTTAATAGGCTACTTTTCTTAAGAGGTGCCACCTGTTAAAAAAGTTTAATTAAATTAATACGCGGAAACGACTGAATGGATTTGCATGAAATTTTGCAAGCAGATAGCTTATGATCTACAGTGGGAAATAGGCTAATTTTTTGGAAGAGTTGCCACCTGTTAAAGAAGTTTAATTAAATTAATACGCGGGAACGACTAAACGGATTTGCATGAAACTTTGCACACAGATAGCTTATGACCTAGGTTAGAAAGTAGGCTACTTTTTTTAAGAGTTGCCACCTGTTAGAAATGTTTAATTTAATTAATACGCGGAAATGAATGAACTGATTTGTATGGAAGTTTTCACACAGATAGCTTATGAGCTAGGTTGAAAAATAGGCTACTTTTTTTAAGAGTTACCACCTGCTAAAAAAGTTTAATTAAATTAATACGCGGAAAAGGCTGAACGGATTTGCATGAAATTTTGCAAGCGGATAGCTTATGACCTACAGTGGAAAAGAGGCAAATTTTTTGGAAGAGTTGCCACCTGTTAAAAAAGTTTTAATTAAATTAATACGCGGAAACGACTGAACAGATTTGCATGACATTTCGCACAGAGATAGCTTATGACCAATGTTGGAAAATAGGCTACTATTTTAAGAGTTATCACGTATTAGGAAAGATTAATTAAATTAATACGCGTAAATTACTGAACTGATTTGCATGAAAGTTAGCACACAGCTAGCTTATGACCCAGACTGGAAAATAGGCTACTTTTTTAGGAATTTCCACCTGTTCGAAAATGAAATTTTGCTCAAAGATGATTCATGACCTGGATTGAAAAATAGGCTACTTCCTTAACCGGTTTTCCGATCAGAACGAAATTTAGTAAACTTACTACGGATTTCGGAAGGATGGTCTTAGACTGAAAGTAAGTCCGATAACTCAAGGCCCCTCCCATACAAATTGGAATTTTCATATTACATACATATCTCTGGAATCATTTGTGGGAGATAACTGTGGTATAGTGAATGTATGTGAAATCCAATGTTGGTATTAATCGATTGATGTTTTAATCAGTTAGTGAGTTCGATTAAATTCAATCTGATTACAGTTAATCATGATTAATTTTAATCTGACTAAACAGTTAATCGTAACCGCGATTAAAAAATTAATTTTTAATCATTAACTCTTAATTTGATCAATTAGGTTTGGTGATTAATTAAGTTAAGCTGGAATTTCCCTGTGCACACAAAGCAAGTAAATCCGGTATGGCTAAGTCGGGTTTCCTAATCAATCTAAGCAATTTGGTGTGCATTTTCATTAAGATACATATATACCAACAAACGTTTTACAAACTAGGTTTGTAAAAGTTCCCAGCTTATGTATTAATTTTAATTTTTTTATATTATGTGCTTTTGTAAGCGTAAAACACAAAATAATTACTATAACTGGTGTTTGGTTTCAAACTCGGACAAACTATAGAAATTAATCAGATTTTGTTTTTAATTGGATTAACGATTAATGTTTTAAATTAATTAAACGTAATCGCAGCCAGCGATTAAGATTAAAAAAATGTTATCATTAATCGTAAAGTTGATTACGACTAATTAATTTTAATCGTCAAGTGCGATTAACATTTTAATCGTTAATTTTTAATCGTTAATCAGATTAACAGTTTGCCAACACTGTGTGAAATCATGTTCATATTCACGGAGAAAAATGGAGGTTTTTGGAAAATTGGCGTAGCACCTCCCATACTGACTGAAAGTTTCATATTGCATATCTCTTCAAATGTTTGGGGTAAAGCACTCAAGCTTGGTATGGAAATACATATGTATGTATGTATGTATGTATGTGAAACTAATACCATACTCATGGAGAAAACTGAGAGTTATTGGAAAAGTTGGTGTGGCAACTCCCATGAAAATTGATTTTTCTATGCTGCATAACTATGGAGGTGTTTATTGCAGAGGACTGGAACTTGGCACCGAGATGTGTATACAAAATTAATTCCATACTCATGGAGAAAAATTTGCGTTATTCGAAAATGGGACATGGTTCCTCCCGTAAAAATTTACTGTTTTATACTGCTTATCTCTAGAGGTGTTCATGGTGGAGTACTGGGACTTGGTACTGGGGTATGTAAAATCAATTCTAAATTCAAGGAAGAAGATTAGGGTTATAAGAAAAAGGGGCGTGGCACTTCCAGTACAAATTTACTTTTTCTTGCCACATATCCCTGGAAATGTTTGTGGAAGAATACAGGAACTTGGTATGGAGTTGTGTATACAAAATGTATCAACTGCTCATGTGAGTTATTAAAAAAGAAGGCATGTCGCCTCCCATACATAACAAAAACTTCTTAATACATATCTCTGGAAGGATAGAAAATCTCTCGAAGTATTTTAAATTTGTTATGGAGATTTATTTTATAAGTGCCGTACTGACAGAATAAATTTCATTAAATGGAAAAGGGAGAGCCTGGTTCGCCCTTATAATCTAAAGCTCTCTTGAGGTATTTGCTACAGTAATGAGAAGTGGTATTTTATCAAGGCCAGGTTACTAAATTTGCATTGGAAATATTAGAACCCACCGTGGCACCTCCAAGAAGGTTACACGTTCACGCGTCGTATACCTGGAACCATTTTATGGTAAACTTAGAGGGATTGATATCTTTCGTATGCCTAGCGCGCAGACGAGATTTTATAATTTCATAGTTTTAAACGGCCTAATTACCTTAACTCGCTTAAAAAATAACGAGCTATAACGAAATGGGCACAGAAATAAAATCTAACATCATTAAATTATTTTTCATATTTGCATAAAAGCGCGGGGTGAAACCCGCGGGTATGAGCTAGTTTTTATATATTTTCTTATAAAAATATAGTTTAATCTATAACAAATCACAAACTATGTGCAAATAAAAAAATGCAGTGAATTTTCGCCAAAACTTTACACTTCTAAGAATTTTGGAAAAAGGTTTGCAGCTTTATAGCCCATGCAATTTTAGTATAATAAAGTGCGAGTTTCATATGTCTACAAAATAACGTTGATTTTTGGCATTTTTTTACGGTATCACTCATTTTCTTCCATACAAAATATGTTCCACATTTTAGGGAAATTTCCCCTCCCAAATCCGAGTCGATCGAGAAATCCGAGTTTGGTTAAGAATTTCAATTACACTCTTAGTATTGTGGTTCTACTTCCGGAACAATTTCGTGCTAATTGAAATTTTTTTCTGATATGAAATTGGCCATTTCTTATAGATTTTGTCGCTGAACTCATATCTGAAAAATATGCACAGCATTTTAAAATACATCTCTGGTCCTTCCACAAGCCGCACAGTGTGCTTTTTGAACACTGCACGGGAATTAATCGTAGCGCTTTCGACAGAAGCAGCATTTTGATACGAAACAAAATGGTTTTGAAAGCTAAAGTAAATCCCTTGACATTAAAAAAATTGGTCAAAAGTAGAGTTCTTCGAAAAAAAAATATGCAAAATACACGGGATTTATTCCAAAAGAAACAGTTTATGTATTTTTTATTATACTAGTATTATAGATTTTGAGACGAGCAATACGATTCCACTGTTCAAAATTCGAAGAAAAATTTGAACACCTTAATTTAAAAAATGCATTATTTATTGCATTTTTTCTATTTGCATGCAGCTGTGCATCCTTCACTCAATTGTATACCCCTTGAACAATAAGTGCAATTCAAGACTAGGGATTTTGCGAATGTGGAATATTAGACATCCGCGGATCCGAATGCGGATGCGGATGTTTAAAAGCTAACATCCACGGATGCGGATGCGAATGCGAATGTCAAGTATTTTTAAGAAATAATTTAGGTGAGTAAATTAGGAGATTTAGGTAATTAAAACATGGAAAGGGTAGTAATTTTTCATAATGTTTTTTTAGTACATGAATTTAAAAATTCGAACATTGTATTTAATAAAAACTTTTTATTAAAAAGTAGGTAATGTTGGTCGTGAATCAAAGCTGCGGCTCTAAATAAATAACTTCTCGCTCGCGACAAACTTGAAAAACTTTAAACTTGACAAAATGGTAAATTCTTCTCGATTGACGCTGCACCAGTTGAGAGGACTTTCAGTTATATTTTTTTTTGCGGTGCAATAATTACTTTTTGAGAATTGCGTAGGGGCTGTAAATGTCGGATTTATACTCCTGACTTTCATCTTCACAACACCGCTGTTTTCCAAAGAATTCTTCATTCTCATTCCTTTGGTTCTTTCTAAATTTGGAGCGTCATCAGCGTTTTTCGATTTTAGTTTTTGTAATTGATTTTTCATCCTTTCTTCCGTATTTTGTCAGTGCACTTTCACAATATTCCAGGGACCGAAAATAACACGTTATTTTTTACGACTTAAGCTTGGCCCAAATATTTTTTATGCCGAAATAAAAGTCCTTTCCGTATAATAAACAAACACAAAACACTTATCTAAATTAAACAATTTTGGTATCATATGAAAGAGGACTGAAATTTCTT
>NW_023458563.1:18913857-18915718 GCF_013731165.1 Rhagoletis pomonella
TGGTTTGTTATGCAACATTACATACACATGTATGTACATACATACATATGTATGTGTAAAAATATATGTACATATATCACAGTTATGTACATTACATAAAATACTTTTTTTATGGTGCTAAGCAAAAAATATTTAGGAACATAAAATTTCATTTCGTTTTGTACTAAAATACACTATTTTGCACTCAATGCATAAGAACTTATATGCTAGGTATGTATGTACATACATATAGTGGTCCACAAAATAAAAGAATTGCGATATTTTGACCGCTTTTGTCTTTTTTATTTAATGTTTATTATTTTTTATTTACAAAAGTCTAGCTGGTATACAACAAACACCATATAAATTCAGATTTCACACTTTGTACAAAAATTAGAAAAATTCTGCTTATTTTCACCAAAATTTCAAACTTTTAATCAGAATTTTGGTATGCAGTTTTGCAGACCATTTTATTCTAGTATAATGAAGAGCAAGTTTCAAGCTGCTATAAAATCCAGTTAATTTTTGGCAATTTTTTTTACTGGCAGTGTTACTTTTGTATGGAAAAAACGTGAAAAACCTTCAACAAAAAAAAAATCATTTTTATGAGCTGTCTGCAAATGTTTTTTAATATTGGCTGTTGCTTCACCTGAACATTTGAAGAGAAATTCCAAAAAATCGGCAAAGAATCGGCGAAAAAAGGCCGTTGCCGATGCTCAATTTTGTGCCGATACCAGCCGATGCCGATGCCGATGCCGATTAATCGGTCGGACTCTATCTGTTTGTGTATGAATTCTTTGCGGCCAAATTATCAGTGAAACAAAACAAACAGAACGGATAATAATTGAACCAGATCTCTATCAGGATCATATCGTTGTTGTTGAATTTGCGTGCAATATTTTTATGCGGATCCCAATTATTGCCCAAGAAAACATAGCTAGAGTTGCGACAGAGTTGCATTGGCTTCAGTTTATCAAGTGTTTATTCAGTGAAATCGCTCGAGAAATTTATCAGTAGTGTGTAAACGAGTTTCCGTACAAATTTTGACAGTTCATTTATAAGGTTTACACAATTATAAGTTTATACGGTTTACAATGCATTTATAAGGTTTGATGAATACCCTTAATGATCATATCCTTTGTTTTCGAAAAAAAAAAATTAATTATGAGAAATGATAATAACTTATCAACTTGGTACCAACTTTGGATACAGTTAACAACTGTATTCGTCTGATTGCCACGTAGTTAAACTTTTGTTAAGATTTCTACCGGGTGAGGGGCGCACACATGTGCTTTTTTTAAGAAGATTTACTTCTATCGCGTGTACGATGTTGCGCTCGTGCTATTAAACTAATGCTTTTTTCTCAAGTAGTCTTGCTCAGTGGAAATTTATACATATGTATGTAAGTAGTAGCGGCACATTGGGTGAACTAAATGCATTCTTACATACATATTTATGTACAACTGTACGTAATACTGTACGCGTCTTCCCAGGTAGGTTAAGTGTGATAAACCCATGTAGCATAGTTAAATACTGTGTACATATCTGCAATTAAAATGGGGAGAAATGTTACAATTTCGGCATGTGACTGGAAAAAAACTCTAAAATACACACAAATTGTGGTTTCCAAGACATGTACGAATTGATTACCACAGCTGCATCCTTCAACTTGTCAACTCGCGGGAAATTCCCCCATTTGCAGGGGATTTCGGTTTAAGTGGCAATCGGGGAATGGGCAATTTTTTTCGGGGAACTGGGTATGTCATTTTTATATCTTAAAGTAACCAAATTAGAGGAATATATTAATTTTAAACCATTGGTCGCTATTTGGGGCTACTTTTTTCAATTTGAGTCGCCATATCTCCACAACAAGAGTTTTCCC
>NW_023458563.1:18930718-18946837 GCF_013731165.1 Rhagoletis pomonella
TTTTTTTTTAATCGACCTTGGAACTTTGCAGTCAAATGCCGATTTTCAGCATATTGTTTATATGGTTTTTGGCTATAACTCGTCGACTAGTTAATATTTTTTCAATCTGTTAAAGCCAAATTATTGCTAGAGACCTGTGCAACAATTAAAATTAAAAAAAAAATGATTTATATAATTTTTGAAGTGCTTATGAAGCAAAATGTTGGAATATTTTTTTTCATGCTTTTTGAACATATTTTCCACAAAACTAAGTCTTTTTTGCTTTCTGTTTGATCTATAATATGCTTCTCAGTTTCTTCAATAAATTTCATTTGAAAAGAAAACAATCATAATACAAAACTTGCGTTTTCGAGCTTTTTGATTTTAATTGTTGCACAGGTCTCTAGCAATAATTTGGCTTTAACAGATTGAAAAAATATCAATTAGTCGACGAGTTATAGCCAAAAAACCATATAAACAATATGCTGAAAGTCGGCATTTGACTGCAAAGGTCGAAGGTCGATTAAAAAAAAATTCGAACTAACATTAACAAACGCCGCGATACGGGTCTTCTAATTTAGCCTCTATTTTCACCCCTCACTCTCAGAATCGACCTAACTTTTGCTAACCTGAATTTGTTCCACAGTGTTGTCCGTGTTCATCTATATATACATATTATTTCACGTACCTTTTTTAACTTGAATGTGATCTTAATAATATCACATATTCTACGTTTAAGTTTAGCGGCTGTGTCTCCAACACAGCCTGCAGGTCAAGATGAAGGCGCTGGTCTGATCCTTTTTTTATTTCTATTTATTAAAATAATGTGATTACACACTTGCAGGTAAAAAAAAATAGAGCTCGTAAATCCATAAAAAATACTCTCTCGCTCTGAGGAGTTATATTTTTTAAGAGCACTTCGAGCCCTAGCGTTATTTACATTCAGCCCTATTATGCATTTCGATTACGTTCCCGCATTCCGCTCCTCAAGAATCGAACTTAGGTATTCTGAGTTACGATCGAATCGAAAGAAGAGGAAGAGAGAAAACATCTTTCGAAATCAGCTGTCAATCAGCATAGGAATGCCTGAAATCGAAACAAAACAAAGAAATATTTGCCACCAAACTATAGCAGCTTATGAAGTTAAAGTTTGTAAATATTTTAAAATAACTAAATATATCTAGCATCACTGTAATTTAAAAATAAAATTTCGTTTGCTCTTAATTTAAGTGGAAACATAATTATAAGAATGAAATCCATAGCCGCGGCGTCCCAGATAGTCCCATAGTCCCAGATTGCTGATGCGGAAGTTGAACGGCGGAGATTTAGGGACATGTTTGATCCTTTTCAGATGAGTGAAGAGTCATAAGAAATTCATCTTGAACTGTATTACTCATCGCTCAAAGCCAGTGAAATTATAAACGCTGTTTGAGCACTCCACAACATTTGCATTTACTAAAGAGTGGAAGATTTGAGCGCAAATGAATTCCACTTTGAAAGCCGTCAGGAGGAGGGGAAGAACAAAGCTTATCCTTCCATAGCAAATCGAATTCGAGACAACATACGCACCTCTTTTTAAAAAGCTAGTAAAAAAGAGTGCAGTAATAAAAACATATTTTTTTATGTAACTTCACATTTTATGTATGTATGTATGTATGTTAATACATTTATTAATTAATTAATCTATATATATATAAATGAAATGTCTTTCGTATGACGGCGATGTCTGATCAAACGGCTAAACCGTTTACTATTCTGTAAAAAGTACATTTTTGGACCTCCTGTGTGGAAGGTTTTTTGATTTAAAAAAATTTGAAACTTTTTGTTGTTGTTGCCGAAAGTGAAGAATGCTGAGACGTCACGATTTCATAATTTCATAGAGTTTTCCGTATATTGAATGTCACTAAACTACTAAACGGCTGAACCTAGAAAATAAATATTCTGACCAAAAATGCACTCGCTAGGTGGCGCTAGGGTCGGAATATTCCTAAAAACTGCATTTTATTGCCGATCTGGCTAATACTTAGAATACAATTTAGCCAATTGAAAATCAATATTGGGACTTAAAATGTACACGATAGGTGGCATTGTAGACGAGATATTCCCAAAATTCTTCTACACTGGGATAATACTATAATATAAATATATAAATACTATATATTTGTAGAAGAATGTATGTATGTATGTATGTGTCAGGTTGCAGCCTAAACGGATAGACAGAATCGAATGAAATTTTGGCAGACATATCTATAGTACGCTATATACACATGAGTTTGTATTCGTGGAACAAATTTGCAACTTAGAAACACGGAACAGCGATCGAAATGTAGAATAGATATAATCGTAAATTTTGAAGATTGATCGAAAGGAAACGGAACGTACAATACCAAAGTTGCCAAACGGAGAAAATTTCGATTCGAGTCGAAATGCAGAATAGGGCTGATTATCTTCACTATAAACTCATCAAATGTTCGGCTCTTGAGCCGGAGAAACATCGATGTTTTTTCAAAATTTGAGAATTAGGCTATTTAGCATTTCCCTTTGTAAATTTTCGCTTGGGAATAAATTCTATTACATAATAATTGCCCATAAAAAAGTAGAGTTTAGTATTTTCTATATTTAACTTGATTATAATGTTGTTGTTGTTGTGGTTGCGGCTACAACAACCCCGCACAGGACGGTTGGTATCTCAGTCGTTGTCGTCAAGTTCCACTATCGGCAGCCCTAGGAAGCGTGCAGCTTCTGTGGGGTTGGTCGTCCACAGGGACAAGGCCGTTAGGGTTGTCGGGTTTTCCGGGCATGCGAAGAGATGTCTCGAGTCATGTTGGGTCTCTACGCATGCCGGACACTCATTTGGCACATCCTCATTCAATCTACTCACGTAGGAGTTTAACCTGCTGCAGTAGCCGGAGCGAAGTTGTGCTAGTGTCGTACGAGTCTCTCGAGGCAGATGAAGCTCCGTCTCGTCTGTGTCCGGGGGCGGTATGCCCAGAACGGCATTCACAGGTCTAGAATCTACATAACTCGAGACTGACTACCTGTGAATGCCGTTCAGGGCCAGTCGGTAAGCTGTCGGGTCCAGAGGTTGCTTGATGAACCTCTGGACTTCGTCCGTCAGTTCATATAGATGCCTCCTGACGTGCCTAGGGGAGGGCTCCTCTGCAAGCAGCTGTCTGTTTGGGTGGCCACTTCTGTGGCTCCCGATCAGGAACTGCTTGCAGAGCATTGTGTTGTGCACCTTTACGGGGAGCATTTGCGCCTCGCCGTGAAGATGGTGTTCGGGCGACATCAGGAGGCATCCTGTCGCTGCCCTGAGTGCGGTGTTCTGTGCAGTCTGTAGCTTCGTCCACTGCGTCCTACTAGCCCCCGGCGACCACACTGGCGCTGCGTAGTTCAAAACCGGCCGGCCTATTGCCTTGTAGTACTGCCGGCTAGCGACTTGAGGACCTTGTTGCGGCTCTGTACTTTATTGACAATAGCGGTTGCGGGCGCAGAGAAGGAGAGCAGGCTGTCGAATGTTACTCCGAGCAGTTTGGGGTTATTCACCGTCGGAATTGGTGTGTCATCGACGTGAATTCCCAGCGGTAGCCTGACCTCATTCGTCCAGGTTGTGAACAGGGTCGCAGAGGATTTCGTAGGGGAGAGGGCTAGACACTTTTCAGAAGTGAGAAAGTTCGGAGAGATACCCGTTTACTTACGAACACAGGTCATCAATTCCATTCCCAGTCGCCATGATCGAGTAATCGTCGGCATAAGAGACAATCGAGACTCCCTCTGGTGGTTGAGGGAGCTTTGAAATGTAAAAGTTAAACAATAGCGGGGAAAGGAGACCATCCTGTGGAACCCCCTGTTTTATTTTCCTCAGTTTACTCGTTTTGTCTCTAAACATTACCGACGAATGTCGACCACTCAGATAATTTGCCGACCACCGTTTGAGCCTCTGTGGGAGAGGAGGCCTCTATATCTTCTAGTAGCGTGGAATGGCAGACGGTGTCAAACGCCTTTGACAAGTCCAACGTTACTAGAATCGTTCTCTCACAGGGACGGTTTCGGTTAAGACCACGAGTTATCTGAGTGTTTATGGCGTTAAGTGCTGTTGTTGTACTGTGCACTTTATGGAAACCATGCTGATGCTTCGCTGGGGTCAAGTGTTTTGTGAAGTACGGGAGTAGCAAGGCCTCCAGTGTCTTCGCTACCGGGGAAAGGAGTGTTATCGGACGATAAGAATCTCCTTTGTTGGCAGGTTTCCCCGGTTTGAGCAGTGGGACCACTCTCCCCACCTTCCAGATGTCTGGGATGATGAGAGTGGCCATAGACAAGTTGAGGACCTCCGTTAGCTACGCTACCCCCGCAGGACCCAAATTTTTCAGCATCAGCATGCATATTCCGTCGGGACCCATGGCTTTGGAGGCTTTCGCCTTCCCGATGGCCACCTGAACTTTACCGCAAGTGAAAGCAAGGGGGGCACAGGTTGTTGGCAGTTTGTCCAGCCTTCTGGTCACTCCACGCTTGGCTTTGTCCACCGGAGGATGTAGTATGAACTGCCGGCTAAAATAGCTCGCGCATCGCTCCGGGTCCGACGAAGCATGGTCGCCGAAGGAAATTTCGACTCTGTCGTCGTGCTTCGTCGGATTGGATAGCGACCTCACGGTTGACCAAAGCTTGCTCACACCAGAGGTGAAGTTACAGGTCTTCAGATGCTCCTCCCTCTTCTTCCGCTTATGTACGTTTACTATTTGCCGAATCTCCGCGTTGAGATCCCCGATACGAGGATCTCCGGGATCGGCCTGATGAAGGCTATCACGCTCATCCGCTAGAAGAGCCTCTTCGGCAGGGAAGTTTGGACGTGGGTCCGTTATACATCCTGCCGGTATGAAGCGAGCTGCAGCAGCAGTGACAGCCCTGCGGAACTTACGTTCACCGAGATGGGCGTCGGTTGGTGTGGGGAGTGCTGTGAAAGTGTTTTCGGTAAACTCCGCGTAACCTTTCCAATCAGCTTTAGAAAAGTTGATATAGGTCCGGTGTTTGGCGGAGGCAAAGTCGGATGGTTTATCTATCGAGATGACTATGGTCTCATCGGGAGTGGACCACAAGCTATGTGGCTCCCTGCTGCTCAAACCAAACGGCACAATCAGCCTCCACGGCTCACCGTTCGCGCAACGCACCCAACACCCGAAGAGCCTGCACGGCTCCGAGGAGCTCCTCTGGGCAGCAGCAGAGTAAGATTGAGGAGATAGTAGTCTTTATGGGTCGGCATGGCATATTGATGGCTGCGGTCCAAGAAACGGAGTTGCACAGCAACTCAACTCTATTGGGTTGCGCCGCCTACAATGTGCTCCGTAAAGATCGCGAGCGTGATAATGGTGGCGGACTAGCGTTCATCCTACACCTCACAGTGCAGTATCGGCTTATCGAAGAAGAAATCGACCCGAGGGACAACACCCTAGAATGTCAGGGCATAGCTGTCCGGTCAGGCGATGTCGAGCTCGAAATATTCAACGTCTATATACCCCCTGTCACTTGCTGCCCGGCAGGATATCACCCTGACATAGGTGCGCTACTCAGAGGTGAAAACCGAATGGTAGTAGGTGACTTCAACGTGCACCACGATCTCTGGCCCTCAATCCTGGCCAATGATCGTAGGGGAAACCCTTTGGCTGAGCAGATAGACGATTCGACATTCTGCACCATGAACGACGACGCCCCCACCAGGATTATGGGTAGCTGCAGCAGCTCGCCAGACCTAACAATTGCTAGCGCCGGTTCGATCAATAGCATTTCATGGCGACCTATGCTAACACTAGCATCAGACCATATACCCATAATAATCTCGATCAATAAGCCCACCGACTTTGCTCCCGCGGACCACCGAACCTACACCAACTTCAACAAAGCTGATTGGGACGGCTTCGCGGAAGTCACCGAGAGCAGCTTCGCCGCCCTTCCCACACCCACAAACATACATTCTGGTGAACGCCAGTTCCGCAGGGTAGTCACTGCCGCAGCGGCTCGCTTCATCCCGTCCGGACGTATGACAGAAGTCCGCCCAAATTTCCCGGCCGAAGCCACTGTACTAGAAAATGAGCTTGACCACCTACGCCAGGTCCACCCCGGGGACCCTCGTCTGAGGGACCTTAATTTGGAGATTCGGCAACTGGTAAATCAGCATAAGCGGAAAAAGTGGGAGGAGCACTTGAAGGCCTTTAACTTCACATCTGGTGTGAGTAAGCTCTGGTCAACCGTGAGGTCCCTGTCTAACCCAACGAAGCGTGATGACATAGTGGAAATCTCTTTCGAAGGTCGCGCTTCGTCGGACCCGAAGAAATGCGAAGCCTACTTTAGTAGGCAATTCACACTGCACCCTTCGGTAGACAGGGCCAAACGTCGAGTGACCAGGAGGCTGCACAAGCTGCCAAAAAACAGTGCACCACTTGTTTTCACCAGCTGTGAAGTGAAGGGGGGGCCATCGGGAAGGCGAAAGCCTCCAAAGCCATTGGACCCGACGGAATCTGTATGCTGATGCTAATACATTTAGGGCCTAAGGGAGTAGCTTACCTAACGGAGGTCCTCAACCTGTCCATGGCCACTGTCATCATTGATGTGTGGAAATCAGGGAGAGTGGTCCCACTGCTTAAACCGGGGAAGCCCGCCAACAAAGGAGACTCTTATCGGCTTGTCCACGCTACTAGAAGACATCGAGGCCTCCTCACCCCCACAGGGACTGAAGCGATGGTCGGCGAATTATATGAGTGGTCGACAGTCGTCAGTAATCTTTCGAGATCAAACCTCGGAACCAAGAAGGATTAAACAAGGGGTTCCACAAGGTGGTGTTCTCTACCCCTTACTATTTAACTTCTACATCTCAAAGCTTCCTCAACCACCTGACGATTGCTCGATTTTGGCATCCGGGAATGGAATTGATGACCTCTGCTCAAAAGTGAACGACTATCTCTCCAGCCTTTCTCGATTCTTCACTGCAAGGAGCCTAACACTCTCCCCAACGAAATCAACGGCGACCCTCTTCACGACCTGGACGAAGGAGGTCAGGCTAGAGTTAGGTATACACGTCGATGGCACACCAATACCGACTGTAAACAACCCGAAAATTTTAGGGGTCACCTTCGATAGCCTGCTCTCCTACTCCACGCACACAACCGGTTCTAAACTATGCTGCGCCAGTTTGGACGCCGGGGACTAGTTGGACGCAGTGGACGAAGCTACAGACTTGTCAGAACGCCGCACTCCGAACAGCGACTGGGTGCCTTCTGATGACGCCTGAGCACCACCTACAAAGCGAGGCCCAAGTGCTCCCCGTAATGGAACACAACAAAATGCTTTGTAAGCAATTTCTGGTGGGGTGTCACAGAAGTGAACACCCAAACAGACCTTTGCTTCAGGAGGAGCCTCCGCCTAGGCACGTCAGGGGGCACCTATTCGTATAGACCCGACGACATTCAGACGAGCCATCAACGACATTCATAGAGAGTCAGTTACCATCTACCTTGACTCTCGACCTATGAATGCCGTAATAGGAGCCCAATTACCACCTGTAGAAGAGACGGAGTTTCAACTGCCAAGAGAGAACCGCGTTACCCTGGCTCAATTACGGTCTGGATACTGTAGACAGCTACCTGTCCGGACTCGGCCCCAATATCCCCAATGAGTGCCCGGCATGTAGAGAATCCCCACACGACACTAACCACCTCTTTACATGCCAGCTCAATCCGACTCAGCTAACACCCCTCTCCCTCTGGTCCGAACCCATTGAAACAGCTCATTTCCTGGGCCTCCCATTAGTTGAGCTTGACGAAAATGATTGAACTTTGACCCGAAAAAAGCGGGGCTAAGTAGTGCCGCTACAACAACAACAACAACAACAACAACATAACTGATGAACATATGTGAATATATGTATAATATACCTATGTATGGATGATATAATAGCCCTGATCCAATAAATACTTTTCGTGTAAAATCCTGTAAAAATGTTAAACAGCAAAATCACTTTCTGAAGCGAGAGTAAAAAGTGAGTAACAGCAAAAAGTACGGGAACAAAAGGGCATCGGGTAAAATCTTGCAACTTCATTCTTTACCCAACTCTGCAAAAATCGCTCTCATTTACATGATTTTGGAGTACGGTATCCTTCCGACAAGTTCGTGTAAAAACCTTTAAGTTCATTGAGTACTGGATCAGAGCTAATACAAGATTGCACAAAGAGAAGACGGGAGTTTACTTATAAAAAGATTATCCTCGAGCTTAAGTCCTTAATCTGTAATTAGAAAAAGAGATTCTTCTTTTTTTTTGGCGCTGTAACCGCCTAAGCGATTTTGGCCGAGTTCACGAAAGCACGCCAGTCGTTTCTTCTCTGTGCCAACTGACGCCAATTGGAAACGCCAAGTGAAGCCAAATCCTTCTTCACCTGATCTTTCCATCGCAGTGGGGGCCGCCCTCTTCCTTTGCTACCACCAGCGGGTTCCGAGTTGAATACTTTCAGAGCTGGAGCGTTGGAGTCCATTCCATCGACATGGCCAAGCCAGCGGAGCCGCTGTATTTTAATTCGCTGTACTATGTTCATGTCGTTGTAAAGCTCATAGAGCTCATCGTTCCATCGTCTGCGGTACTCGCCGTCGCCAACGCGTAAAGGCCCGTAAATCTTCCGCAAAATCTTTCTTTTCTCTCAACCACTCCAAGAGCCGCCTTATCAGATGTTGTCATTGTCCATGCTTCTGCGCCATATACCAGCATGGCCATGATGAGTGACTTATAGTGCGTGGTTTTCGTACGTCGAGAGAGGACTTTACTCCTGAATTGCCTACTCAGTCCAAAGTAGCACTTGGTGGCAAGAGTGGTTCTGCGTTGGATATATGTACATATGTCCAAATTTCAAGCTTTGTAAAAAAATAGGAAAATTCAACAAAATTTTACAGCACCAAACCTTTTAATAAGAACTTTTAGAAAGCATCTAGTTGTGCAGTTTTATAGCTATATTATAGTTATATTAAATTCTAGCTTAAGAAATTGCAAGTTTGAAGTGGCTAAAAATTTGCGTTGATTGTTGATATTTTTGTTTTGGCGGATGGTGTTACGATTTCCACCATTAAAAAAAAAATTGTCAAACATACTTTGAATCGGAGAAAATGAGTGACGTCGCCAGAAAAAAAATTATCAGAAATTAACGCGATTTCTTAGCCACTTGAAACTTGCACTTTCTTTAGCTAGAATTCAGTGGGCTATAAAACTGCATTCTTATCTTTTTTCTAAAAGTTCTTATTTCAAAAAATTGGTGTTCTTTTAAAATTTTGTTGAATTTTTCTATTTTTTAAAAAGTTTGAAATTTGGACTTACATGGTTTTTGTTAGATAGTGAGTTGTATTTTTATAAAAAAAAAAAATTAAACAAACAAAAGAAAAATAGCCGAAACTGCTCATAATGTGGTGTCCCTATTACACTGTGAGACAAATGGTAGGGGTCAATGATCGGGAAGGGTTCAAACTACCGGGGAAAGTTATGTCGGTAAAAAAGAAGTTATACGTGTCCCGGCGTTTCGCTGGGTCATGTCTAGGAATCGAGATATATCGATTTCAAGTTAGAAACTATCACATAGGGGAAATTGTCACCTTTGGTGGTCTTTTTTTTGACATAACTCGAGAACCACTAGTTCGAATTTGCTCAAACAAATTAAAAAAAATTAAAAATTACAATTCCTTTAATCTGTTCATATAACGTTTTTCTATATAATCAACAGTTTTGCCACTGTTGATTATATAGAAAAACGTTAGATGAACAGATTAAAGGAATTGCAATTTTTAATTTTTTTAAATTTGTTTGAGCAAAATCGGACTAGTGGTTCTCGAGTTATGTCAAAAAAAGACCACCAAAGGTGACGATTTCCCCTATATGATAGTTATATATATATCTCAGAGAAACGCCGGGACACGTATAACTTGTTTTTGACCGATAAAACATTTCCCGTTGGTTGCATCCCATCCCGATTTTGACTGTCGCATAGTGTTATTTTTCACATGACTTTATGTGGGCGTGTCCAACCCCGCCCTCTTTTACATATTACAGTTTTTATTCTTAACAGACCTTAGGGTAAAAATTTTATCCCGATATGTTCGCCGACGCTGAAGAAAATCTATTTTCGGACGCCCACGATTTGATTTGGTGGAAACTGTTGGTTGATGTTTTAATGAAATGATTTCTTTCGTTTCGAGCCAATTGGAATAAATTTTCAAAACTGCTGATTTTTGGCGTTTGGATCTTTGTCAATACAATGCAAATTTTTTACATTTTAATTAATACATTGTAATTAATACATTTTTGCAACTCATATCTGGCTCAGAACCCTCATATTCAATATCTTTCGCTATTGCATCCAGCACATTTTGAATTTTCTGGGAATGCGTACCGGAATTTTCACGCCAAATCTTAAAAACATGCAATCGAGAAAATTCGCAGTGCTAACTTGCGCTTAGAAACATTTTGCATTAGAAAATTAGATAAATCAAAAAATAAACATGAAAAAACCCGTAGAAAGTAAAGAGCTTGGATTACGTTATGGAATACTACGCGAGCCTCTGCAGGTCGATGCACCTACACTGAACAATTTTATAATCTTTAAATATTAACAAACAATATGTAAATAAAACAAGTAAGAAAGTCTAAGTTCGGGCGGAGCCGAACATTAAATACTCGGTGCAAGTATTAAATATATGTTTTTTCACCTTTCCGAAACCTTCCGCTAGATGGTAAGCCGGGGTGTATCAATTTTGAGTAAATTAGCATCCTTCAATTTTGAAATATTGAAGTTTCAAGCATTTCTGAAATTTACCGTTACATGAGAAGCGGCCGTTATTTTAGTCCGATTTCAATAATTTTCAACGTTTTGCTTATATGTGGCAAGCACAATAACCACACCGAGTTTGGTACAAAATGGGTAGAACGGTTACCGATATACATATATGTGATCATAAGTGGGCGGGGCCACGCCCATTTTCCAAAATTTTACCATAAACGTATTTCTTGGTAAAGAATTGTTGCAAGCATCAATTTTGAATAAATCAGCTTCAATATTTACTGATTTATTGAAGATTTTGTATTTCTCTAAATTGCCGTTATATGGGATGTGGGCGTGGTTATTGTCCGATTTTAAAAAGTTTCGGCGATTTTTTATGCTGTACCAAGGCCAACAACTGTGCCAAGTTTGGAAGAAATTGGTGCAGCGGTTACCAAGATATAAACATGTAACCATAAGTGGGCGTGGCTACGCCCATTTTCCAAAAATTTATAATATTCTTATTTTTCGTCTAAAACTTTTTATAAATATCAATTTTGAGTGAATTATCTTCATTAGTTACTAAAATATCGCAGTTTTCATATTTCTGGAAATTACCGTTATATAGGAAGTGGGCGTGGTTAAAGTCCGATTTCGCCCATTTTCAATACCAACCTACCTTGGATTAAGGAAAACCTACCTACCAAATTTCGTTGAGATATCTCAATTTTTGCTCGAGTTATCGTGTACACGGAGCACAAGTGCGCTCGGGTATAAATATTGAGGGCCGATAGGGGAAACACACTTAAAACATTACCTAAATACTTGCAAGACGAACCAGGAAACACACAAAATCCTACTTTTCTAAAAAAACGATTTGCATAAAACACAACACGAATTATCTAAAAGTTTAATTGTAGAAATAAAGTCAATACCTTCATGTCCAATATCGATTGCATACAATTTTAATTCACTCGACCTTTCACAATATTTTAATTACATTAA
The DNA here is from genome assembly GCF_013731165.1 of Rhagoletis pomonella. Lineage (NCBI taxonomy): Eukaryota > Metazoa > Arthropoda > Insecta > Diptera > Tephritidae > Rhagoletis > Rhagoletis pomonella. The sequence continues at coordinate 18,942,481 of NW_023458563.1, forward strand.
ATCCAATTCAATTTTCAGCGTGCTGACGCTGTACATACAAACAAAATGAACAATTGATGACAATTTTGTTGCTTTTTTCAGAAACAACCGTTAGAATGAAAACAAAAAATATATGACAACATGAAGTTTGGACAAAAAACTGATTGCTAAGCCTATTTTGGTTCAAAATTTTTTACAAACAATTTTTTAATTTTGGCCTATGTCAGCAATCACTGTGCGATGATACCGGGGGGATACGGTACAGCGGACATACATAAAGTTTTAGTTCGGATTAAGGTGCCATACTGCGGGGTACAGGCTTTCGACGCTTTCTCCTTGTATAAAAAAAAACATACATATGTATGCATGTTACTGCATACATAGTCATAGTTATTCGTACAGTGATTGTTTTCCGGTAAATGTTCATATTTTAACAAAAACCATACGAATTAAATTTTCAAACTTTTTGCAAAACTTAAAAAATTCTACAAATTTTCGTCTATGTATATTTCAAACTTTTGATTCAGACGCTTTGGAAAAAAATTGAGTACGTAGTTTTGAAGCTCATTCAATTTCAGTGCTACAAAGTAGGGATGTTGGGAATGTAAAATTTTAGAGATCCGCGGATACGAACGCGGATGCGGATGTCTAACAGCTAACATCCGCGGATGCGAATGCGAATGCGGATGTCAAGTATTTTTAAGAAATAACCAGGTAAGTAAACTAAGTTATTTAGGTAAATAAAAAAATTTAAAGGTTAGTAATTTTTAATAATGTTTATTTTACTTAGTACTTGAATTTAAAAATTGAGAATTTTATTTAATAAAAAGTAATGAGAATTGCATCGGGGCTGCAAAAGTCGGATGTATCCTCCTGACTTTCATGTTCACTTGAAGAATCTAGCATAATGGTAGATCGTTGTTTAAACAGCGCTTACAAACCAAACCAGATGTGTCAGGTTTTGCTGTTTTTTTTTAAAGAATTCTTCATTCTCATTCCTTTAGCAGTTTCAAAATTTCGGGAACTTGTAACGTCATCAGCTTTTTTCGATTTTAGTTTTTGTAATTCATTTTAATGGGTCTTCTGCGACTGGTTTGGAGAATTTGTGCTTATAGCGAGCTAGATAGGTGGATATGGAAAATAAATTATTATTTTCCAGGAATGAAAATTTTGAACAAAATTCTGTTTTTAAGATCCTGGCTGCCAGCCGAATCGGATCGGATTTTTTATAATCATTTGAATTATTGGAATCACGAATGATGAGGGTTTCAGACAGTTACGTAATTCGTACCTAATTAAAGGTCGGACCTATAGCTTTTTAAATATTTCAGCATCGATTCTCTTTATACCTAAATGTTGAAGATTTCTGCTGGAAATCCCTATTGTAGGAGCTTAATCTTTCACTTTAAATAGCAAAGAAGGGAGACGTAGGGGGAGAGTTTTACCACAGAGGTCTTTAGGCAAGGATCCAATGTACATATTTATCTATGAAAAAATATTGCCCGACAAGTAAACAAAATTACTGTTTTGAAAATTTTTCCTTAAAATAAATTTCCCAAAGAGCCACATTTGAAATGATTGAAACGAATATATCTTTACCTGAAATGCAAAAAGACGTAACAACACCATAACTGATGTGGGAGTTGAAATTCGATGAAATCCGTCATATCAATCAAAAACTGAATTTTGAATTTTTTATTAGTTACGACTTTTTGTATTTCAGCGACGATGTTTGTTACGTCTTTGTGCATTTCAGGTGACGATATGTAACATCAAGAGCAAATCACGACAATTTGGTTTGAAATTACAGTGCACACTTTCTTTTCTTTATCTAGTAGTTTTTTTAAGATTGGTCCAAAAAAATCATAATAAAGAAAGAAATGCAGGTATTGACTTTGACGTACGTCAAAGGTCAAGTAGAAGTGGGAACTTGTATAACTGCTCGATTATATAGCTTAAGAAATAATAAGTTTAAAGACATTTTTATCAAAGTTGATATTTATCACATTTGACCAGTTTTGTTACACAAATACTCCAACGACCACAGGCAAAAAATATTGGCTACAGTTTGTCATTTTGTTCGCCAGATATACGTTTTATCGGTGCACTTGCACAACATTCGCATTCGCAAAAGCTCCGCATTGATTATTGCGAATGCGAAAGCGAATGCGAATGTTAAAATTGATGCGGATGCTCCGCGGTTGCGAATGCAAATGCGAATATTCGCAACAACCCTGCTACAAAGTGCAAGTTTCAATTGCGTTGATTTTTATTTTTTTTTCTCAACGGTGTTGAGGGTTTTCTTCCATGCAAAACTACATTTTGTTCATGGAAGAAAATATGTAACACCCTTTAGAAAAAAAATCTAAAAAATCAAAGGTAACTGGAAGCGACTTGAAGCTTGCATTTTATTCCCTGAAATTTAATGAGCTACAAACTGTTATTAAAAATTTTGATGAAAGTTTGTAACAATTTTTTGTAAGTTTTGCAAAAAGTTTGAAAGTTTTATGCATATGGTTTTTGTTAAAATATGAAAATTATTTTCGTGCAAAATTAAGGAAAAATATATTATTTAAAACATTGCGAATATTGTAAAACAATCACGTAACTAATAACTATCTTCACTATGTATGTAGTTATATGCATACATACATATGTAGGTACATATGTAGGTGTGTAAGTATGTCTATTAAATTTATAACAAAGAACTACGTTATATTACACTGATAAATTTCACTTAATATTGCTTCCAAAATTTCTTGTACAAGTGCTATGTAAAAATATTTGTCATCTAGAGGCGAGCACCCGCTCGTGGGTGTCACCATCAGTGTTGCAATTTTTTTATTTTTTACCAAAATCACCGAAAAAAGTTACCAAATTCAACAAAAAATTACCAAATTAATTTTATGTGCAGAACTAATGTGCAGAAACATACATAATTACGTTATTTTGGCAGTTAGGGCTCGACATGTATATTTGTACAGTTCTGCACATAAAATAAGTTTTGTAATTTTTAATAATATGTTAAAATTTGTCAAAATATGGTGCGGCTATAATTTTTTCGACCACTGTATGTAAACAAGTGACAAGAAAATATATCAAAAATTCAACGCTTGAAGGAAAGCTTTCGACTCACACATAGGCTGCATTTCTTTATTCATTCTGAACGTTTGGAATAAACTTTTTTGTTTATTTATTCTTTAGAACGTTCCTGATGATATGTTGACGTATATTTCAAACGCATTCTGTTTATTCCGGCTGTGAAATTGGATTATCCGGAATGTATAAAGAAACGCAGCCATAGACAGAGTGAAGTTCCCCGCTGAATGCCGTAGCTTTTTGAACGAGAACATACATATTTTCGTAGAATTCTACTCATATATATGGTTGCCGGGTACACCGGACAATTGATGGTAATTGCAACTGACAGGGAAAGGTAGGTTCCCACGACAGTCGGGTCTACGTAACAGGAACAACCCAGATTTATATCTGGCCAAGGACTGTCACTCCAACAACACTCCCCAAAATCTCTTTGGGGAATATGTAGGCTGTTACAACAACAACAACCACCCAAAACCTTCCAGGAAAGGGCACGGTGGATATACTTAGCAAAAGCCACTTTCAAGCAGTTTGTTAAAGATCACACCATTCTAGTAGCCAAGGAACGCTGGAACAATTTTCACCTTGCGAAATTTTCAGGATTACCTGGTATTTCTATAAAAGGAAACGCTTACGGGCCACTTACTAATGTGGAATCAGAACCATGTAAGACCGAATCGAAAAAGTTACCAAATTGAAAAATAAATTACCAAATTACCAAACTTGATAAATAAAGAAAAAAATTACCAAATTTGGTTAAAAATTACCAAAGCGGCAACGCTGGTCACCATAATATTGTTATAACTTGAGAACTACTTGTTCTCTAAACTTGAAACTTTCCCAAAAATTTCCGTATATATTTGTCTATAATGCTGCATTAAAACAAAACAAAAATTTTAAACTTCATAACACTTCTTTTGCATTTGAAAAAACCACCTCCTTAATTTTTATAAAAAAGATCAAATATCTGCCATTTTGTTTTTAGTAAGTATTAAGAAGTGTAGATAAACGCTCTTAGAATAGAATCTAGTTTATTGTGTACAAATTTAAAAACAATCGATATACAAATGTCTGAGATATAGTAAGTTTAAGTGAAAATTTCTCAAAAATTGGTCGCTGCGAAAAATCAGGTTTTGTGGCTTTTTCGACTCAAAGGCATGAGTAAAAACTTGGTTAAAATTAACTTTAAATGTATTTTGGAATAAGCTATCGATTACAATTCGTTTGAAATCACTTTTTAACCGACTTCCAAAAAAGGAGGAGGTTATCAGTTCGTCGG
>NW_023458563.1:18946937-18954410 GCF_013731165.1 Rhagoletis pomonella
TTTTTATGTATGTTACCGCATAACTTTGGACCACGTCAACCGATTTCAATCGGAAAGGTAGTGTCTCAGAGGTGGTCCCATACTAATCTGGTTGAGATCCGATCAGTGGATCATGAGATATATATATATATATATATTTTTTTATATGGGAGTTGAAGTCGGTTTTTTTTTTTGCTAAAAATTACTTGTCTTCAGTTCAATTTTATGTTTTTTACCCTGCCTGTTGTTTTCGCTGCTTGTTGTTTTCGCTGTTGTTGTCGCCCAAACTTTGCTAGAAGAATAACGGACCTGTGCATTGCGCAACCTTCTATATATAAACCTTGCACACATGGCCAAATGCGGCTCTTTGCTTAGCGAAGCGCGGCTCTTTTTACTTTCTCTTTGCTTAGAACATTTTGGCTCTTTTTTATAAGCTTTTATTTAACTTGGTCATCCCGCGCAAATCGCGGAAATTTCCAATCGATTTTAAACTGACTTCCCGACAAGTTAGAGACTTGAAATTTTCAGCATAGTTCCAATCACGATGACAATGCAATTTAAAATATAAATGATTTCCCCATATGGTCCAGGGGTCTTGATTCAAAGGTGGTCAAAATATAGTAAGATTTATGGCTAACAGAGCGTAATTTGCCAAAGAACGTAAAACCTTTTTAAAATTGTTAAAGCTGCCGGCGCGCCGCGGCGGTAGTGTAGCAAAGCTATTTGTGGCAAATTCTAGATATCAAGCTAGTCTAGATATGAACCTCGTTGTAGGCATCATATCAAGGAGATACAATTAGAAGACTCCAGATGTCGCCCCGCCAGAAGAAGTTAAATATTGCGCCTAAATATATGCCATGCTACAGCGGAAATGGACGACACGCCATTTCTTTAAATAAAATTAACTGCTGCTATATGTATATATGTATGTTTATACAAAACGTAATACTAAGTTCACATATAAGTAGATTATCCTCATTTTCGAGCTTAACACCCTAATCTGTAATTATAACAAGAGATTAGCCATATAAAATTCGTCCCTTATTAATCTGTAATTATAAAATAATCTCAAATTTAACCGACAACTTTTCGGTGTCCATCCTAGTTTTATCGATTGTTTTTGCGAAAGAGAGGAGAAATGCCAAATGTAAAAGTAAGCAAAAATGTACGCTAGCAAGGAAGAGGTTTGTAAAGGTATTTTTAATAAAATGTTAAGTTAAAATATATTTATTTTGCTTGTTATAGCATAAAAACGTGATCACGGTAGCACAGAGAAGAAACATAACTTTTCCTTGAGATGTGAGAATAACAAGCACAACAAATTTGACGGCTAATAATCTGAGATTTGCCTGTGTAAACGGGGTGATTAAAAAACGAGCTTTGATTGGGATAATATTGATATGTTAACATAGTTTAAGCAAACAACATTTTGCTTGCTTAGTCTTCTGTTCTCTTTCATTGCAAGTTGAATTATTTTAATATCCATTGCAAAATTTTGTACATAAAATAAAATAACACTTTTTAATATACAACGCTTTTATAAATGGACTAAAAACTAGAAAATAAAATAATGTAAAAAAAATATTTTTTAAAAACAAGCTTTTTTTAACATATACAATCAAAGGAATAAAATAAAGTAGTGTAACAAAAAAGCGAATTCAGCGTACATGCATAATTGGTTAGGTATGTATGTATATGTATGTATGCAGCTATTTAAATGCCGGTTTGCTATTCGCGCGACAAGCTTTTTTAAAAACGAAGTTAATTAGTACAGATTGTTAGTAATTTTCATTAGAGTTTGAATAACTCCTTTCACTAAATGGCTTTTAGTAACTTTAACGAGACCTTAATTTATTTTATTTTATTCATTTTAGTGCAGTTTTGACAAAATTTTCTTGCTAAAAAATCTTTTGTTACACTACTTCATTTTATTCCTTTGATTGTACAGGTTAAATAAAAGCTTGTTTTTAAAAAACATTTTTTTACATTATATTTTTACCTTTTATTAGCTTGGGATGTAACTATGTAATATTGATGAGTCTAAAAGATGCTGCGATTTCTATTCTCAAGTTACATACCTGATGACCAGGGAACGGATTTTTAGGACCTAAAAACCTATAAAAAAGGCAAAATAAAGTAACGAAATAGGCTGGAAAAGGCAAAATAAAATGGCGAAAAAGGCGGGAAAAGGCACTAGGTGTTGCAAAAAAGGCAAAAGAAAACAGCGAAAAAGGCAGGAAAGGCACTAGGTATTGCAAAAAAAAGCAGAATAAGGCACTAAAAAAAGACAGAGAATACGAAGAACAATCAAAAAATACATTTATTTTAGAAATGTTTATATTAGTTGCGTTCGCGTAGCTGTTAATTGTTCATGTTTAACCAAAACTTACAAGTTTTTGCGTTCGCGTACGCAAAAAACTTGCAAAGTAGGGGAAATTGAGAGAGCCGACATTTCATTTTGAGGGGAAGCTGCTGTTTTCTGCTGGAAAAACTTTTGCCAACAGCAATTTGCCAACAGGAAAACAGCTGATCAAAAACAGCTGGTTGGCATTTACGCAAATTACAAAATTGAATTTGATGGTTTGGAAGATAAAAATTACAAAATGCGACTAATTAAACTTGTAAGAAATAAGTAGTTATTTGTTTAATCAATAAACTGTGTCAGTATAACACTATGCGATGACTTTTCGTAGGTTTTAAATTTTACACTTTTTTATGTAAACAAAAATTATATCAGCTGTTCGTCTAACTTGCAAGTTTCTGTAAATTTTCTGTTCGCGTACTATTTTGGATATTTCTTTCTTGTGAGAGAACAGATGACATTTCGCCGAAATTTGGCAGTTGGTTGGTTTCTGCTGGAGATTTTAAACGAACGCACCTATTACAAGTAAAAAGGGAAACACTATGAACTAGTTTCATTATATGAAAACTTTGTACTTTGAATCTTTGACTATTTTATCCTTTCGAGTTTCTAACTCATAGAGCTTTAATCTGTATAGTTGTAGTAACATTGAACCACAAGATGCATTTTGCAGTTTTCTGGCAGCATTTTCATTAGATTTTCGCGAAGAGAAGCCTTGAATGTACTAAATGTGTGCTCGACGTAAGTTGATACAAGCGGCGCCCAATTTAAATATGGAACATTTGAAACGTTCATATTATCAGGAATAAGGGTGTTTTCCTCGCCCTTTATAATTTTGTCCACACCCCTTATTGTCACCAAGCCTTCGTTAGCTGAGAAAATGGCTTTGAATTTTTCCAACACTAATTTGGCAAGAGGTCTCTGCGCTTCTATAAGCCGCATGGGCAATGTGATATTTTTTAATCTTAAAAAAAAAATTGTAAATGCTATAATCACTTTTTTAAAGGTAGAAAAGGCAAAAAAGGCAAGTATCTTAAAAAAATGCAAATATCTTAAAAAAGGCAACAGCAAATATGTATATATGGAATCAGGGAAAGCTAAATCGTGGACATTCTTAATCGAATATACTCTATCTCTTTAGCAGAAAAAAAGGCAATTTCCATAGAATCCGTTCCCTGCTGATTACAGTACGAATGGCAATTATAATAGGGAGGTTTTAGTTTTTAAACTATCATTTTTTTATTACTTTTTAAAATACATGTTTCTTTGCTGGAATTCTATTCCATTGAGTTGTTTTTTGATGTGTATACATAATGTGACCAGCTATTTCATAGCTCAAAAAGTACAGGTAAGGTTGGGTTAATTTAACGTCGCTAGCCGATTACGAAATTTCGAATGCGACTAATTTCGATCCCTGAGAGCTCAGTGTTTGTTCAGAAGTGCGAGCGAAACTGCTTCCATCTTAGCATCGCGAAGGTTGGACAGTCTAAAAGAAAGTGTGAAGATGATTGCACTTCATCTTCCTCTTGACAGCTGATACAAAAGGATCAGTGGAAATTCCTAGTCTCACCGCATGAATACCAATCGCGCAATAGCCGGTCAGAAGCCCCATCACTAGCCCTTGAGAGGAAACATGTTTTAAAGTGCATTATAAAAACATTTTCTGCAGCAGAGAAACGTCTTCTTTTCCTTTTTTATGTCACAAAAGGACCCGGTTTGCCTTAGCCTAATAGCAGTTCGTGTTGCGATAATTCTGTCTGCAATATCCGCAGAAAATCCCTAGGGGAAACATGAGAGCCTTTTCCAACCTTCGGGATGAACGCAAAACTGACTACCCTCAAAGCCTTGGGGTCGTACGCGGTCCTCACGAAGTTCGCATAAATAGGATTGCACGACACCTTCAGAGCCCTTTGCAGCTATGCAGGTATGATGCCATTGGTCGCCGGCGTCTTTAATCGTTTGAACGAATTTATTGCCCAGGCCATGTGACGATCGTCCAGAAGATCGGAGAAGTACAGGACCTGGGGGGAAGATTCTGTAACCAGTTAGCGACAATTTTCGAATCGCTATCGATCATTTTGACGCAAAAACCTTTATATCATGCGTCAAAAAATGCGGTAACGATAGGAAAATTGTCGATAACTGGTTACAGAATCCTCCTCCTGGAGTAAAAAATATCGCAAAGAAGTACATTTGACTGTACTTCGAAGTACGAAGTACAAGACCGAAAAAATAAGTACTGTACTTTCGAAAGAAGTACGGTTGGTCACATTATGTATACATCTTTGGTTTCGGTAGGGTAAAATTTGCGAAGCTGTAACGCATAGCCCAGCAGAAAATTTCGAAGGACTTGGCTTGTGTATTGCAGCAGCAAATTTTTAATTTCATTAGAAGCGCCCTGTGCTATTGCAAGTTGTTGCATACATTTAGGCATAAGCAGAGTAAGAGGAAGTGCTGTAAAATTAATTAATACTTCCGATTATGCAAACTCCGGCCATGCATACGACTTTGTACCTATATGTATGAACTCATTTGTTGCAACTGGTTTTGATATTCGTAATTGGTTGTAGGCATAGGTTTAGTAGACTAGTGATAAAAAGGCAAGGCGAAAATTTAAAAAAATACTGAAATCATTTTAACTGGGACCCTTGATAACTGATGAACATATGTGAATATATGTATAATATACATATGTGTGGATGATATAATAGCCCTGATCCAATAAATACTTTTCGTGTAAAATCCTGTAAAAATGTTAAACAGCAAAATCACTTTCTGAAGTTAGAGTAAAAAGTGAGTAACAGCAAAAGGTACGGGAACAAAAGGGCATCGGGTAAAATATTGCAAATTCATACGAAGAGAAGTATTATATGTATATACATACATCCAAATAGTTTCAGAACCTTTTGGAAGACGTCGCGCCCCTTCTTAAATATCCCCAATTTTCTCTAAGAGTATGCGATTGATTTCATATATTTCTAAATATACACAAAAAACGTCATACAAATCGGTCCAGCCCTTTCGGGGGATCTGACCACAAATGCAAATGCAAATTTTTATCTGTTTTAAGTGTTTTCATACATTCGCAGTAGAATAGCATTATTGCGGCTTATTTAAATTAAATTATTTTGGTAATTCAGCTATCTGGCAACACCGGTTTTTAAATTTTTTCTTTACAAACCTTTTACAGATAGAGAGAAACAAAACGAAATAAAAACGAAGCAAATCCCTTGAGCCGTTCTTGAGTTATGCGATAACACACGAACAGCAATTCATTTTTATATGTAAAGATTTTTTCGAGTGGTGGCATCCCTATTCAAATTTTTTCTTTTGTTAAATTTGTTTATGTATTCTAAGTAAAGTACGTTATTGCGGCTTATGTAAATTTAATTTGTTTTTTGATATTTACATTTATTTACATTCATTTTGCAGATAGAAAGACACAAAATGAAATAAAAGCGAAGCAAATCCCTTGAGCCGTTCTTGAGTGATGCGATAACACATGAAAGCAATCCATTTTTATATATAAATTTTTTTTCGAATGGTGGCAACCCTATCCATTTTTTCCCCGAATTAATTTTTTTATGCGTTCTCAGTGAAATAGCATTATTGCGGCTTATTGATAATTAATTTTTTTACTGATATTGAAGATATCTGGCAACACCAATTTTCCAATTTTCTCTTTACAAACCTTCTACAGACAGAAAGACACAAAATGAAATAAAAACGAAGCAAATCCGTTGAGCCGTTCTTGAGTGATGCGATAACACACGAACAGCAATTCATTTTTATATATAAAGATATGTAGTATAGACATGTATATGAAGAATACAAACTTATTTATATGAAAACAACTAGCAGACCCGGCGAACCCGCCCAAAATTATATTTTTATTGAAACATTTGGTCCAACGTTTCCGCCAGCAAATCACGTTCACGTTTGGTTTTGTCATCGACAGAAGGCAATGGAGAATGTCGTCTTAAATAACCTGACGAAAGCGTTATACCTCTACTACCACCAACGGGATCCGAGTTGAATACTTGCAGAGCTGAAGCATCGGTGTCCATTCGAACGACATGGCCAAGCCAGCGGAGCCGCTGTATTTTATTTCGCTGCACTATGTCCATGTCGTTGTAAAGCTCATACAGCTCATCGTTATATCGTCTGCGGCAGGGTTCGGAAATACTCCCTGACCTTCGTACGCGAACGCGAAGGCGAACGTATCAATTATTCTGCATCGATTCGCCTCATTTTTGAAAATCGGGAGAACGGTGTAAATATCATAATTTTAAACGCAGGTGGCAACCCTATCAAAAAAATATCTCCTTTCTGCACATCTAGAGGCCAAGCCCTTTCATTTTACGATGCAAATCTGATGCAATTAACAAAATTGCCTTCGCACAGAATAATATCTCTAGCCACACCAACTTTCCGCGGATATTTGCCGCAGTATTTACATTCACTTATGAAGGAGAACTAGGGTTCGAAATTTCAGACGTTGGTATCGATAGTGAGTACTCATACTGAGTTTCCATACTGGTTCCTTAATATATTTTAACTACATTGCATTTGAGTATGGAGAGGCAACTATCTGGAAGTATTTTACATAAAAAATTTACTAAGTATTGCCCGGTTTGTAGTTGCAGTTAAAGAAAACACATGAAAAGGAACGATTTCTTTTTTAATTCGAAAAAATGTAAATATCTCAAAAACGGTGACACTTTTACCTGAAAATTTTTTGTTTATCAGTGAGCTCACCGCCCCACCTACCTTCCCCTAAAGTTTGGCACGTTACTTCTGGGATACCCTGTATATAGATAAGGAACATCTTCCAAAAGAGTTGGAAGCCGTTCCTGAAGGAACTCTAAATAACTGTGAGAGTTGAGCGTTGGCGGCAGTTCCACAGGTCCCAATATCTGACAATTAAAAATACCGCACCATAAATTTATTTTGTACCGGTACTGCGAACGATCTTCTCTCATTTCGTGAGGATTGTCTATCTGCCAACTGTGAAGGTTATGTAAATTAAAATAACCATCACGTTTGCATGATGATTCAATGCTCCAAATTATTTTATTAAAAAAGTTGGGGTCTGATTCATGCATTCGCAACATTTCACGGCAAAATCTAAC
>NW_023458563.1:18959410-18974165 GCF_013731165.1 Rhagoletis pomonella
GTTTAATAGTTTTAAGTAAGTTGTTGATCGAATTTAATATATATTATACATTCAATAAGTACCATTGTTTCAGTTTTACAAGTATAAATATATCCCGCAGAAACTTCCAAACCTTATCTAAAAATCAAATGTTATTTTGCTATCTCAATTTATCTTATTTTATCAACTTTTTTGCTAGCCAAAGCATGATAATTTGTAACAATTGTTAAAAAATATTTAAAACTATTTTTTAATGAAACAAACCTATTGTCAGCTGTTTTTCTAATTGCGATGTGCATAACATGCCACTGGAAATGATATTTTAATTTATTTTACAATCAAATGCGCTGTACAGTATCGATACGTTGCTTGAATCTAATGTCATTTACTAAATTTGCTATAACTTTTCTATTTTTAAATCGATTTGCAAAAAATTTGGATCTATATACTTTGAAATTAAATAAGCTTTAACATAGCATAAAAATAAGAACAAAAAGTTTGCAGCTTTCAGGTGTAATTCACAGTAGAATAACGATGCGACTTAAAATTGTGTCCGATTTCACTAATAAATTGGCAGATAACTCTTAAACTGATAATTTGATTGCAAAACATTGTATAGCAGGTTCGTAGGGATTTCAAAGACCTTTAATCTGGTGGAGATCTTTTTGTGGTGTGATAATCACAACCGGATATTTTTGGAAAAAATTGAAAATGCTGTCTTCGCAATTTGAAAAAAAACGATAATTTTGCAAATTCTTAAAACCTATTCTACTTTTTTAATTTTTGACCTCATATTCAGATTGTGTAGGTTATTTTACATGGCAAATGACTATAAAATTCACGACTTTCAACTATTTTGTTAAACATTTTTTTTCCCAGAATGCATATGGTTTTCTAAATTTTCAAATGCAACGCGCAAGTACTTAGAGTTATCATATTCGAATAAAATTTTGCACAGCTTATTTTTAGACCAAAAGACATATTTTTGAGCCCGGCAAACTGTATATTTAAAAAAATAGTTAAAATAACGAACGGTCTAATGTATATATACTTTCACGAATTTCAAATTTTATTAAGAAATTTTTGTAAACTTTTTGGGTATGCATGTATCCTATTCAATTTTAGTATAATAAAGTGGAAGTTTGAATTAAAAGTCAATGGTAGTAGGCTACACGTAAACTTGAATAGGTTGCAAAACTGCATACCCAAAAAGCTTCTAAAAATTCTGCCTTTTCGTGAACTTTGCGTAAAGTTTTATGGCCTTATTCATAAAAAATAAAAAAGGTATATAAACTGAAAAATGTATGAAAATGTCATTTTATTAAGCTCTTTAAACCTACTTTATTTTGTATGAATAAGGCCATTAAACTTTAATTTATTTGGTTTATGTTATACACACAATTTTAGTTTATTTTAAGTGATGGACAAATTTGAATGATAGTAATCCATATAAGCAAAGAAAATTGGGTTGCCAATGGAAGAAAAAATTTAAAAAGTGTGTTTTTTAATAAGTATTCGATACTACGAGTACTTTGCAAAGTATCGAGTAAAATCACCAAATAAGGTATCGAGTATTAAAGTACTCATTTTTATACCCCCAGTTTCGATACTTACTCAATATCGATAGTATCGTTCGAACCCTAAGGAGAACGAGAGCAGTGAACCTTCGCGAAGGCATCGCTGCCACTTATAGCTACATATCCGAATCTGTCTACATTCTCAGCTCACAATTGGATTATGGCTGCTTCGTTCTGACAGAAACCTGGCTGAATGCTAACTTTTTCGATGCGGAGTTCTTTAATCCAGCTTTCTTTGACGTTTTCCGCAAATACAGAGATTTTGCTCAAACTGGTGTTAGTAGGGGTGGCGGTGTACTGATAGCTGCGCGCAGATATCTTCGAGCTTCTTTTTATCCACTACTAGATGCCAACTCCCTGTTGGATCAACTTTGTGCAAAATTACATGGCACCTGTGGTGTGCTGTACATTTGTGTGTCCTACATTCCGCCGGGCAGCTGTGATGTCATATACAAGGCACATGTTGACAATATACTGGCACTCCACGAGAAAATTGGAAACAGCCAACTTTGTGTTTTAGGTGACTTTAATTTATGTAATATTTCCTGGAGCTTTATTGATAACAATATTTTCCTCACCCCATCAAATGTTACTACTTTATCTGAATCATATTTAATTGATAATTTATTATGTATTGAATTATTTCAAATCAATGTTTTTTTTAATAGGTTAAACCAAATTTTAGATTTAATATTTATTAGCTCTAATATAAATTTCAAGCTCTCTCATGCGGCCAGTTACATCTCCCCTCCAAATCAGCATAATAGCCCTATGGTTTTGGAGTTTGAATTTTACCAATATTTTGAATTACCGACTTCTAGTCAGACGGTTGCTTTTAACTTCTCTTGTAATTTTGCTGAATTGAATAATTTGTTTGATTTGGATTGGTCCCAGCTCTTTGGAAATGTGGATGTAACTGGTTGCTACGATATTTTTAAGTCTAAACTTTGTGATATTTGTGTGGGTCACATCCACATCTTAATTCGAAAGCCGCTAAGCGTCCATGGTTTACTAAAGAACTCAATCGTATAAGGAATAAGAAGAACAAGTTCTACAAAAGACAAAAGCATTCCAATGATGATAATTTGCGTGAGCGTTACGTGTTTTATAGAGCTGAATTTAACAGGCTCAACAAATCTTTGTATAGGAATTATATTCGCAAAGTAGAAAGCAATATTAAATCTAATCCCAAGTTTTTCTGGAGTTATATTAAATCAAAGACAAATTGCTCTAATCTACCTGCATCGGTCCAGCTTAACGGGGTGTCAGCCAACTCCATCTCCGAAGCTGTTAATCTTTTTGCTGATTTTTTTTCTTCCAACTGTATTTCAGGTAATTCTGATAACGATTTTATTCCTGAAAATCTTTTGTCAAATTTAGATACTCCCATTAACTTCGGGAAATTAAAGTTGACAGACGAGGATGTAGCTAATGGCATTAACCAGCTTAAACTATCCACTAACACTGATGTAGATGGCCTCTCGGTTATTTTATTTAAAAGTTGTCCGTCACTAATTGCGCCTTTCAGGCACATTTTCAACATGTCTCTATCTGCCGGAGTTTTCCTCGATGACTGGAAATTTACTTTTATTACGCCAATTCTTAAAAGTAGTAATAAAAATTATATTGAGAATTATAGGCCGATTTCTAAGCTTACCACTGTCTCAAAACTGTTTGAGTCCATAGTTAAAAATAAAATTCACTTTGCTGTTAAACATTTATTATGTCCCAACCAACATGGGTTCATGCCGGGCAGATCCACGTTAACCAATTTAGCTGCTTTTACAGAGTACTCTTTGGAAACCTTTCAAAAGGGATTCCAAATTGACGCTATATATACCGATTTCTCTAAGGCTTTTGACAGGGTGCCTCATCGAATATTGATAGCTAAACTTGAAGGCCTGGGCTTTCATTCAGAGTTTCTGAAGTGGATCACATCCTATCTGTATAACAGACGCTGTGTTGTTCGTTTTGATAATGTATCGTCTTATTCTTTTGTCTCCTCCTCTGGTGTTCCCCAGGGTAGTGTCTTAGGTCCGTTATTATTTGTTATCTTTATTAATGATATATCTTCCCGTTTCTCAAAGTGTAAGTTTCTTCTATATGCGGATGACCTGAAGATATACTACGAAATTAAAAATATAGAAGACTCATTGATTCTCCAGGGTGAGCTTTATAATTTGTACTGTTGGTGTGCGCGTAATCGTTCGTCCCTCAATATTGGTAAATGTCATTATACCTCTTTTGCAAAAGTGATTAGTATTGTTCCAACCTCTTACTGTTTTTCGAATGTCCCGCTAAAATCAATTACTGATTTTAATGACTTGGATGTTTATTTTGACTCCAAGCTCACCTTCACCACCCACATAAACTTTATTGTTTCTAAATCATTCGCGATGTTGGCCTTTATTCGTCGCAACTGCTCGTCATTTTCCGATCCTTATACTCCCAAACTGTTGTCTTCGTCTTTAGTTCGGTCGAGGTTAGAATACGCTGTATTTGTTTGGAGACCTTTTCATACAGTTCATAAGAACAGATTGGAGTCTGTTCGGAGGGCTTTTATACGCTTTGCCTTGCGTCCGTTGAAATTTGTAGACCCTATTCCGTCCTATCGTTCTCGTTGTTTGTTGATAAATCTCATGTCCTTAGACATAATTGTAGGCTCTATAGATTGCTCGCACCTCCTTATGAAAATTCGTTTTAATGTTCCCTCACGTATTCTTCGTTGTAATGAATTGTTTTTTGCGGGTGTTGTTAAAACTGTTTATGGTATGAATGCTCCTTTAAGGAGGACTCTCTCCCAATTTAATGCTTATTCTTCATCTTTAGACTTCGATTTTTCTTAGTCAAAGTTTACTTTTAAGAATTTACTCATAAGGCACTTGTCATAAGGGTTTCCCTTATTCTATGTATATATTTGTCATATAGTCTGTACGCGTCCTGTTTGTTGATAATAATAATAAATAAATAAATAAATATATATATATGAATGCACGCTGTTTGGTCCACAGCGGAAATTTTTTCTACCTAACATTCGCGAACGCGAACTATCGGGACTGGTTTTATGCTTCTCGTTCGCGAGTATTTGATACGTTTACCTTCGTGTATAAAATCATAAATGTATGTTCGCGAACGTTATGAATATTTCCAACAGAGTTCGAAAATAAACGAAATGAATCGTATTGTTTTGTTTCGTTTCTCTCATAACAGAGAGCAAAACACAACCGAAACCCAAACAAAGAAAATTTTAGTTGTATTGGGTTTCGTTCTGCTTTTGTGCGCGAGTGCAAACGAAACAAAAGCATAAAGTGCGCAGCTGGGTGAGACAAAACTCTCAGGAATGATTCGCAAACGTTTGCTTGGCGATTTGCTCATTACCAGAGTTCGAAAATAAATGAATTGAATCTTATTGACTGTAGTTGTATTGGGTTTTGTTCTACCTAAAGTGCGCAGCTGGGTGTGGCAAAATTCGCAGGAATAATTCGCAAACGTTTGCTTGATATCATACTTACTAAGAATGAAATGGAAAAGCCGGTTAATTTGGGAAAAACACCTATTTAGGTATTTAAATGTACTATATATGAATGTGCATATATGTACATATATATATGTATGTATTTGCAAACTTACTAATTAGTAAAATGTACTATAGAAAACCATGTGGATACTGTGGAAATATATTACAAATTCATATCAGGGCTTGACTTTTCTGATTTACCTATATGTAAGAATATCAAATTTAAATTACTTCTTAAAATAAACAAGGGTTATTAATGATTTCTTACAATAAGATTTTATTATCAAAGTAGAAAATAAACATTAAAAACCATTCATGAAAACAAAAAAAATAACTTATTAATTACAAAAAATAAAAATTACATAATTCATACTGGGTTTTAATAAGTCCATAAAACACAATTTTACTACTTTGTGTGCCACCCCGAAATGCCTTGATGTTATTATTTTTATAGGTCTTGCTGAGTAAAACCAAATTCGAAATATGAAATTTGCCAAACACCCCAATACATTGGGTTGCGGTTAAAAATCCGGTTTTTTGTACGTTGGCGCACTTAAAAGCCTGTAATTGTTGACTATCAACCGAGTTTCTCACTCGTTTAAAAAAGAAAAAACTTGGGCCTTTCAAATGATGTACATATAGGGATGCAAATTTTCAGAGCCAACATCGATACATCGATATTTCGATGTATCGTAAACACTAACATCGATGCCGAAAAAAATCGCCCTAAAACTATCGATACATCGATATTTTCCAATGTTTCTCTTTTTAATAAGTATGTTACAGGTACTTCATGATTTGCAGGTTTTTACGGGAAGCTGTTAACGTACGCCACCTTCCATAAGGTTTATTAATGGCGAAAACCGCTTTACCTGTAAAACCTGCAAATCCTGAAATACCTGGAACTGACTTAATGCTGGTTACAATTTTAAGAAAAACCTAGTGTCCTTCTAAACTGCTACACGTTTAACATTTCAATGGGTGGGTTTTTGAATTTAATTAGATTTCCTTCCAATGTCATAATAGATTTGCTGTTTACGCGCAGATAATACTTACACTCACCTTAAGTCGTGTTGAAATACTGTAACTACGTCATGGAAATCGCCTATGTTCAACGTTGCCAATTGCTTTTATTAAGTGTAGGGCTACCATCACCCGTAATACACTTACCCAAAGGGCTCTGTCCCACGGTCAGTAATTATCACGATATTTGGAATCCATATTGATGGATTGATGGATCGCGCACGAATGCTACATGTTCAATATTTATCGCGTCAGTATTTGCATACTTTTTTTGCTGAACTCTTATTATGACGCAAGAAAATATTCTTATATTGTACGTATAATTTACAGATAATGCATTCCACAATTATTTTAAGATATGTTCAATTTGTTTTGAAAGATTTTAAGCCCCGAGAGTGAAGGCAGAGCCGATGTTTACATTATGAGAGTAAAAGATGTACTGAAGAAACATATGGATCGCGTTTTGAAAGTGCTACACGTTTAATATTTATTGACGGTATTGCGATCCGCGATCCAGATTTCAAAATTTTTAGAAATTTTGCGATATGGATCACGATCCATCAATACTGCATACTACACCGTCAATAAATATCGCGATACTTGGATCACGTCAATAAATACTGACCGTGTGACAGAGCCCAAAGAATATAACGAGGGCTTATATTCAATACCCTCTATCTGCAAAAACTCAATTTTTCAGGAGAGCAAAAAAAACTGTTTTGGCAGCTGTTTTTAAAAGTGTTAATAATTTTAAGTACACACGCATGTCTTAAATATTCACGCAATATACTAAAACTAGGTTTTTACTTTTAATTCATTTAATTTTAGTTTAAAGATCAGATAGAGGTTATTGCAATTCGAATTATAACTATTTATATAGAAAAATTTGCTGATAGAGGGTTTTGCAGAATAATGAAAATGTCAGTTCTTTAGACGTAAATACTATGTTAAACTAAGATTTTAATGCAGAAATCATAGGTGTGAAAATTCGTTCCCTTCTATTCCGATGTGCCAAGGTAACCACATAATTTTAAATGTGTTTTTGTGTCAAAAGAGTATTTCACGTGATTTCGAAATTATATGAGAATCATAAGCACTGTTAAAAGAGGCTTCGCTGGCTGGTTTACTGTCCGTTCAGATGTGTAAATTTCCTTCGTTTATAGAGGCGAAACGTACAGCTGATTCGGCTGTAAATGCCGAGCAGTACGGGGGAAAAGCACTGAAGACAATTGTAACACCCAGCCCTTTTGTTACCACCGTCTGTGAAAATAAGCTCCCAGGTAATTTATGAGTATCAAACTGGGCAAATGCCCTTGCGGTAGAGTTTTTACTTAAGTAAGCATCGGATGATGTCGAAATCTTTGATGTAGCTTAATATACGAAATAAAGGTGATTGCTTGCTACATCAGTTTTTTTGTTGAAAGCAGGATTCGACGTGAGAGATAGCTTTTATTGGCGAGGTGGGAAATGCACGGATGCTTTTTCTCCTCTGCTACATAGTAAGGTGTTTCTAGCAATTTAAGATGTTTTTTTGCGCAGTGTCCATAAATTACGAGCCCAAAGTCAACTTTTACATAATGACAGTTCTCCTTAAAAGTAGGTTTATTGTAAAAAATCATTTAAAATATTTTCAATGTATCAGTATAGGGGAGGGGTGTTAGACAAGGAGAGGGTTGGATGTATGTATTTATTTGTATTTTCTGCATATGTGAAAAAATTACTCCTGAAGATTTGGACCAATTGATTAGATCGTTTAGTATGTTAGAAAAAATAATTTTTACTTGCGTCAAGTCCTTAGTCTTAGAAAAAATTAAAATATCATTAGCGTATTTAATTTGGCAATAGGAATAATAATAGCAGTTTCCCACTCTTGATGATATAACCCTTGAAATAAAATGTAGTTATGGAGTTTAATGACTCTATGTTTGATGGGATACGGATGATTTTTTAGAACGGGGTTCGGGACTTTGTCTGCACCAGGGCTTTTTCTTGTCATCGAAGAGGTGGTTGGTCAAACTCTTAAATAGATATGAGTAAGAGAGAATTGTGGGAATCTTCGGACCAAGTGGAGGCAAATAAACATATACACATCGCTCATTTACTTTAGTAGTGTCATAATCCAAAAAATACAAATTTTGAGTTGAGTATGCAGAAATTATCGCTACGTCTTCTTCTATTTCGTGTAAAAATATCATAGCTGTATCGATTAAGCCCTGTATGCAGCTCTCAAGATAACGGTCAAGAAAAAATTGCCATTATTTCGCGTGTGTGTCTAAGGAATTTTGACATTTTTTGATACTTCACAGCCTGTTGCCTCACTCTTTCCTCAAGAAATAATGGAACGGGCATATATTTCTGTTGCAAAACTGGGTTGCCTTATGCTCTTTCTTCACAAAAAACTTTAGAAAACCGTAGTAGAAAGCGTAGTAAATTTCTTAAGAACTGCGTACTGCCTTAAGGAAATTTGACTCAAGAAAATTTCTTAGCCATTTCTTGTACGTCATTTTATATGGAGTTTTTGCTTTTCTTGAGAGCTGCATACAGGCCTTTACCAGAATCTCACTAGAATAAAATATGTATTCATTTTTAGTATCGGCGTATATGTAAATTCAAAACTTTAAAGCCGTCTTTCTCGAGTTTTGATTTTTTGAGTTATGACATTATTGTAGTAAATGAGCGGACATGTATATACCTGTAAGCTATCGGCCAAACCCGATCTTAGAATAAACTATTTTTGTAACTCTCATCATCAGTCCAACTGAAGCTACGCAGTCCACAAGATTTGGTTTCGGTTGGACATCGCATTAGGTAGAACAAGTTTAGCCTGGGCAAAACTAGTTTGACCTAAGATCGGATTTTACCGGAACATATACATACATGCATCGGCACATGTAACTTTCCCAGTCTTTATTTGACCTGCCACAAAAAAATGGTAATGAAAACGATTTTCCAGCAAAATTGTGTAGATAGTGGATTTTTCAAAATGAGAATATAATACCATAAAAGCAAAATTTTAAGTTTGGCATTATTGTCATGGCTGAAGGATAAATAAGAGCTCACGTTACCATCAAAAACTCATTTTCATCAAAATTGTAGATAGAGGGTATTGAATATAAGCCCTCGATAACATAAAGATGTGAACGCAATGGCAATTTTGAACCGAAACTAAAGTCGATGTTTAAAACATCGTTAAAATTGACATCGATATATCGCCAATTTTACGATGTTGAGTAATTTTCAAATATCGATGGTAAACATCGGTTTTTTGGCCGATGTTATCGATGTTTCAGAAACATCGATGCATCGTTTGCATCCCTATGTACATATATTTAAATTTATGAACCTTAAAATATCTGCGTATATATGCCCAGCAAACCCATTTTTTTTAACTCTTTTCACAATTTTTCAACTTTGTTTTTATGCATGATTTTATGACGCAACCATACTAATCCTGAATTGATTCAAAAATTGCTTTTAATTATGAGTAAAACGAATATTCGTTTTCAGAAAGGCTGAATAACTTAGTTAGTCAGGTTCCAAACGACTTTTTTGTAAACGTAATTTTTGAATCAATTCAGGATTAGTATGGTCACTTTATAAAATAATGCGTAAAAACATCGCCAAAGTTGAAAAATTGTGAAAAAAGTAAAAAAAAATTAAACTGATATAAATAAATGTATAGACACACACTATTTAAAAGGTTTAAGTTTCTTCTTTCTTAAGTGATGAGGAACTGAGCATGGGTTGATATTCAAGTAAGTTACAGGCTTTTAAATACGCATAGGTTCGAAAACCCGGGTTTTTAAACGTAAATGTAGATTTTGTCGTGTTTGATAAATTTCATATTTCGACATAACAGCATAAACAACTAAGAAGTCATGAACCAACTAACAAGATCACCCAGCACGGCAACCGTGTATTTGTAATTGCATTTGAGAAAAAAATAATGGTTTATGACGTCATTTTTTAATCGGTTCTTTCATTCACACACAGGTTTCATTCCGTTTTATTCACATGGCGGCGAAAAAATGACGTCACTGCAAAAAATTAACTTTTTTCTCGCACGCCGTGCTGGGTGATCTTTATTCGTTCGTTCATGCTAAGAAGTTGCATGTTTCAATTCCTGCATGATTTCTATGGTATTTGGTTTTGCAATTACTCTCATTATTGCGTTTTGTATACTATACATATATATGTACATACTTTGCATACATACATGAATACAAACACACATGGCATATGTACGATGCATACACAAGGGCATAGCTGGTATACGCTCTTCATGTGTAAGAAAACGAATCGTTTGAAACGATCTACCTATGCTCGTCAAGGAACGAAACAGAAATCGTTTTGTTTGCACTCTTTTGCTTTGCAAAGGTACGGGTTTAGGTTTTGCTCATGTACAAAACGATTCGAATTGATCGCAAAGTTTGGTATCTTTGGACGAATCATTCGCGAAATGTTTCGTTTGTTTTCGAACCCTGATTTCCAAACCCTGGTCTGCGGTACTCGTCGTCGCCAAAGCTTAAAGGCCCGCAAATCTTCCGCAAAATCTTTCTCTCGAATACTCCAAGAGCCGGCCCATTGGATGTTGTCATTGTCTATGCTTCCACGCCATGTACCAGCACGGGCATGATGAGTGACTTATAGAGATTGGTTTTCGTACGTCGAGAGAGGACCTTGCTCCTGAGCTGCCTACTCAGTCCAAAGTAGCACTTGTAGGCAAGAGTGATTCTGAGTTGGATTTCTATGCTGATATTATTATGGGTGTTAATGCTGATTCCCAAGTAAATGAATTTCTCTACTTTCTCGAAATGCACTCAGGGTGACGCGAGTTCCAAGGCGCGAATACGTTGACTGTTTGCTTAATGACAGGAGATACTTCGTCTTGTCCTTGTTTACCACCAGGCCCATTCGCTTTGCTTCCTTATCCAGCTTGGAAAAGGCAGAACAGACTTTGCGTTTTTGTTACCGATTAGGGATGCAAAAAAAAACATCGTTGCATCGGAAACATCGATGTTTGCTATTCGATGTATCGAATAAAACCGATGTTTTGGACCTTCCGATATACATCGATATATCGATGTATTTTTTTCGATGCATCGACTTTCGTGTAAAAACTAAAATTATTTTGAATGCTTCCAAAATCTTCGCTCTAGTAACTTTTCTAACTACTAATTTTCCACTATTTATGCACTATTACAATATACATTCTATTAATATTATCCAAAATGTTATTACATTAATAAATCGCTACTTTATTAGTAGAAACGTTTATTGCCAAAAGATCATCTACATTATGATATTAATTAATATGATATTGACACTCTAAAACCGAAAATATCGATGTTTTTATACGATACATCGATATGCATCGATGTTATATTTCGATTTATCAAATCGAAAAAACATCGATGTATTTTTTTGACTCGCCGATGATGTCGGCATAATCCAGCAATTGCACGCCCTTGTAGTACATTGTTCCGGAGCGGTTCAGTTCTGCAGTTCGCGAGATCACCTCTTATGAAAAAAAGGAGCTTTTCTTTATATAATTAGTGTAGGTAACACAGGGCAACACCGATTTTGATGCGGCACATGTTAAAGAGGTTTTTCATAGACATTTTTGTGCTGATTACGAATCCGTAAGTATAAAGCTTCCATCAGCTCCATATTTTAAGAAAAACGTGGTGACCCTGATGGTCACCTATACTCATTTACGTTTCATCGTCCAACAATAAAAAAAAATACTGTAAAATATGCAATTGAAAAAAAATGGGTAAAAATCACTGTTAGCTGATGAACAAATGACTATAGGTGACCTTAGGGTCAGGGTGCAGGAATAGTATTTTCACGGATTGGAGTCAGAAGTCCAAGCCCTAATTGAAGGCCTAAGTGGAAGGTTCTAGCACCTTTTGCTTAATTGCGGTAGGTACTCAAACTTCCCAAAATCCGTTTCTTCTGTTCATCAAATGACTATAAGTGACCATCAAGCAAAGGTACAGGAATTTGCAGGGATGGTAGTCGAGATTTTTAGCTTTAATCTAAGTCTAAGTGGAAGGTTCTACCACCCTTTGTTTCTTTGCTAGAGCTTCTCAAGTATTGCAAAAAACGCGATTTTTTGACACTTTGACCTCGTTTTTCTTAAAATCTGGAGCTGATGGAAACTTTATGGTTACGGATTCGTAATCAGCACAAAAAATCTGTCAAAAATGGCGTTACCATTTGCTGCATCAAATTTTTTTCCATTTTTGTTGGCCTGTGTAATAAGCAGGGAACGGATTTTTAGGATCTAAAAACCTATAAAAAAGGCAAAATAAAATAACGAAATAGACTGGAAAAGGCAAAATAAAATAGAGAAAAAGGCAGGAAAGGGCAATAGGTATTGCAAAAAAGGCAAAAAAAGGCAAAACAAAATAGCGAAAAAGGCAGGAAACGGCACTAGGTATTGCAAAAAAAGCAAAATAAGATAATAAAAAAGACAGAAAATACGATGAACAATCAAAAAATACATTTATTTTAGAAATGTTTATATTACAAGTAAAAAGGGAAAAACTATGAACTAGTTTCATTATATGAAAAATTTGTACTTTGAATCTTTGACTATTTTATCCTTTCGAGTTTCTAACTCATAAAACTTTAATCTGTGTAGTTGTAGTAACACTGAACCACAAGATGTATTTTGAAGTTTTCTGGCAGCATTTTCATTCGATTTTCGCGAAGAAAAGCCTTGAATGTACTAAATGTGCGCTCGACGTAAGTTGATACAAGTGGAGCCCAATTTAAATATAGAACGTTTGAAACGTTCATATTATCAGGAATATGGGCGTTTTCCTCGCCCTTTACAATTTTATCCACACCTGTTATTGTCTCCAAGCCTACGTTAGCTGAGAAAACGGCTTTGAATTTTTATAACAACAATTTGGCAAGAGGTATCTGCGCTTCTATAAGCCGCATGGGCATGTGTATATTTTTTTAATCGTTTTTTGTTATTTTTTGGCCTTATAACAATTATATTCAAAAATTTGTATTGAGCTCGAGGCCGTTTTTCCGCTTTTCCACAATAAATTTTCATTAAAAAACGGCCTCGAGCTCAATAAAAATTGTTGAATATATTTTTTTAATCTTAAAAAAAAAATGGTAATGCTATTATCACTTTTCTAAAGGTAGAAAAGGCAAAAATAGGCAAATATCTGAAAAAAGGCAAAAAAATGCAAATATCTCAAAAAAGGCAAAAAAATGTGTATATATGGAATCAGGGAAAGCTAAATCGTGGACATTCTTAATCGAATATACTCTATCTCTTTAGCAGAAAAAAAGGCAATTTCCATAAAATCCGTTCCCTGGTAATAAGTATTGTTAAATACCGAATACCCTCATGTTTGCGGCGCCTTCAAAAACCTTTCGAACAATGTCTCAATTCTATTGTACGCATATCTATAATAGGGGTATCGTATTTCAAGCAAGTCGCACCATAAATACGATTTTTTTCCAATAGATCGGTATCTGGTCCACCTATCAGAAAAATGTCCTATATGTTAATCCTGGCAATAATCTACGTACGTGCCGAATTTCACGCAAATCGATCCATAAATAAGACTTTTTCGAATAGATCGGTCCCTGGTCCACTTAACGGAAAAAATCGATCCTATATGCTAATCTACGCAAAAGGCTACCTATATACCAAGTGCATATTTTTAGCGTAGCTCGACCCCTGCACCACCTATCAGAAAAAATTAAAACTTTGTGCACTCCTCCTATTAAACACCTTTCCAAAAAAGTAGCAGCCATTCGAATCGGTTATGAAACATAGGACATTGGTCCCAATTGATAATGCTCACAATGAATTGACAGTTATCTTAAGTTTTCCAAGCTTCACATCATCAAAATCATGCGATAAAATGCAAAATTTCGTCGAAAAAAATTCAAACTTTTCGCGTTATTCCGAAATTTCCGAGTTTCTCACTTAGAACTTTCTATTTTTCCATTCGAAAGCCATTCCGAAGGAATTGCACAAAAAATTCCATAAAAAGAAAAATCAATTTTCGATTTTTCCGATTTCCCGACTTCCCCGGAGGGGTTTCCCAAAATTGTCTTTCGTAAAAACCTTCTCCTGGCAATTACGAACAAATAGAAAAAATGTTTGCCAAATCGGCCCAACCGTTCTCAATTGATGAATTACTATACATTATTCACACCATTTTTATATATACAGGGTGTCCCAGAAGTAACGTGCCAAACTTTAGGTGAAGGTAGGTGGGGGGGTGAGCTCACTGATAAACAAAAAATGTTCAGGTAAAAGTGTCACCGTTTTAGAAATATTTACATTTTTTCGAATTAAAAAAAATCGTGCCTTTTCATGTGTTTTCTTTAACTGCAACTACAAACCGGGCAATACTTAGTAAATTTTTTATGTAAAATACTTCCAGATAGTTGCCTCTCCATACTCAAATGCAATGTAGTTAAAATATATTAAGGAACCATCATAAAATTAGGACTATTTCTGGATTCTTAACTTTTTGATATTTTCTTCCCCAACTTTGACTATCTCGGGTGAAAAAAAAATGTACTGAGCCATAACTTTACATTACATAAAAAATAGCTCATTTAATAAAGATTTCAGAAAGGTGCCACACTTACTGTTTTGAATAGAAAAAAAAAA
>NW_023458563.1:18979165-19034127 GCF_013731165.1 Rhagoletis pomonella
CGTGTCTCAGTCCTTTACCCACAAAAGCGGCTATAACTTTTTTTTTTCTATTCGAAACAGTAAGTGTGGCACCTTTCTGAAATCTTTATTAAATGAGCAATTTTTTTATGTAATGTAAAGATATAGCTCAGTACATTTTTTTGTCACCCGAGATAGTCCAAGTTGGGGACGAAAACATCAAAAAGTTAAAAATCCAGAAATAGTCCTAATTTTATGATGGTTCCTTAATATATTTTAACTACATTGCATTTGAAGATGGAGAGGCAACTATCGGGAAGTATTTTACATAAAAAAGTTACTAAGTATTGCCCGGTTTGTAGAGTGCAGTTAAAGAAAACACATGAAAAGGCACGTTTTTTTTTAATTCGAAAAAATGTAAATATTTCAAAAACGGTGACACTTTTACCTGAAAATTTTTTGTTTATCAGGGAGCTCACCCCCCCACCTACCTTCCCCTAAAGTTTGGCACGTTACTTCTGGGACACCCTGTATATAGATAAGGAACAACTATTCGTAAACGGCGGTTTCCGACCGAATTTAAGTTTTTTGCAAGTATACATACGTATCGTCGTTTAAAGTACAAAACCATTGGCTGCCAAAAATTGGATTTGCTCACACACACAGAGAAATAGATACAGATAAAAATGGTTTTTAAAAGAAATTGTAAAATAAAATTTTTTGATATAACGTTACTTCTTACAAAACAAAAAATACAGTATTTGTACTTACGACTTTAAAACGAAACATTCGCAAAACAAAAACGGTCGTTATAATATATTCACTTTTTTACTGAGAAGAACAAACGAAATTAAATAAATAACGCCAAAAATGCATATTTTCAAAACTAAAATGAAATATTTTAGAATATTGTCCCAACGAATTGTAGTGCGATATAAATTTCAACAAGTAAAATAAAACTACCTCATCGATGTTGGTCTCCTTAGCGTGGGGATGAGGCTTAAGTGGTGACATGGAGGCCCTTTAGGGGCTTCTATATCGACACGAACTAAGAGGGAGGCTCCGCATGAGAACCTGTGTAAGACACGAGCTTACACAGTCTCCTATGTGGAGATTACCGCTCCAACGATTACTCCTGCCCTTATCCCTCCTTATTTTCCTATCCCAACAACCCAACTCCTCCCCCTAATCCAGGGTGTTACGCGACACCGTGCCCATTGGATGGTTTGCAGCCAGGGGGCTTAACAGACCGGCTGTATTTTAACGGCGCTGAATGTGGGGGACACTTCACGCCGGCCCGTGACTACGGGTGTTATGGTGGGGTCTAGCACCAGCAAGGCTGTAGGGATTGTGTTGGAAACGGCAAATCCATCTACGGTTGTGGGTGCTGGGGGGGGCATCAAACGCCGGCACGGCAGCAAAGTCTACCACCACAAAAGCAGAGGCCTCACGGCCTGGCCAGAGTGGACTAGGGCGACAAGTGGCCACAGAAGAAATCACCGGAGGCGTGACAACAATGGAAACTATGGGCCACGCCACCCAGGAAACCGAGTCTGAGCGGGGTATGTACGCTGAAAAGCGTAAAGCCCCGAGGACGCTAAAGAAGTACGACGGTGTCCCGTTGGATACGTTGCACCAGAGCGCGAAGGAAGCGGTGGAAAGGGCGAAAGCTCTACTGCCCAACTTCCAGGTCAATCTCGGGGCTTCGGTGGAAAACCGGGTACCCCCCTCAAAGCGACAAAGGTCGGTGGAGGAAAAACTTCCTGCACCCAAGAGGGTCCGGCCACACTCCTGGATGGGCAGACCTAGCTTTGCCCAGGTTGCGAAGGACCGAATCCTCATAGGGGTTTTGGACCGAGGCAACAAGCTCGGGTCCATACCGAAAGACCAGTGGAGGTGGGTGAAGGCAGCCTTGGCGAACGTCATTTTTGATGTTCTGCTGGAGAACCCCGGAACCCCTCCAGCTTGCAAAGACGCTGGTTGGTACCAGGGCCACGTAAAAGTGGTCGCCTGCGAGGATCCGAGATCGGTGGCGCTGTACAAGGCTGCTGTTGATTACTTTGAAAAAGGCTTACTTTATTGAGTCACAAAAAGTAATTACAAAAATTGCTAAATTATTCTGCGTTAAAAGGTCATCGAAAAACATCCGATCCCGTTGATGAGAAAAAGAAAGAAGGAAGAGGCATAGATCGAAAAGTAAATGTCACAACGTCACTTGCACTGGTGTTGGCGTGTTAGCATTCTACTGATAGGCACAGGCTTGCATCAATTCGTAACATTCCGCCCACCTCATCCAGGACCTGCGACGAAATCTGATGCCTTCCGACCATGTAGGTCTCAGTGTTCTCCAAGAGGTAGTACCACCAGTTTTGATATGGCTCGCTTGATGATGGAGGCCGAGGTACGAATAGTAGCAACTCTGACGAAGTCATCAGCTCCTGGGTGCACTTCAATTATACGACCCAACATCCATTGGGTTGGTGGAGCGCGCTCGTCGCGTACTACGACCATTTCGCCGGGTGATAGGTTGGCACTTGTTTGACGCCACTTGCGCCGGACTTGTAACTCGCGCAGATACTCAAAGCTCCATCGACTCCAAAAGTTTTGATGCGTTTGCCGCAACTGTCTCCATCTTTTAAGGCGGTTTGTGTTGACATCAAGCAGTGTTGGTTCAGGGACGGCAATTAACGGGCCGCCCACCAAAAAGTGGCCCGGAATAAGTGCAGCAAAGTCGGTTGCATCATCCGTCAAAGCGGACGTAAAACTCCTCGAACGTAAGCGTTGCGTTTCTAATGATTCGCGTTAGGAGACCCAGGCGGGATGAAGTGCCATGATATTCCATGAGATGTCACATACTGTTCCGCTGCGTCAAGCTGTTGTCGGAAAGCGTCGAGATCTGCCTTCAGCTCCGCATGGGCACCTACAAACGTTGTTGCACAGCCGCTGTATATGTCCGAACTATAGCCTCTTACAGAAAAAAAATCGTCGAAGTGCTGCGATGAAAGTAGCTGTGCTCAAGTCGCTGACTAATTCTAAATGAATTGCTCGGGTTCTGAAGCATACAAAAAGGGCAACATACCCCTGTGATGGCCCCTACCCTTGGTGGTGCCCACCGTAATCGAGGCCACAGTGACTCAACGCCTTTGCCACGTTGCAGCGTTGAATGGTAAGGCTCTTCATGATTTGGTATGCTGGAACGCCCCTGTGGCGAACACATCTCACACAGCGACGAATAAAGCGTTTGATCACTGAACGAGCATCAGCCATCCAGTAGCCCCTTCTTACAAAGTTAAGTGTCGCTTGAACGCCACCATGCAACGTATACTCATGAGCTTGAGTGATTAGTAACATGCACAGGGGTCATTCTTTGGTAAGAGACATGGAAATGCATGTCCGCGTTCTTCAAACGGCCGTTTAACCTCAAAATGCCGTCTTCATCCAACATTGGATTCAGTTTGAGCAACTTGCTTTTCGAGCTAATCGGCTTGTTACTGCGAAAACAAGAGATCTCATTAGCAAAATGTATCTGCTGTACATACCTTATCCAGAATTTCAAAGCCATGGCGCGTTCGGATACTGTGCACCATTTGGTTGTAGCATGTGGTCGCTTCAGTTGTATGGCAAGGAATCGTTGACACCAAGACGTTACTGCTAATAGCGCGGTTGCGGCGAGCGTTGGTATCGGGTTATCCGAAATTGCCACTAGCGAGACGACTGGGTTTTCAACTGGGCATGATGAAATGTCGCCTTGATCGGGCCATTGAAATTGTGGACAGTGCAACCATGGAGGTCCATTCCACCACAGCGACAATTCGACGAGCTGAGATGGGAAAACTCCCCGGGCCGCGACGTCGGCTGGGTTGGTTGCAGTAGGCACATACTTCCAAGAGTCAACTTGTGTAAGCTCTTGGATTTGAGTCACCCGGTTGCTGACATACTGTTTGTGCTGACCAGGACTTCACCGGATCCAGCTGAGAGTGATTTTAGAGTCAGACAAACATACTTTTGCCGTTTGTATTGCTGGTAGTTTTATTGTTGATAGGACTTTAGCGGCTACTTTTGGCGCAAGAAGAGCGCCGTTTAGCTCCAAACAAGGGATGGTGATCTCTTTCAGCGGCGCAACCTTGGTTTTGGCAGTGAGGACCGATATTTTTATGTTGTTATCTGAATCCTCCACACGAAGGTATGCGACAGCGGCATAAGCGATAGTCGATGCGTAGGAGGTATGGGATCATCCCAATTGCATCCCGATAACCACAATTGTTGGCATACAGCCTTGCCTTTTACTACAACAGGGGCTAGCAGACCAGGAGGATCGTAGATTTTAGCCACATCTGATAGTTGCTGCCTCTTTGTGATGCTCCCTGTTACAGCTGTTACATTGGCCTTGTAACTAATGCTGTCGGTATCACAAAACCAGTAGATTCCTAGAGCTTTTGTTTCGCGATTAAGGTTTAAATTACAGCAGAGATCTGGATGGTCTTCTACCGAGTACACTTGGCGCCTGAATTCAGGGGAGTTTGAACTCCATTTACGCAAGTTGAACCCTCCGCGCTGCAGTAGCTATTGCAGCTGGCGCTGGAATGTCAATAGCATCTTCCACAGAATCAGCGCCACGTAGAACGACTCCTTCAATATCCTTGAAGCTTCTGGTAATTCCGCCTCTTCATCAGTCGCAAGTATGTGTAGAACATTTATGGTCAGGTACGGCGAGCAATTTAAGCCGTAGGTGACAGTCAGCAGTCGATATATGGCGGGGTTTCCCCGCTCGTCGCGCCAGATGATACGTTGCATATCAGCGTGAGCCCTGCTGACTAAAATCTGACGATAGCACTTTTCAATGCCTGCCATGAACCCGAATCGATGCATGCGCCATGTAAAATTATTGAGCTTTCGCTTTGGAGCTTGGGACCGACGTGAAGGCAATCATTTAACGAGACGCCTCCCTTGTATTTCCTCGATGCGTTAAACACCGTTCGAAGCTTTGTCGCAGAACTTGACTCCTTATAAACGCCGTGATGAGGTATCACTGGCTGTGAGTTGTCACTCGCTGGCACTGGTTCCATATGGCCGATGCTAAGGTACTCCGCCATGAACGCTGCATACATGTCGTTCATCTTTGCATCATTGCGAAGACGAGCTTGTTGATACGCAAATAACTTGAGCGCCTCTGATTTAGAGTCGGAGAGTTTAGTTAGGTCACAAGACTCTTTGAAGGGATATCGAACTTGATATCGTCCTGAGGGGTTACGGCACACTGTACGTTCAACGATTTTCTCGCAATAGATCTCATCTTGTGTCATCTTAGAGCAGCTTTCCTCACCATCAATTTCGTTGAATTTCCACTTGCGTTGGGCAGGCGCCCGTAGACTACCCATCCTAAATGAGTGTTCTGTGCAATAAAGTCGCTGGCGATTAAGCGCTTGATCTCGCCACGCAAGAGGATACCGTAGAGATCAGCACCGATGATGACATCAATAGATCCTGGTTCGAAGAACTTCGGAGCTGCTAGTGGAAGAACAATAAAATCGGCGTACGGTGATGGGTCGACGCGTTTTATTGGCATCAGGTGCCATAAGCGTGGAAGTACCAGGGCCGAGCAATCGGTATGGAACTCAGGCTCTGTAAGTGAATACGGCGAGAAGTGCACTACGCCCTTGGATTTACCTACAGTACAGCCACCTATCCCGGTGATGGGTACTTGGAGACGGGTTCTGCGAAAATGTAGTTGTTGAGCTGCAAATTCGCTGATGAATGACGGCTGTGATCCGCTGTCCAACAGCGCACGGAGTTGGAAGGCATGGCCAGTGGCCGAGCGAGCTCCAATTACCGCCGTGGCAAGCAGGATAGATGTCAGAGTGCATGTGCCGTCTGGTGTTGGATCTGAACACTGGGACCGCGCATGATGAGCTGCAACAACATTGGGCTGTATGGGGACACTATCATGCAATAGCGTATGATGTTTTTGCGCGCACTTTTGGCATGTGTAGGTTGAGGAACACTCGTTGAGAGTGTGACCCGCCTTCAAGCAATTTTTGCAAAGTTTTACATTGGAAACGAGCTCCAGTTTTCCTGACGATGACTTCTTACGAAAATCAGCGCAGTACGAAAATCAGCGCAGGCTATGCTTACCCACATAGCACGGGCATCGACCAAGATTAGTTTGATGGCTTCGCATCGCTTGACTGTGCTGCGGTTTTTGTAACGCATCCTTTGACTTGGACTTGGCTGTACTCATGGCCTCTAACCCTTGAATGCGCTTTTCCAAGAATACCACCAAAGCACCGTACTCAGGCATTTCGCAGGGAGGGCCAAGGCTCATTTCCCAATCTTTTACGGTGACAGCATCAAGTTTTTCGGTTATTAGGAAAATTAGCCAATCATCCCACTGCGTCGTTGGACGTCCGAGCTGCTCTAGTGCACGAACCGATTCTGTAACAGCATCTAAGAGCTTCCGCATAGTCGTGTCGGACTCAGTAGTCATCACTGGAAGCTTCACAATGTTGCGTATATATGACTTGCCTAGACGTCGTGTATTGTCATATCTCTGCAGGAGCATATCCTACGCAACCTTGAAGTTTGAATCTATTACGTGTACACTTCTGAGCATGATTTCAGGCTCACGTTGGACAGGGATACATCGTTGACTATGCATGTGACGAACATATCCTTGAAACTGAGCTACTCTTAGGCAGGATTGTAAATGGCGCACTGGCTGGAACTGTGCATATCAGTGCAGACTGATTTAAACTTTCATTAGTGGGTTCTGACAATTCATCGATGCAGTCGTTCAGTTCACCCATCGCCTCACAATACGCTGTCTCAATAGCCGCAAAATGTTCCTCTGATAACGCGTCTCCCACCGCTTTCGAATTGGTATCAGTGACTGTCAGAACTCCAAGTTCATTGCGAATAGTGTGGTACCGTATCCAATACTCGGCCAGCAAACTCCGTCTAGCAATAAGATAGCCTTTGTTGTTTTTTTTTTTGTTTTCGCCACTTTGCGCGTGTTTGCCCCGAAGTTTTGAATGAGCTTCGAGAGAGATTCTTCCTTCACCAGTGCCATGTTGGGTCGCTGGAACGACCATGCGGATAATTACGTAATTTTGGTGAGGTTATGTAAAACAGATTTGCAGCTCGTTGTGCATGTTGATCGGTGTTGTGCCGCCGTAGCTCACGATTTTAAAGTTCACGAATTTTCCAATTTGCAGGGAGCTAGGTTCCTCGCAAGGGATGCCAAAATGTTGATTACTTTGAAAAAGTCTTATTTTATTGAGTCACAAAAAGTAATTTCAAAAATTGCTAAATTATTCTGCGTTAAAAGGTCATCGAAAAACATCCGATCCCGTTGATGAGAAAAAGAAAGAAGGAAGAGGCATAGATCGAAAAGTAAATGTCACAACGTCACTTGCACTGGTGTTGGCGTGTTAGCATTCCACTGATAGGCAAAGGCTTGCCGCTGCCGTTGCAACAAAAACACAGATTGGAGCTACTATAAACAGCTACTCTCTAGCTCTCAAGCTCTCTAGCTTAGCGCCTATAGAACCTGAATGTACCGAGGATCTAGAAAAAATGGCCAATGTATTTACCTCGACCTGCTCAGAGGCCCTAGGTCAGGCGTGCCCTGACCCTAAGCCCGCGGCAGTTAGACTCGCTTCGCAAATCTTGCAGAAGGCAATTCAATAAGGCCAAAAGCGGATATTCCGAGCCTATAAAAAAGCTCTGAGGGAAGCAAAGAGATCTTCCTGGAGTGTTTTTTGTAGTGGCATCGAAAGCTGCGACTGCGAAAAATTCTCTTCAGATCTCCCAACCCGATAGGCTTCTTACAAAAGCACGATGGATCCTGGGCCTCCACGGTAAAGGAACCCTTGAGCTACTCATAGATACCCACTTTCCTGGGAACACAGTTGTAGAGGAAAACTCCCCTTCTGTAACTTCTTCCTACGCAGTGAACATACCCATCTCGGAAGAAAGAGTCAGATGGGTAATACAAAGTTTTAAACCATATAAAACTGCAGGACCAGATGGTACAATACCTGCACAACTAATTAAAACAATGGATGTGTCTGCAAAATAGCTTCTAATTATTTTCAAACCTGAAACAGGTTTAATCACATACAGCTGGCATGGAAAAATGTAACGGTCGTCTTTATTACAAAGGCCGGAAAGGACTCACATACTAACTCGAAGGGCCTTAGGCCCATCAGCCTTTCCTCCTTTGCTCTTAAGACACTTGAAAGGATTGTTAGCAGCTTCCTTTCTGACACCATAGACAATCGTCTACTTTCTGATATCCAACATGCTTACCATAAAGGTAAATCGACGGAGACCGCACTTCATAGTCTGGTCGCCTATATCGAGAAGTCCTTCAGCGATAAGGACTTCTATCTCGCAGCCTTCTTGGATATTGAAGGCGCTTTCAACACCGTACTTTCGGAGGCTATTACTGACGCCGCGGGGTCCTAGCAGTGGACAGCTCACTGGTGGAGTTCATCGATCAGCTACTCTGCTGCAGAGTGGTGAGGGCGAGGCTGGGAGCGTGCTAGGTGTCGAGGCTTGTGACGAGGGGCACTCCACAAGGAGGTGTTCTTTCTCCACTTCTGTGGAGCCTGACCGTCAACACGCTCTTGTGTGGAACGGATTGTGGGGAGGAAAAGTTCTTGCATACGCCGACGACATTGCAATCGCTTTCAGGGGAAATTTTCCGCAAACGCTATGCGAGCTGATGTAGCGAACGCTTCGGGATGTATCCAAGTGGCCTACCCGCTGTGGCCTGAGCGTGAGCTCAAGCAAAGCGGAGCTCTTCCTCTTCACGAGAAGGTATAAAATGCCTTCCGTCACTCCACCAGAGCTAAACGGCGTCCAGTTAAGTCTCTCTACAAAAGCCAAATTTCTTGGCGTTATCTTAGATAAGAAGGCATATGATTCAGCGTTATGAGAAGGCTTCCGTTGCCCTCTATACTTGTAGAAGGGCCGTAGGCAAGAGATGGGGCCTCAGTCCCCGGATCTGTCGATGGATATTTATAGCAGTCGTCAGACCAATCCTCCTGTATGGAGTGATGGTGTGGTGGTCTGCGTTAGATAAAGAGGTCAACCTCAGGCTTCTCACCAAGGTGCAAAGGTTCAGTATGATCTGCATAAGCGGAGCGCTCAGAACCACGCCAAACGTAGCTCTGAACGCTATTTTAGATCTTCTTCCACTAGATTTGGTAGGAAAGCAGATGGCAGCGCTCGCTGCTCTTCGCTTAAGAGACGCATCCCAATGGCAACCTGTAGCCCAGCGACACTCTTGTATATTAAATGAATTCTGTTTCATTCCGAACAGCACAGACCGCTGTGCTTCGACATCGATTCCGGAAAGCAACTTCAGCACCAGAATTCCAAGCAAAGAGGAGTTCAAAGAAGATTTCAACACTCCATCTGATAGCATTAACGTCTATACAGATGGTTCAAAACTCGACGGCAAGGTAGGAGGCGGCGTTTTCTCACGCAACCGTCCTCGAAAAATCTCTTTTAGGTTACCGGACTACTGCAGCGTATTCCAAGCTGAAGTTTCAGTCATCATGGAAGCTGTAGAGAAGTTTGGAACCGAAGTAATTGGAAGGGACATCTTCATTTTGAGTGATAGCCAGGCTGCAATCAAATCTCTACAGGAGATAGCCAAGCAGAACAGACTTCACCTCACTTGGGTCCCTGGTCATAGGGACATAGAGGGAAACTGCATGGCAGATGAACTTGCAAGGCAAGGCACGACCGGGCAGATTCTTCCTGGTAAAGAACGCATTGGTATGCCTTTTGCCATTTGCAAACTGCTAATTAGTGAATTTGTTTACAAGCAAGCTGAAGAAAGGTGGACACAAAGTACGACTTGTCGAATTTCCAGGCAGACTTGGCCTAAATGGGACCGGAAGCGGTCACGAAGGATTTACTCTCTTAGAAGAGAAGATATATCTAACGTCGTTGGGGCCCTAACCGGGCACTGCTTAATAGGTAAACATGCAGAAAGGCTCGGGGTGCCTTTTCGTAGATGTTGCAGAAGCTGCAAGGACGATGAAGAGGAGGAAAAAGTCTTGCATCTCTAGTGTAAATGCCCTGCAATGTGCAGAAGCAGGCTGCGTCATCTGGGCTCACCATTCCTGGCCGACCTTAGGGAGGTTTCAAATACCGATGCGAGGTGCCTGATGAGATTCATCAGCGACACGAAGAGGTTTAATGGGGAGGATAATTGAATGGTGTCAACTGTGGTAACACAATGGGCCTTCTATATATGGCCTAAGTGTGCCGCTAGGGCGGCAGCCACCTCTACCTACCTACCTAAAATTAAACTAGACACTTTTAAAATAAAAAAGTTTATTTATTTTCAGTCAATCAAGTATGAAAAATTGTTAAAACTAAAATGTTTTGCATTAGAATTTAAAAATCTACCTAGCTGTAATGAAAAACAAATCCATATGTTTGCATCATTAGTGGGAAAAATTTTGCTCAGATAAATACATAAGTTATTTCAATCATCAGAAAAGGCGATGAAGTATATACAATACCGCCACACATACAATACCGCCATTCTAACCCCCTAATTAGAAGGAACATTGGTGATACCGGACTTCTTTGATCGCAAAAAGCTTGGGTAAGAGTAACTTATAAAAACAAATTCTTATGGGTTATTTAATAATTTAAAACTTCCTTATTTTAAATTACAGGATTTGACCAGCGTGAAGCAAAATTAGCGGGCCCAGCTTGGAAGTAAGGAAGTATTTTATTTATTAAATTTTGTAACTTATTATAAGTATAAGATATACGTTTTAATATATTTTTGACAATATATATACCAAATGACTTGCTGTGATTTAATAAAAATAAAATTTGAATATCATATTTGGAAACGCATATTTTTAAAACGAAGAAAAGACATTTTAGGATTTAATTTCAACATGCGTATGTTCAATTATCAAACGATCGTTTTTAAAAACGATTTGAAAATGTGCGTATCAGAAGCAAAAACATGGATTTTAAAAATTGAATTTAAAATTTTCGTTCTCAAAATTTAAATAAATATTGTAGGTGCAAATCCTGGGTCAAAATGTTTTTAAAAGTAAAACGTTCCATAGAAATTTGAAAACTAAAATTTCTCTATGCAAGCTCTTGGCTCAATCCTTATCCATTCGTCCTGAAATATACTAGCCAGAAATGCGATTGCTTTATAAAAAAGAGAACCATTTTGAAATATGAGTGTTTTTACGCTCTAGAAAATAATTTCTACAACTTTACATACGCGGTTTTGCATTTTGCTGATACGCGATTTTGCATTTTGTTGATACGCGGTTTTGCACTTTAAACGACGATATGTATCTTTTCCTGTCATAAATAAATAGCTCAATACCCAAGCAATGCTTTCAACTAACCAGTTTTACACGACGATGTCATTGGCGGTGGCAATTGTCGCCTAGTGAATTACTTTGCAACCACTTTTTAACCGGTTCCATTTTTGAAATTTTTTTTACAAGAAAACGTTTTAATATTCGATTTTTTATATTTTTTTCGTTTTTTTCTTTTCTTTTGCAGATTCCGTTTTTGTTACATATTTTATTTAAAAAAATAAAAATATTGTAAGCTGCACGCAACAATTTAAATTCGCAGGTCTTCTCGCTGAGCTACTTTCGTATTGTACGAGTTGTGAGCATTTGCACATTTACACCACAAGTCTCAACTGTCCCATTCCTTTTGCACTAGTTCAGAGATAGTTCTGAGATATGTAGTTCGGAACTAGCGCTTTGTCAGACTGTCTCTAAATTTGTCTGCAGGGACCATTTAAGAAAAGGGCGTTTGACGGCAGTAAATCAATTTTTTTGCTGGTTTTTACACTTAAAATAACATTTCCAGGTTAACAAAAAGATCACAATATATACATACCAGTGTTGCCACAAAAAATCTACCAAATTCCTTAAAAACAAATTTAAAATCCTCAAAATCCGAACAAATTACTCAAAATTTTTTTATTTGCTATTTACAGGTACTTAGCAAAAAAATTAATTACATTCTCCAATTCAATTGGTACATTTGTTCTTGCGGTTCAAACAAAGTATCACCGTTATTTTTTATGCCTTGGTTTGTATATAATATTTCTGCAACTATATCAGTGCTCAATCTGGTCCTCAAGTCAGTCCTACACATTTTCAAACTACTAAATATACGTTCTACTGAAGCATTAGAAAAGGGCTATATTAGTAATGCAGATCTAATTTTTTTAATTGGGATACTTATATGAACCTGAAGAATCTTTTAATTCAAAAACTTGTTTCCTATAAATTTCTGGATCTAATGAATAATCAATATGAATATCCTTATGATCGAACAATTCGTTATCGAGATTTTGCAAGTTCAAAATAAGTTGGAAATATAGCGATTAGGGCTGTGCAATTATTCGATTACTCGAGCAAGTTGGTTAATCAATTATTCGGTTAATCAATTACTCGAGTAATCAAGATTTTGATTACTCAAAACGACGATTAATCGAGTTACTTGAAATATGATTACTCAAGAAAAATAATTTCGCTCGTTAAAAGAGTTTGCTTTGGAAAATGTTTATCTTCTTTTTTACATTCTGTATATGAAAAAAAATTTTATTTTTAATTTTTGAAAACAGAAACGTTGTTTTCAAAGTATCAAGGACCTTTAACTACTTTATACATATGTAAAGAGTTGAAATGTTGATTACTCATTTTACTCGAAATCTTGATTAATCATAAAGCAAATTACTCAAATATTTTTTTTTTGGTTAATCAAAAATTTTGATTACTCGAGTAACTGAACTTTTGAGTAATCATAATTTCCAATGAATCGAATAATTGAGTTATTTACTTTATGATTAATTAAAATTTTGAGTAATCAATTAATCGCACAGCCCTAATAGCGATGGAATGAAAAAAATTATCGATAACATTTTGAATATTTAGCAACAAATGCAGATGTGCTTAAGAGCGAAAAACACCAAGCGGCTTGACAAGCCAAGCGAAGTATCCCTTTGCTTAAAGCTATTTGATGTATGGGGGTTTTTGAAGGTTTGACAAGCTATATGAGGGAAGTGTGAACAAAAATCAAAATTCTTTTATTTTCAGGCCGCTATGTTGAGGTTTGATCAAATGTATGATAATATCGCCTCATTCTCAACGGAATTTTTACCGAATGAGGACGCAAGAGAGAAAAATCGAAAAAAACCAAACCCATTTATATTGTGAACCGTATGGTGTATGGCGAAATGGGAAAAGTAGGTTTGAAGAATGTTGAAATGCCGCTTGCCGGAGAGTTTTTTGTTCAAAAATTTGCAGAGCGATTTACCAACTCTCCTGTGTAAAACATGGTTGCATTTGTTATCTGCAAATATATCGAGAGAAAATTCCTCAAAATAAAAATCCTCAAAGAATACTCAAGCGCTCCCGAAATTCCTCACGTTTTGAGGAATTACTCACAAAGTGGCAACACTGCATAGCACACAAATAAAGTTGGTATGTGCTTTTAACCAGACCCACGTACCGACATGGTTGAGAGGGTCGTCAACCCGAATCTGAGGTCCGTTTGACTTCTACGCCCCCAAAATTTCGATATGCTCAGAACACCTACATATACAGATAATAGTGACTTTTAGCTCATTCCTAAACAACTTATAGTTAGCTTATAGTTAGATACATTTCCTGCAGGGTAACTTCTCAATGTGTAAGCATTCCGAAATCAAAACGACCCTACAAGAAGTCGACGATGGAAACTAACACATTCTCACTTATCTTAAGATTGGTTTTTACTATGCCACATTTTGACGCCAAAATTTGGCGACATATTTTGACACCACTTTATCTTTTTATCCATACCTTGACCGATGATATTATAGGCCAAAAACAGATATATAGCCGATTTAGCAGCGCATGTGCGCATCCAAATTCATCGATAAACCGCTTTTTAATCCCATTTGACAGTGTGTTTTTTTTACTTATTTGACGAAAAATGCCACTGAATTTGACATAGTGAAAATCAGCCTTTACTAACACATTTGCAAATTTTGCGTTGGTTAAAAAGAGACCATTAAATAAGGACATAAATTGAAAGAAGATAAAAAATCACATGTATACATTTGATTTCATAATTTTTTGCACATTGGCCTTAAAACGTGATAGGAGTATTTGATGGAGATTTCCATCACCATTGAGTTACACACAGGGACGTGAACCGGAAAACCGCTTTTTTCTATTAATTAACTGAACCATTAACCGAACCGAAATTTTCCACAAATGTTTGATCCGAATCGAAAACCGAACCACTTTCTTTAAAGGTTTAAAGGTTCGTTTCAACCAATTTTCAATAGATAAATGTGCCCACTTTTTTCTTTTTGTTAAACATGGTAATAATACCATGTGACAATATCAAATGTGAAGGCAATCCATCTCATTTGACAGACACTTGACCCTTAACCTTGCGCGTTGTTGCACTTAACACTTGACACTTAACCCTTTCCGGTTAAATCCGTCCCTGATGAATATAAAAATTTTGCCTCTTGCTTATGAGGTTCATAAAGAGTAAAAAAAATTTTCAAAAGTATTAGGGCTACCTCAAATTTGTGCAATATATATTGTACAAAAGTCCGCAAAGGTGTAAAAGCACTCAAGAAAACTCAATAAATATTTCACTAAGTTTGACGGAATAAAACTTTTATTTCATTGAAAATTATACAAAATAATTGATTTTACTTCAAATATGTTGGAATGAATATTTTATATCTTTTTAAGTATCTTTAGTTGAGATTTGCATTAAAAAATTTTAAATTTTCTCCATGAGAAGAGAATTATATAAAGAAATTTTGAAAAATGTCAGATACAATTACAATATAAAATACAAATGACCCGTTTTAATATACCTTCCCGGTTTTTCTGCCTTCAGTAGATCAAGAAATCAAAAACCTACCCTTTACTGCAACAACAGCACACAAGTTCTTCAAAAACCACGGCAAAAACCACCCTAATTGGCTGTTCAACTGTTCAAAAACGGTTCACGTCCCTGCTTTTAATTAGTAACCATTTTAGAGTGAATTGGTGTAATTTTTTATTCTTTTTTCCAAACGGTTATAATGCCAAAAGTTCATAATTGCGAAAGGAAGGGAGCGGGGCGGGGGACGCGAGCGCATTCAATTGGGAAATAACACAAATTTGCGTTATTGCCGTTTATGTTATTTCAATTCGATAAAAATATCGATAACAAAATCAACAAAAATATCGGTAACATAATCTATAAAAATATCGATAGCAAAATCGACAACAATATTGATAAAAAATATCGATAACAAAATCTTTTGAAATATCGTTTTCAAAATCAATAAAAATATCGATGAGTTCCGAAAATATCGATAACAAAATCGATACAAATTTCGATAACAAAATCGATAAAAATATCGACAACAAAACCGATAAAAATGT
Organism: Rhagoletis pomonella; assembly: GCF_013731165.1. NCBI lineage: Eukaryota > Metazoa > Arthropoda > Insecta > Diptera > Tephritidae > Rhagoletis > Rhagoletis pomonella. The sequence continues at coordinate 18,994,582 of NW_023458563.1, forward strand.
CGATTATTATATCGATAAGTCCCGAGAATATCGAAAATCTCTAAAATCCCAAAATATTCCCAGATTGAGTCTCTGTGACTCTATCTTATCCTTTTCTCTATAATTACCTTTATTTTAATCTTTCTTCCTCTACCTTAATCTTTACTTTTCTCGGTATCCCCTTTCTTAATATTTATCTATGTTTTTACTTTTATGTTTATCATTTTCTTCATTTACATATTCCCCTTCACCTTTGCCCTTCTATAAGTAGAGTGTTTAAATTTACCTTGGTCTTCATTTTTGCCTATATCTTTACGCATCTTTGTTTTTGTTTTTAACCGACTTCCAAAAAAGGAGGAGGTTATCAGTTCGTCGGAATATTTTATTTTTTTTATGTATGTATATTATGTATTTTTTATGTGGTGGTCCCATACTAATCTGGTTAAGATCCGATCAGTTTATCATGAGATATATATATATATATTTTTTTTTATATGAGAGTTGAAGTCGGTTTTTTTTTTCTAAAAATTACTTGTTAGTTTTACCTTTGCCTTTATCCTTTTTAACCGACTTTCAAAAAAGGAGGAGGTTATCAGTTCGTCGGAATATATATTTTTTTTATGTATGTTACCGCATAACTTTGGACCACGTCAACCGATTTCGATAATTCTTTTTGCAACGGAAAGGTGGTCCCATACTAATTTGGTCATGATCATTGAATGATGAAATATATAGATATATATTTATATTTTTAAATCGTTTTTTTTTTGCTAAAAATTACTTGTCTTTATCTATGTACGTACTAGAGGGCTGCAAAGTTCCCGGATAAACTGCACTTCTCACATTCAATCGAAAAATAGGAACACATGCTTGCGGTACCCATGATTCAAAAATACAAGGTTGGATAACCTGGCAGTTGTCTCGCTTCCGCATTCTGCCTTAGCCTGTGTTGCTTTCTCTTTTTATTTATAGAAACTGCTACTAAAATGCAAGGAGTAATATTGTGTTCGTATAAAAAGTTCAACAGGCAACACTGCCGATATTTTCATCGATTGTTTTGTGGAAATTCATTTTCTTATTGCACAAATTCAAGTAAGTATACTAAAAAAATCTAAAATAATGGAAATATTTTGAATTAAAACAATAATTTACATATGTATTTCTTTGCAGAGTATTAAAGAACTAGAGTTTTACAACAAGTAAAGTTTTGCATATTTACAAGTAAGTATACCACACCATAAAAGTGAAAGTGCAAATACAAATAAAGATATTTTCTTGTGCAGGTCCGGATCATCTGTGTGTCCGTCCAATTCACTTCAATTCACAACTGAAATTGTAGGGCATGCAATGCAGATTTCGAGGGTTATAAAAATAATGCACACTTTTTACAAAACGAAGTGGCAAACGCAACGGTGAGTACATACAAAAGCTCTCCTGTTTCTAAATCCTAGTTTGACTTAGCAGTTACTTCTTTATTTGCAGTAGATGTGGCAAACAACTATTTCGTGCCTAAAGATGATACAACTTTGGCTGGTTTCATTGAAGGTTACGGTATTTCCGGTGTCAATCTATTTATGTATGTATACGTTTTTTAACCTCGAAAACCATTGACAGCTTGTGTACGAAGGTCTTTAGAAATTACCACAAAGCATACAATTATTGCATCCAACCATTTTAAGCCCCACTACATGCATACGCTGACGAAAATCTTCAGACATATAAAGAAGACTCGACAATGCCAGAGACAACATACTGAAAATGGTTTAGAAGAAATAAAGAGGATACTGTCCGCATCCCTTGGCTTTTAAGCAGATGTGCAAGCGATATGTAATAGAAAACATTACCAAAAATTTGCATTTTTAAAGCAAATGTAATTCAATTTAACCTGTTAATGATGTAATTTTTAAATGTAACAAATATAATAATTAACAAGACTGATTGCAGAAAATAGTTGAAAACATTGCCAAAAATTTACATGTTTAAAAAACCAAATGTAATTAAATTACGATATTGAAGATATATTTTTTAAATGTAACCACTATAATGATCAACAAGACTAATTGCATAAAAAAAGTAAAAAAACATTTAAATTAAATTTTGTAATTAAATTAGGATACTCAAGATCTAATTTTTAAATGAAACCAATACAATGATTAATAAGACTGATAAGAGAAAATTGTAGAAAACATTTCCAAAAAATTTACATGTTTAAAAAACTAAATGTAATTAAATTACGATACTGAAAACATATTTTTTAAATGTAACCAATATTACGATTAAGAAAACTGATTGAAAAAAGACCAAATTTTAAAATTAAATTTTAATTAAAAAACCAAATTAAATTAAATTAGGATACTCAAGATCTAACTTTTCAATGTAACCAATATAATGATTAGCACGACTGATTGGAGAAAATAGTAGAAAACATTACTAAAAAATATGAAATTTGTAAAAAACCAAATGTAATTCAATTACGATATTGAAGATATAACTTTTAAATGTAACCAATATAATGATTAGCAAGACTGATTGGAAAAAATAGTAGAAAACATTACTAAAAAATTTTAATTTGTAAAAAAAAACAAATATAATTAAATTCAAGATATTTAACATGCAATTTTTAAATGCAACAAATATACTTTTTAATAGTTTAATTTATATGCATTATATCAATTACATCATTACTATTTGTATATTTCTTCATATAGTCCCTTTGAATAAAGGATTTGTTTGAATTCCATTAATTTTGTTTAATATATACTGGAATTTCAATGCAACCATGGTTTATTTTGAATATTGGCAACATTTGTAGATACGATTTTTCTTTGGTCAGAATTTTATGTGAATATTCATTTATTTCATTTTAATATTTATATGGCATGTTTATTATACCATTAAAAAGTTTATTCATTGCCTTTTGTGTAGATCAGTGGAATCCCCTTCATATATTTAATTAAATTAAAAAAAATCCATTCAGCACTACCACACTACTTTTCCTACTACCTTTTCACAAAAGGGGAAAAATGGTTACCCGCTTTCTCTTTCCTTCTCAACTGCAACCTTACAAGGCAGTCGATTGACGCAAATGTCAATATTTAGCCAACCTTGTATTATTTGGGGTGTTCACAGTTCGTTCCAAATTGTGTCTGAAAATGTAGACGTCTACATTTTGAGACATCTTTAGCATCAAACTGTGAGCACCCCTTTCTAGCAGTCGTCGCAAAATCGTCTCAAAACTTTGCTGGTGTTGCCAGACATTTCTTCCTTGCATGCATTTTTTATATGTCGCCTTTCGATTTTGTTTCTGAAAAATTGTAGTTATTTAACTTAATTACCAATTCGTAATATTTGTTATTTCTTTTCCTTGATTTGTTTCTTTTCATCAGAAATTGCGCTAAAATTAAATGCAAATACAGAAAACGTGCCCAATAAATAAAAAAAAATGTGAATAGTATTGCCATAATGCAGTCCTGCTGCGAGGTTGCAAAATGTAGACGCGTAAAAAACATACCTTTGAGTGTGACAAAATGTAGACGGCGTCGTTTTCCAATTTTGTATGGGAAACAACAACACCACAGATTTTACGGTTAGAAAACGTCTTAAAATGTAGACGTCTACATTTTGAGACACTATTTGGAACGAACTGTGAACACCCCAATTGAATCATGTGCGGTACCCAAAAAACAGGAACAAAAGTAGAGAATATCCCAAATGAGCGTACCTGAACGATGTTACTCGACGGCGCTCTCCTTCACCAAATACGTGTTCCGCTATGCTCACATACATATGTATCAAGCAACCTGAACGTTGTATTTAGTCTAAGATCCGACAAAGGCACGACCTTCACCTATCTGTTTAATGAATGAAATCTTTTTTTATAAAATTTAACGTGCTAATAAATATTTTGCGAGTGGGTTGGCTGAAAAAATCCTGTCCAGGATATTTTTAATCAAATATTATTATTACTTTTTTAATTCTGTACTCATTTGTTTGATGAACAAATTATATACCAATCGAAAGTATTAAGCCTATAGAATGTGAAAACGTTAGGTAGGTTGTCTATTTTTTTCCTGGCCTACCTATCCGGTTGGCAGGTAATACATAGTTCACTCAAAATCGGTACGCATGAAATGGGTTATATCTTTGTAATAGGTTTTCAGAAAAAAATATTTAACATGTTAAAATAAAGAGAAAACATTTCATTATAGATACATGTTAGCGAAAGTTTCATATTTTGCTTGGATAAATAAATAAGAGACAATTTCTTTGATAATGAGAAAATTTTTCTGAACACCCGTTCTAGAGACTTTGTAGTCAACTTGCTCTACTAAACTATCTTCAGTTTATGTTTTTCCACAGCTCGCACATCTCTACTAACTCTGTTTTAAATAAATACCATGTATTTTCCGATTTTACTTAAATAGGTCATATTCGTAAATTGATGACTTCCAGAACTTTATTCAAATCATACTTTACATGACCCATATGACCCATTGTGGAGTCTGATCGAGTTTTAATGAGACTGCCTCGATTCTCTTGTCATTTCATAGCCTTTTGACGACTGTGTCAACTTCTATAGATTTAGTTGTAAAAGGATATCACCCTGTTTATTTTTAGCTTAAAACTTTTAACGTGGGAGTTGATCGAAGTCCAGTTTAAAACATGTTTTATTAGTCATTATTATAAAATACCACATTTTGTGTGAACATTGGGGTAAAGTAAACGGGTGCGGTTTTTGGAATAAAATGTATTTAATCTAACAGAATTTTATATATTACTAGCCTATACCCGCGGGTTTCACCCCGCGCTTTTATACAAATATGAAAAATAATTTAATGATATTAGATTTTATTTCTGTGCCCATTTCGTTATAGCTCGGTATTTTTTAAGCGAGTTAAGGTATTTAGGCCGTTTAAACTATGAAATTATAAAATCTCGTCGGCGCGCTAGGCATACCTAAGATATCAATCCCTCTAAGTTTGCCTTAAAATGGTTCCAGGTATACGACGCGTGAACGTGTAACCTTCTTGGAGGTGCCACGGCGGGTTCTAATATCTCCAACTCAAATTTAGTAACCTGGCCTTGATAAAATACCACTTCTCATTACTTTAGCAAATGCCTCAAGAGAGCTTTAGATTATAAGGCCGAACCCGGCTCTCCCTTTTCCATTTAATGAAATTTTTCTGTCAGTACGGCACTTATAAAATAAATCTCCATAACAAATTTAAAATACTTCGAGAGATTTTCTATCCTTCCAGAGATATGTATTAAGAAGTTTTTGTTATGTATGGGAGGCGACATGCCTCCTTTTTTAATAACTCACATTTTTTCCATGAGCAATTGATACATTTTGCATACACAACTCCATACCAAGTTCCAGTATTCTTCCACAAACACTTCCAGGGGTATGTGGCAAGAAAAAGTAAATTTGTACTGGAAGTGCCACGCCCCTTTTTCTTATAACCCTAATCTTCTTCCATAAATTTAGATTTGATTTTACATACCCCAGTACCAAGTCCCAGTACTCTACCATGAACACCTCTAGAGATAAGCAGTAAATTTTTACGGGAGGAACCATGTCCCCTTTCCGAATAACGCAAATTTTTCTCCTTGAGTATGGAATTAATTTTGTATACACATCTCGGTGCCAAGTTCCAGTCCTCTGCAATAAACACCTCCAGAGATATGCAGCATAGAAACATCAATTTGCATTGGAGTTGCCATACCACCTTTTCCAATAACTCGCACTTTTCTCCATGAGTATGGTATTAGTTTCACATACATACATAGATATGTATTTCCATACCAAGCTTGAGTGCTTTACCCCAAACATTTGAAGAGATATGTTATATTAAACTTTCAGTCACTATGGGAGGTGCTACGCCTCTTTTCCAAAAGCGTCCATTTTTCTCCGTGAATATAAACATGATTTCACACAGTGTTGGGAAACTGTTAATCTGATTAACGATTAAAAATTAACGATTAAAATGTTAATCGCGTTTGACGATTAAAATTAATTAGTCGTAATCAACTGTGGAGTGCAACTTGGAGTGCAATGGGGTATAGTCATTGCGCTGGGTATGCAGTTACAGTTGCATGGCTATACTCAATCCCGACTCTTGCGTCCTCGTTCGCGCACTCTGGGCAACGTGAGCAACCCATGTGCGAGATGCGGTAACCAATCCGAGTGGAGCCTTGGGTCACGGCAGAAAGAGAGGGAGCTTCGGTGGGGCCACTCTGACTTATTCGGTTTAAGGGCTCACTGAAGTCTGCAGCGTCTGTTCACCAGTAGGTGCGGCTGCAAGCGGGTGTCTGCTTGGAGCAAGCGGCTCGCTATATAAACGTGTATTTGGTTGCGAAACCACCCCCGTCCCAGCAATGGGTTTTGCGCTGGGCTTGGGACCCGCCACGTAAAAACCACTTCCAGTGAAAAAGCAAGGCAAAGCCTCGGATGAGACCCCCCCTTATGACGACGACCACGGCAAATATTTAAAGGACTACGATTTGAGGGCATGCACCTGGAATGTCCGGACCCTTAATGGGGAAGGTGCCTCTGCCCGGCTGGTTGATGTCCTCGTAAGGACAAAAGCTGACATCACCGCCGTCCAAGAAATGCGTTGGACGGGGCAAGGCAAACAATGTCTGGGGCCTTGCGACGTCTACTACAGCTGCCATGTAAAGGAGCGCAAATTCGGAGTTGGATTTGTGGTGGGAGAGAGACTCCGTCGCCGAGTACTGTCGTTCACCCCGGTGGACGAGCGTCTAGCCACAATACGCATCAAAGCGAGATTCTTCAACATCTCGCTCATCTGCGCCTATGCCCCGACGGAAGAGAAGGATGAGGCATCCAAGGATGTCTTCTATGAGCGCTTGGAGCGCACGTACGAGCGCTGCCCCCGTCATGATATCAAAATCGTGCTTGGCGACTTCAATGCCAGGGTGGGCAAAGAAGGGATCTTTGGAACCACCGTCGGAAAATTCAGCCTCCACGACGAAACGTCCGACAACGGATTGAGGCTGATCGACTTCGCCGGGGCCCGAAACATGGTAGTATGCAGTACTAGGTTCAAGCATAAAAAGATCCATCAAGCTACCTGGCTGTCTCCGGATCGAAAAACGAGAAACCAAATCGATCATGTTGTGATAGACGGAAGGCACGCTTCCAGTGTTTTAGACGTACGCACACTCCGAGGCCCAAACATCGACTCGGACCACTATCTTGTTGCTGCCAAGATACGCACTCGCCTCTGTGCAGCAAAAAATGTGCGCCCAAATATGCAAGGAAAGCTTAACGTCGAAAAGCTGCAATCACAACAGACAGCCAGCGCTTTCGCTACTCGACTCTCACACCTGCTTTCAGAGAGCACTCTTCAACAAACCGACATATGCCAGCAGTGGAACCACATTTCCCGCTCATTAAGTACCGCCGCCGAAGAAGTAGTCGGATTTCAGCGAGCCCGAAAGAACAACTGGTACGATGAGGAGTGTCAGGAAGCTGCAGAGAAAAAAGATGCCGCCTGCAGGGCCACGCTGCGATCGGGCGCAACGCGCGCTATGTGGGACCGCTATAGGGATCTTAAGAGGGAAGCGAGACGTATTTGCCGCAACAAGAAGAGAGAGACAGAAATACGTGAGTGCGAAGAGCTTGAAATGCTGGCCGACAGGAGGAATGCCCGAAAATTTTACCAGAGAGTTAGGCGACTTACGGAAGGTTTAAAGACCGGAGCGCACTCCTGTAAGAACAATAATGGCGACCTAGTAACTGATGTCCAGAGCGTACTTAAATTATGGAGGGAACACTTTTCCGCCCTACTAAATGGTAGCAGCACGGAAAGTTGTGGAGAAGAAGAACCCGAGCTCGCAGTCGATGATGACGGAGTCGACGTTCCACCGCCTGACTATGACGAGGTACGTATAGCAATAACGCGGCTGAAAAACAACAAAGCCGCTGGAGCTGACAGCCTGCCAGTTGAGCTATTCAAGTACGGCGGCGAGGAGTTGATAAGGTGCATGCATCAACTCTTGTGCAGAATTTGGTCAGATGAACGCATGCCCGACGACTGGAATTTAAGTGTGCTCTGCCCAATCCACAAGAAAGGTGACCCCGCCATTCGCGCCAACTACCGCGGGATCAGCCTTCTAAGCATAGGTTACAAGGTCTTATCGAGCGTATTGTGTGAAACACTGAAGCCCACCGTCAATGAACTGATTGGGCCTTATCAGTGTGGCTTTAGACCTGGCAAATCCACCATAGACCAGGTATTCACAATACGCCAAATCTTGGAAAAGACCCGCGAGAAAAGGATCGATACTCACCACCTATTTGTCGACTTTAAAGCCGCTTTTGACAGCACTAAAAGGAGTTGCCTATACGCCGCTATGTCTGAATTTGGCATCCCCTCAAAACTCATACGGCTGTGTAAAATGACGTTGAGCAATACCACCAGCTCCGTCAGAATTGGAAAAGACCTCTCCGAGCCGTTCGCCACAAAACGGGATTTCAGACAGGGCGACTCCCTTTCATGTGACTTCTTTAATCTGATGTTGGAGAAGATACAAAGAGCTGCAGAACTGAACCGCTCAGGAACAATTTACTACAAGAGCGTGCAATTGCTGGCTTATGCCGATGACATCGTCATCATCGGTAACAAAAACCGTGAAGTTTGTTCTGCCTTTTCCAAGTTGGATAGGGAAGCAAAGCGCATGGGTCTGGTGGTAAACGAGGACAAGACGAAGTATCTCCTGTCATCAAACAAACAGTCAGCACATTCGCGCCTTGGCACCCACGTCACTGTTGACAGTTACAATTTCGAGAAAGTAGAGAATTTCGTTTACTTGGGAACCAGCATTAACACCGATAATAATGTCAGCATTGAAATCCAACGTAGAATCACTCTTGCCAACAAGTGCTACTTTGGACTGAGTAGGCAATTCAGGAGTAAAGTCCTCTCTCGACGTACGAAAACCACGCTCTATAAGTCACTCATCATGCCCGTGCTGGTATATGGCGCAGAAGCATGGACAATGACAACATCCGATGAGGCGGCTCTTGGGGTGTTTGAGAGAAAGATTTTGCGGAAGATTTACGGTCCTTTACGCGTTGGCGACGGCGAGTACCGCAGACGATGGAACGATGAGCTGTATGAGCTTTACAACGATATGGACATAGTGCAGCGAATTAAAATACAGCGGCTCCGCTGGTTTGGTCATGTCGTTCGAATGGACACCGACGCTCCAGCTCTGAAAGTATTCAACTCGGAACCCGCTGGTGGTAGCAGAGGAAGAGGGAGGCCCCCACTGCGATGGAAAGATCAGGTGGAGAAGGACTTGGCTTCACTTGGCGTTTCCAATTGGCGTCAGTTTGCACAGAGGAGAAACGACTGGCGTGCTTTGCTGAACTCGGCCAAAATCGCTTAGGCGGTTACAGCGCCAAAAAAGAAGAAGAAGAAGAATCAACTGTACGATTAATGATAACATTTTTTTAATCGTTAAGCGCTGGCTGCGATTACGTTTAAATAATTTAAAACATTAATCGTTAATCCAATTAAAAATAAAATCTGATTAATTTGTCTAGTTTTTCCGAGTTTGAAACCAAACACCACATTGAGAAAAAAAACGTGTGGTAAGAATAAAAAGTTTTTATTTGATTACCGTTTAAAAATGTTCGTTTTTAAATCAAGTAAAATTCTTAACAAAATGGATTTTTTCATTATACATACATACACTATGGAAATATTCAGATCAAATTCGCCCGTATTAAAATGAAGCATTTTCACTGCACGAATTCTTTTTCATATGTAATTAAGAAAGCATATGTATACAAAGCATGCAAAGCGGTGACAACACATACATACATACATATGTACATGCATGGTACGACATCATGCACTAATCGCGTGCTGATTCAAACTCAACATTTGAAAACACATTTACATGTATGGCTGTAGATGAGTGTGCAAAGACGCTTGATACAATTGGTTGCTACCAAGAGCGTCCGGGTTCAATTACCATCAGACGGAACATAAAATTACATTTTTTTCTTCTTAATTTTAATTTCGTATAACGAAAAAGCTTCTGTGCACTTCGCAACGACATATTTTATAACGTACATTCTCAAATTTAAAACGAGTTGGGTTGGTGCTCTTTCATATGCGTATTTTTTTAAATTTAGCACGTTTTTTTTTATTCTAAAATTTTTTTCCCTCAGTGCAGTGATAGTAATTATTTTGTGTTTTACGCTTATAAAAAGCACATAATATAAAAAATTATAAATATTGTTATTAGTAACACATAAACTGGGTACTTTTACAAACCTAGTTTGTAAAACGTTTGTTGGTATATATCTTAATGAAAATGCACACCAAATTACTTAGATTGATGAGGAAGCCCGACTTAGCCATACCAGATTAACTTGCTTTGAGTGCACAGGGAAATTCCAGCATAACTTAATTAATCACCAAACCTACTTGATCAAATTAAGAGTTAATGATTAAAAATTAATTTTTTAATCGCGGTTACGATTAACTGTTTAGTCAGATTAAAATTAATCATGATTAACTGTAATCAGATTGAATTTAATCGAATTAACTAATTAAAACATCAATCGATTAATGCCATCATTGATTTCACATACATATCACTATACCAAGTTTCAGTTCTCTCCCACAAATACTTCCAGAGATATGTATGTAATATGAAAATTCCAATTTGTATGGGAGGGGCCTTGAGTTATCGGACTTACTTTCAGTCTAAGACCATCCTACCGAAATCCTTAGTAAGTGTACTAAATTTCGTTCTGATCGGAAAACCGGTTAAGGAAGTAGCCCATTTTTCAATCCAGGTCATAAACCATATTTGAACAAAATTTCATTTTCAAACAGGTGGCAATTCTTAAAAAAGTAGCCTATTTTCCAGTCTAGGTCATAAGCTAGCTGTGTGCAAATCCGTTAAGTCGTATCCGCGTATTAATATAATTAAACTTTTTTAACAGGTGGCAACTCTTCCAAAAAATTAGCCTATTTTCCACTGTAGGTCATAAGCTATCTGTGTGCAAATTTTCATGCAAATCCATTCAGTCGTTCCCGCATATTAAATAAATTAAACTTTTTTAACAGGTGGCAGCTCTTAAAAAAATTGCCTATTATCCAATCTGGCCCATAAGCTATCTGTGTACCAAATTTTATGCACATCCGTTCAGTCGTTCCCGCGTGATGATTTCCCAAACATCGAAACATACAAACTTTCACATTTATAATATTAGTAAGAAGTAAGATAACTCGATAAGGTTAAGTCTTACTATAGCTTGCATTCGCTGAACTGTGGATAACCGTTTTCCAATTCTTTCGCGCGATCTTCTTCTGATAAGCTGTTTTTTCCCCTAATTCAGGTAAAGAGCCTTATCCTTAAGCTGGTGCGAAATGATGTCTCTTAATGATTAGCTTACCCCGTTAGTTTAAGCAGAAGGAATCTAATCTATTCATTGATCTTTGGAAGACAATTGACATTATTACCTTTTTAAAAGCGAAATAAATTCCATTGACATTATTTCTCTTTCAAACATTAAAATTGCTTAGCTTCGCGCCGCGCTCGCGCTCGCGCCGCGCGTATCCCGCGCACCCCTTGCGACCGGCGCGCACACCACGTCACGCTACGGCGCGGCCCCCGGCCCCCCCTCCCCGTCCCGCCGTCGTGCTGTAACGCAGGTAGATTTATTTTTTGTATACGTTGAAATAAAATTTTTATATATTTTAAACATCGAGGGCTTATATTCAATAATACCCTCTATCTGCACACTTTTCACAAAGATGAGATTCGGATATAAAAATCCACCTATGCTTTAACTGTCATCAGAAATATTAATGTTAACTTATATAACGACAGGTAATAAGTCCCAGATGGTTTCTAAAATCACAAATTAGTTTTTGTGCAAATTGCAGATAGAGGGTATTAATGAATTCAAGCCCTCGATATTTCACCTTTTTATATTTGTAAGTTATTGGAAGCAGGGATGCCAACTTGGCTCAAACCGTGCCATTTGTCCCTATTTTACTTCAAATGGCACTTAATTTTTCAATTTGGTACAAAGTGCCAAAATGGCACTTTTGTAAAAAAAAATAACATTTCAATACATTTTTGTGAAATCCTTTGCGTGCACTTCTTTTTCTCAACTAAAATTTTCTAATTTATAAAGGCTATTCAACTGGTTTATCTTATTTTATCATTGCACTTTTGTTTGGAAAATGTAGCATTATTTTATTGCTAAATGTGAATGATTAAAAGGAATGACACCTTTTTTGGCACTTTTATTTTTCTATTTGGCACATTTTGGCACTTTTTTATCCTCAATATGGCACCTCATAACTAAGGATAGTTGGCAGCCCTGATTGGAAGATTTCTGCTGTGTTTTGGGGCAACAACTTGTGTGCAGTAACAAAGCGTATAACTTGTGTTTCAAAAGTGTGTTAAAACCAATCAATTAACTTATATGATCTCGGTTCCGATATTAAATAATCAATAATTGTTCATACCCGCATTTTGGCACATTGGCTCGTTGAATGTGCCATCTAATAAATAGGTCGTCATTCTCCTTAGCTGCTTTTAAATGATGTCGTCACAAATTGCTGACGGAGACATGAATACAGTGTAATAAAATTCTTTTTCTATAATTGTTTCCTTATAGAAAGGTTGGTTTCTTTTCCACCTTAGACATTCCGAATTCGTTCAAAATATGCTAATTTAAAACACAGAATTCTCTCAGTGTTCCTCCGGGGTTTTGGGACATGGACTGTTTCTTCAATTTAATAGTGTTCGCTTTATTTTTGTGGAAACGAAATATGTTTTGCAAGTTATGGATCATTTCTACACTCTTTCTTCAAATATTTCTCGTATTCCAGCTGTGCGCAGGCGTTTAGTTTTACGCATCGTGTTTTTACATATTCGTAATTAAATTTTTTTTATTAAAATCAATTGGTGGTAGTTCATGATTGTGTGTGGATTAATATCACAACACTGAGGATTAGGCAATAACCTTATTCATCTATTAAAAAACAATACTTACGGGGCAGTGTTGATTGTAACAACATTTTTTTCTATGAATCGACATACTTTAAGCATTGTTGACGCTATTTCCATTTGAATGAGGAAATAGCGTCAATGACTTTATTTCCAAATTTTTGTTGACTTTATTTCGCTTTTGAAAAGGTAATAAAGTCAATTGACTTTATTTCGCACCTGTCCCCATTTGTTCAACATTATTTTTTTAGCAGCAACTTCCAACGCAATTAAAACTGTCAAATAAAAAGCCAGTACTATGAAATTTAAATCTCATAATGGTAGATCTATTGTCTAACGATCTGCATTGTAACTTTTTAATACATTCCAACAATTGCTGGACAGAAATTGCTGGAACGCCTACCGATTTTGAGTGAACGATGCTTTATGTAGAGGTAGGTAATATTAGTAATTTTCACTCATCTGTTTAACACTTTCTATAGGCTTTCTGCTTTCCATTGGTATATATGCAATTTGTTCTTAAACAAATGAGTGCAAAATTAAAAAAAAAAAAAACAAGTAAGAGCAGCGCTGTCTTCGGCTATGCCGAAGGCTTCATACCTTTCATGAACATCTGCAAATTTTAGTTTGACAGATTACTGATTTTGAATACATCTGCATACATCGATAGAGGAGTTACATACTTATATAAAAAATCGCATCTAAACAATCAGAGGTATGGAAGATATACTTTATATGGCACCAATCTAAGTGATTTTCACTGCTATGTGATCGGTATATAAACCGGTAACACAATATATTGGGTTTATTTTCCTACATAAAGGAGATATATCGCAAAACTGGTATCTGAACAATCAGTGCTATATGAGATAAAGCTTATACAGCATAGATTTTGACGATTTTCTCAGTAGACTTTGTATTATTATTTATAAAATATCTTACGAAATTTATCGGTTTTAGCTATTCAAATAAAGGAGTTTTACAGTAAAATCCCATATCGGAACAATCAGATGTATGGAAGATATATGTTGTAGTCACCCGATCCTTGTTATTTTCACTGTAAGTATTCTGTTAATAATGAGTGAAAATGGTACGAAATTTCATGTTCCTAGCTGCATAAATGGAGGAGGTATGATAAAAGACCTCATATCTGAACAATCAGTTGTATGGGGGCTGCAGGTTATAGTGACCCGATCTTCGTTATTTTCACTGTAAGTCTTCTGCTGATAATGAGTGAAAACAACGCGAAATTTCATGGTCCTAGCTATATTAATAGATGAATTATAGCGAAAAATCTCATATCTGAACAATCAGTTGTATGGGGGCTATATGTTATAGTGGTCCGATTCTTCCGGTTCCGACAAATGATTAATACATTATAAAAATACACCCACCTACCAAATTTGATCCGGATATCTCGAAAACTGAGAGACTAGATTGCATACAAACAGACGGACAAAAGACAGACGGACAGACGGACAGACGGACATGGATAAATCAACTCAGCTCGACGTTCTGATCATATAAGTATACATTTTAATGGGTCTATCTCTTTTTGTTCTGGTACTTACAAACATCGGACCAAAGTTATAATACCATTTCATGCTCATGAAAGGTATACAAATTATAATTTTTTAATATTTAATTAAAAATATCCTGGCCAGGATTTCTTCAGCCAACCCAATCGCAAAATATTTATTAACACCTTAAATTTCATAGAAAAAGATGTCATCCATTAAACAGATGGGTGAAGGTCGTGCCTCTGTAGGATCTTCTATTAATTTGGAAACTTCACATAGGAAGGTCAAACAGCACGTGAAGGTTTATGTTCCCTTTATGGGTTTGGATTCTACTTAAGACGTATTTTTTTGAATGTGATCAGGTTTGCACTCGTTCGATTTTCCAAAAATGGGGTGTGATATTAAAGCGCTTGGCCTGTAGATGTGCACTAAGGTTTAATTTTTTTTCAAGTGTGGCCACCTGTTAAAAATTTTAATTAATATTATGTAATAAGTTATTAAAGTATGGATATTCTATAAATTGATTTGAAAAGGCTCAATTTCTAATAAATATGTAGGAGTGTTGCGACCCGTTCTTTCGAATTTAAAAAATTAGATCTCAAATTGAGGACCTTGGTTTTATTTTTTGAAGTGAGAACTTTTTGAGAGGTGTCAGACTGTCTCTAAATTTTACTGCAGGAACCATTTAAGAAAACGGCGTTTGACGCCGGTAAATCAATTTTGTTGCTGGTTTTTACACTTAAAATAAGATTTCCAGGTAAACAAAAAGATCACTATATATACATAGCACACAAATAAAGTTGGTGTGTACTTTTAACCAGACCCACGTACCAACATGGTTGAGGGGGTCGTCAACCCGAATCTGAGGTCCGTTTGACTTCTACGCCCTCAAAATTTCGATGTGTTCAGAACACCTACATATACAGATAATAGTGACTTTTAGCTCCTTCCTAATCAACTTAAAGTTAGCTTATAGATACATTTCCTGCAGGGTAACTTCTCAATGTGGAAGCATTCCGAAATCAAAATGACCCTACAAGAATTCGATGATGTAAACTAACACATTCTCACTTATCTTAAGACTGGTTTCCACTTGCTTACTCTCCGTGATTACTTCGCTTGCTTCACACTCATGGTCGGATTATACATACTTCGCATAACTTTGCATAAACTTCAAATGTATGTACTTTGTATGATTTCGTATGCATTCCATTACCCAGAAATTAGCAGAGCTTTTAAAAACTTAGCGATCTGTTGAGTTTAGATTTTGCTTTGCAAGTTATGCGAAGTATGCATAATCAGACCTTTAAATAATGTAACCACGACAAGTGATTCGCTCTCCCATTCGTAATTCGCTCTCTCATTCGTGATTGGCGCCCTAATTATGAACCGAATCACGTAATTCGCCATACAAAATTTTGAGAGCGAATCACTTCATTCGTAGGTGATTCAGATCCAATCACCATGCGAATCAAGAACAAATCGTTGTCTTCTCTAATTTTCATCGATAACGGCTGTCAAAACACATAGACCACACACATCCCCACCAGCACAAACAATGAAAAAATAGCTAGATTCGTTAAAACTATTGATTTAGCTAATTAACCAATACAAATTTTTTCTCCACCGTTGAAATGCACAATAAGCAACACATTAAACAATAAACAACACATTAAACAATAAACAAAAGCAAAGAACAAGGAGAGACGCAAAATGAATCAAGAATGTACTGCTGATTTTGTTTGCATTTGAAGACGGTTACTTTGATGCCGATATAAAGCCGTAAGTGTAGACACTAGAGCGAAATGTGTACGGTGTCAACGCGCTTTCAATTAAGTCGATTATTCTGTGCGTATAAACGTAGTATGTGTCGTGTAAACAGGTTGACTCGCCGTTCGTAATTGAGAGAGCAAACCACGTCATTCGGTTGTCTTGGAAACGCCGTTTTAGTTTCTCGCAAGCAGCTCAACGTTTTGTTTTACTCATTCAGTGCAGGTCTCTGCTCGGAACCCACCACAGCGTCACGCTATTGTGGGCTCCCAGGTGGTTAAAAAGTTCACAAGCCTTGATGCCGTTTTGAAAACGTCTAAGGCCTTTAACGCTGCCTGAATATCCGACATAATATTTATTCAGCCCCCATTTGCCTTCTACGATGATATTCGCGAACACGGACTTAGATTTCAAAGACCTCCGCCTGGAATATGGTTGGGTACGAGCCCACTGGCAGACTTTTCTGGAATCTTGGTTCAAGTGCGCCATAAAGTGTATATTGTATATTGGCAATATGTGTACCCTTCTAAATTTATACTTAGCAATCAGTTATATTTACATGGTTGCCGTTATATGAAATATTCGAGTAAAAAAGGTTGGTAAAATGTTTGGATACACATTTTCTTTGTTTTGCAAATAACTATTACTCATTGTCACGGAACCTACCAAAATCCAACGAAGCCTACCAACCTACCAATTGGAAAAAAAACCTACGAGTTTTGGTAGGCCTATGCCTCGATAGTTCTCCACCTCTTGCTCTTCTCAAAATTCTTTGTTTGTTTAACGCAATCCTTTCATAACGTTTCCTTCTTTTTAAGGCACTAAGAGCTCGTATAAAATATATCCTCTTTTTCTTTGGGAATCCCATATTTTTTGGTTGTTTGCAATTATAATTTTGGTTTTATCAATTTTTTTGTTTTATATTTACAAACTTTTGCATCAGCAGATAAGTGCAAAAGGTACCATAATACCAGATGTCTGTCACTATGGTAGTAAATGGTTTCTTTAGCTTTCATTGCAGTACAGTGCAGTAGTATGGAAACCATATGTCTGTCTAGGTTCTAACTATTACACCGAACAGCTGTTTCTGGGAGAATATGCGCTCTGTGCGGAGTAAAATTACACTCCTGCTTCTCATGCGCTGCTTGTCTATGGCCTGCACTGCAATGTAAGTATAACCAGCGCTTAATAATTGTACCATGATGTAACAGCATGATCCAACTACACAAGGTCTGACAAGATAAAGCAAAAGAAAAAAGTAATTTTCGGGCTGACGTTTGTATTTTCGGGGCCATGTTATTTTCTTTGAAATTAACCTCAAGTAAACAAAGAATATGAAGACGAAGCATAAAGAAAAAAATTAAAGCAATTTGCTAACCAATTTATTATTTTTGTACGTGTTTTTGAAACCGATTGCCGCGCACTTCATTTTAGTTATATTTGAACCAAAAATTTATTGAAATTTGCTTAAAAATCACTGAAATAAACTACCGCAGATACATATGTATAAAGAAAGATATGTAAGAAAAAAAAAAACAAAACAGAAATATCAAGTTTCAAAATTACGAAAGTCACACGCTTTTTTCTCAAGTGCAAATGGCTGCTTGTCAACCGGTCAGTAGTGCCTTTCTGTAACTAATGCGATATTATATCGCAAATTGTGTCATAACGCGGTATCGCATAGTTGATATGGCAAACGATATCCGAAGTGTTTCTGTAACTCAAAAGCTTACCTTACGATATATATTGGTGGTGAGTTTTGATAAAATTACACAAACTACCAGAATGAAGAACATATGTTATTGTGTATTTCTGATAAATTGAAGCAAAAAGTAAGAAGTTTTATATATTTTGAGAATTAAAAACATTTAATTGACTACTGTGGGAACAAAACCCATTTAAATTATATTTAAATTCAATTTATCAAGTCTGTTTTGTTAACAATCATAACAACATACTTACAAACATTAATTTCTTCGAAAATATAATGTGCTTCTTCAGATTTATTGATTCAAATATACACCAACCAAAAAGAGTTTCTCGTACAATTTCTTTTTACTATATGTATCTGTCCATAATGTTTTTCACAAAAATATTTTTTCGTAAATTTGTTATAAAAATATAATTCTGTTATATAAACTATTTAAACATAAGTTTCAAACTTGTTCTAAAATTCAGAAGAACTTGCAAAATTTTCAGGAAAATTTCCAACTATTTTGGCACGCAGTTTGGTATGCAGTTTTGTAGCCCATTCAATTTTATTATAATAATATTTTGATTTGAAGTTGCTACAAAATCCCGTGGATTTTTAATATTTTTTGCTGACGGCACTTTTTCTGTACAAAGTATGTTTTGTTTAAATTTTTTCTGTAAAAAACAATTTGTCTTAAAAAAATTTAAAACAATTGAAATCATGCATATCTCACTCATATCGGACGCTTTTTACTGCGAAAACTAAAACTCGCATCATTTGTGGCAATATTATTTTCACCACAGTTACAGAAACACTCGCTTGCGATAAAAGTGAAAAGGCGTTATATTTTACGATATAAGGTGTTCTGAGTAACGAATACAACCCCTGACTCGAAGTACCGAATCGTTACTCACATAATAATCTCGTTACTCGCATGTTCCGTATATGCACCATTAACGTGAATCAATTGTGTGCTAACGAAACTGTTGTTCGTATCGATGCTAAAGTGTGTTGCATGCATATGTACGAACGAACATTTCCTTACGCTAGGAGATTCGTTGCGATAAATCTTGTGAGGTACAAGCAGGGATGGAATTTCAAAATTTCAAAATGGGCCTATTGGTCTTCAAAATAGTGCCGAAAAGACGATAAAAGTGCCACAAAAATAAATTTCTTTTAAGGCCTTTTAAGAACAATATATTTTAGAAATAATATTTTAAATACTCTGAAGTAATATAATAATTACACAGTAAGACAAATGGTAGGGGTCAGTGATCGGGAAGGGTTCAAACTACCGGGGAAAATTATATCGGTAAAAAAGAAGTTATACGTGTCCCGGCGTTTCGCTGCGTCACGTCTAGGAATCGAGATATATCGATTTGAAGTTAGTAACTACCATATAGGGGAAATTGTCACCTTTGGTGGTCTTTTTTTTGACATAACTCGAGAACCACTAGTCCGATTTTGCTAAAACAAATTGAAAAAAAATAAAAATTACAATTCCTTTAATCTGTTTATATACCTTTTTCTATATAATCAACAGTTTTGCCGGTAAAAATAAATGTATGAAGAAAAAAAATATTTTTTGCCTAAAATATAAAATTTCATGATGTATGTCTCATTTTGTTCATAGATTATGTGACTTTACGTGACACTTTTTTCCGTTTTGGATTTTTTATGAATTAAAAAAAAAAATTTAATTTTTAAGAAAAAAAAATTATTTTTGCTTTTATTTATTTGATTAATTTTTAATTTTTTTAAATTTGTTTGTGCAAAATCGGACTAGTGGTTCTCGAGTTATGTCAAAAAAAAAGACCACCAAAGGTGACAATTTCCCCTATATGATAGTTACAAACTTCAAATCGATATATCTCGATTCCTAGACGTGACCCAGCGAAACGCCGGGCCACGTATAACTTGTTTTTGACCGATATAACATTTCCCGTTGGTTTCATCCCATCCCGATTTTGACTGTCGCATAGTGTTATTAATTAACTAAATTATTACAGTAAATCACTTTTATGAAGGATTCCTTAGACATATACAACGAAATATAGCTATTCTGACATTTTTACACAATTATGTATGTGCATACGTATATGCGAATATAGTTAAAAATAGTTGGAAAAGGTCTTTCTCTTTAAACAAGACGTGGCAAAGCCTACTAAGTAGGAGTAGCCCAGGACTGAGTACAACTGACTGGAACGAACCTGCGAGCCTAGTGCTCAACCGCCTCCCGACGAAATACTTGACAGTGATTCCGGAGCGTTCGGTAATTGGACGGAAGAAGGGCCCTTATTTCAATTTTTTAATTGCTTTTAATTTTCCCTTTTTGTAATTTTTTAATCTATAATGTGGAATATGATTTTTTGTTATATTTTGGCATTTTATGCTAAATTTCTATATATTATGAATTGTGCCAAAAGTGCCGCTGAGAATGAAAGTGCCGAAAATGGAACTATTGTGCCTACTTTTCGATCACTGGGTACAAGTGCTTGATTGTATCAAATTGTTCGAATCGATACAAAAGTATGTTGCGTGTATACAGTAGTTAGTCTGTTCCAATAGCAGTCCGGTTTACAGGATTTAGTCCAAACTTACAAGAAGTTGTTCCTATTGACATAAAACCCGTAAGTGGGAACATTTTTGAAGGAGTAACTGAGTAACTGTTCCTAGTCAGAAGTTACAGGATTTAGTCCGGAGTTTTTTTCGTGTTCATGAAAAGTGTCAAACGGTCAGCTGATTTGCATGTGCAAACAAAAACAAAAAGCGGTGAAAGCAAAGAACCTTATATTTGTACAAAAATGGAAGTAAACCTCGAATTGTTTGAATATGTATAGATTTTAATAATTATTTAGTGATATTTCAGCCAAATCAGTGTTGTACAAATGACATGTAAACAAACCTACTGACGTTTTTTACAGGAAATGGTGCTTTTTGCGTTCCCGTGCACTTCTGCATCTGTTTTTCTTTTACTCTCACTTGAGAGAGTAAAATTGTAGTTTGACAGTTGCACAGGTTGTAGTCCGAAGTTCAAAGGAACCGACTAAGTATATATGTACATGTATGCATATGTACGAACGAACATTTCCTTATAGGGCTTTCGCAGGAAGCGATTTTTAAGGCAACTTTTGTGTTCAACTCCCGCAGGGTTGCACGAAAAAAAATAGAATGGCTAAAAATATAAAAATATAAAAAGATATCAAAATATTCGCCATAAAAAGGCGTTTGCATTGTTCAACTTTGCATTCTAATTTTGGTTGAACGGCCTTTCAACTAATCGCTTTCCACAAAGTTGGTCGCCAGCCAACATCTAGCCATTCAACTTTTATTTCGTGCAACCCTGCGTGAGTTGAACGCAAAATCGCCTCGTGCGAACACCTTCTTACTCTGCAAGATTAGTTGCGATGATTCGTGTGAGGTACAAATGCTTGTATTGATTGGATTAGTAACGAATACATACGGATATCCAAGTTTTCGTTACTTTTACAGCTCTAGTACATATGCATATGCATGTGTGTACATCAATCTATTAATATCGTTGAATTATTTTAATATCTATTGCAAATTTTTATACAGACAACACTAACAAGTAGAAAATAAATAAAATAAAAAAACTTTTTAATACGCGTGGTTTTATAATTTTTAGTCCATTTATTTTGAAATTTTAGCAAAAGTGTGGGGCGCATGTGGAGGATGGTTCCGTGCGCAGAAGTGGAAAACTTTTGACTGCCATTCACCTGGGAGTGGCCAGAAGCGATTCTTGTGCGTACGGTTCAAATCGCAGCTCACAACGTCCGGATATTTATATCCACGTATCCTCTGGGTAGCAACCAAACACCCGTTTGGGAGCGAGCTAAAGTGAGAAGGCGTAAAACTTCGCGTGCGCTGGGTTTGGGTCCCGCCACGTTAAAACCCCGCCCAATGAAAAATTCCAACAAGCCTCGGATGAGACCCCCTTTTTCTGATGACGACCACGGCAAACGTATAAAGGACTATGATTTAAGGGTATGCACCTGGAATATCCGGACCCTTAATGGGGAAGGTGCCTCTGCCCGGCTGGTTGATGTCCTCGGGAAGACAAAGGCTGACATCACCGCCATCCAAGAAATGCGATGGACGGGGCAAGGTAAAGTAAGCGTGAAGCCTTGCGACGTCTACTACAGTTGCCACGTAAAGGAGCGCAAATTCGGTGTTGGATTCGTGGTAGGAGAGAGACTCCGTCGCCGAGTACTGGCGTTCACCCCGGTGGACGAACGTCTAGCCACAATCCGCATCAAAGCTAGATTCTTCAACATCTCGCTCATCTGCGCCCATGCCCCGACGGAAGAGAAGGATGAGGCGTCCAAGGATCTCTTCTATGAGCGCTTGGAACGTACATATGAGCGCTGCCCCCGACACGATGTCAAAATCGTGCTTGGCGATTTTAATGCCAAGATGGGCAAGGAAGGGATCTTTGGCGCCACTGTCGGAAAATTCAGCCTCCACGACGAAACGTCCGATAACGGACTGAGGCTGATCGACTTCGCCGGGGCCCGAAATATGGTAATATGTAGTACTAGGTTCCAGCATAAGAACATCCACCAAGCTACATGGCTGTCTCCAGATCGAAAAACGAGAAACCAAATCGATCATGTTGTGATAGACGGAAGGCATGCTTCAAGCGTTTTGGACGTACGTACACTCCGAGGGCCAAACATCGACTCGGACCACTATCTTGTTGTAGCCAAGATACGCACCCGCCTCTGTGCAGCAAAAAATGTGCGCCCAACAATGCAAGGAAAGCTTAACGTCGAAAAGCTGCAATCACAACAGACGGCCAATTTATTCGCCACTCGACTCACACACCTGCTCTCTGAGAGCACTCTTCAACAATCCGACGTACGCGAGCAGTGGAACCACATTTCCCGATCATTAAGTACCGCCGCCGAAGAAGTAGTTGGATTTCAGCGAGCCCGAAAGAACAACTGGTACGATGAGGAATGTCAAGAAGCCGCAGAGAAAAAAGATGCCGCCTACAGGGCCACGCTGCGATCGGGCGCAACGCGAGCCATGTGGGACCGTTATAGGGAACTGAAGAAGGAAGCGAGACGTATTTGCCGCAATAAGAAGAGAGAGGCCGAAATACGTGAGTGCGAAGAGCTTGAGATGCTGGCCGACAGGAAGAACGCCCGAAAATTCTACCAGAGGGCTAGGCGACTTACGGAAGGTTTCAAGACCGGGGCGAACTCCTGTAAGAACAACAATGGCGACCTAGTGACCGATGTCCAGAATATACTTAAATTGTGGAGGGAACACTTTTATAACCTACTGAATGGTAGCAGCGCTGAAAGTAGTGAGGAAGACGAACCCGAGTCCCCAGTCGATGATGATGGAGTAGCTGTCCCACCGCCTGACTATGACGAGGTACGAATAGCGATTACGCGGCTGAAAAACAACAAAGCTGCTGGAGCTGACGGCCTGCCAGCCGAGCTATTCAAGTACGGCGGCGAGGAGCTGATGAGGAGCATGCATCAGCTCGTATGCAGAATATGGTCAGATGAACGCATGCCCGACGACTGGAATTTAAGTGTGCTCTGCCCAATCCACAAGAAAGGCGACCCCGCCATACGCGCCAACTACCGCGGAATTAGCCTTCTAAGCATAGGTTACAAGGTCTTATCGAGCGTATTGTGCGAAAGACTGAAGCCCACCGCCAACGAGCTGATTGGATCTTATCAGTGTGGCTTTAGGCCTGGAAAATCCACCATAGATCAGGTATTCACAATACGCCAAATCTTGGAAAAGACCCGCGAGAATAGGATCGACACACACCATCTATTTGTCGATTTCAAAGCCGCTTTCGACAGCACGAAGAGAAGTTGCCTTTATGCCGCGATGTCTGAATTTGGTATCCCCGCGATACTAATACGGCTGTGTAAAATGACGTTGAGCAATACCACCAGCTCCGTCAGAATAGGGAAGGACCTCTCCGAGCCGTTTGATACCAAACGAGGTTTCAGGCAAGGGGACCCCCTTTCGTGTGATTTCTTTAATCTTATGTTGGAGAAGATAATAAGAGCCGCAGAACTGAACCGCTCAGGCACAATACTTTATAAGAGCGTACAATTGCTGGCGTATGCCGACGACATCGATATTATCGGTAAAAACAAGGGCTACGTCTGTTCTGCCTTCTCGGGATTGGATAGAGAAGCAAAGCGAATGGGTCTGGTGGTGAACGAGGACAAAACGAAGTATCTCCTGTCAGCACACAAACAGTCAGAGCATACGCGTCTTGGCACCCACGTCACTGTTGACAGTTACAAGTTTGAAAAAGTGGACGACTTCGTTTATTTGGGAACCAGCATTAACACCAATAATAATGTCAGCCTTGAAATCCAACGGAGAATCACTCTTGCCAACAAGTGCTACTTTGGGCTGAGTAGGCAATTGAGAAGTAAAGTCCTCTCTCGTCGTACAAAGACTCTATAAGTCACTCATCATGCCTGTGCTGGTGTATGGCGCGGAAGCATGGACAATGAAAGCATCTGATGAGGCGGCTCTTGGAGTTTTCGAGAGAAAGATTCTGCGAAAGATTTACGGACCTTTACGCGTTGGTGATGGCGAATATCGCAGACGATTTAACGATGAGCTGTATGAGCTTTACAACGATATAGACATAGTGCAGCGAATTAAAATTCAGCGGCTCCGCTGGCTTGGCCATGTCGTTCGGATGGACAGAAACGCTCCTGCTCTGAAAATATTCAACGCGGGCCGCGATGCTGGGAACAGAGGAAGAGGAAGGCCTCCTCTGCGTTGGAAAGACCAGGTGGAGAAGGACTTGGCTTCACTTGGCATTTTCAATTGGCGTCAGTTAGCACAGAAGAGAAATGACTGGCGTGCTGTTTTGGACTCGGCCAAAATCGCTTAGGCGGTTACAGCGCCAAATAAGAAGAAGAAGAAGTGGGGCGCATGCATGTATGTAATACTCTTATATTGGCAGTAAGAGCTAGTACCGTCCGAAAACATTATAGTACAGATATATCAATAAAACCGTACAAAAGAAAAGGAACACATACGTTTATAAATAAACATATACACAAGCCATATACAAAAACGGCACTCACGTACACAATACATACCAGGGATGTTGCGAATATTTGCATTCGCATTCGTTATGCGAATGATTCGCATCATCTTACACATTCGCACTTGACATTCGCATTCGCATCAAATGATACGAATGTTTGGCGAATGGGAATGTGTACATGGTCAGAGTGTCCACACTAATGTTGTTGAAATGGCTCTAAGTCTGTCTTAACCAGGGTGCGGGCTTAACGGTTAAGTAGTATATCAAGCAACATTGATGGGCCTTTAACAAGTACTGCTAAAAGTCGTATATGCAACCTAGAAATAGTTTTAGATTCCTTCAGCGAAAGCAGGGGCTGGGATGTAAAATCTGGAGACATTAAAAAATGTGAAATAAGAGCTCAATTGAAGGCCTATCTTAAAGAAAAACGGGCTCATCTCGGTAGAAATCCTCTCGATTGTGGAAAACTAAACAAAAATACGGCAAATTGACAGATCTGGGCCGCAAATATTGGAGCGCTCCACCCGCTGTTCCAAGTGAGCAGTTTTTTACTGCAGCCGGCCTTATATACGAGCCTCTAAGAAATAGCCTCATGGTAGAAAAGGCAGCAAAATTGCTTCTTTCTTTTATATAATATGACCATTTTGAACTTTGACTGCAAGATTAAAACACTGTATAGGTTAAGCACTCGTTCAATGTTCTAATAATTTACAACATTTTTAAGTAATAAAAATGATGACTTAACACTCGAATTCGAATTCGCACATTCGCAATACCGCTAATCGGCTCCCAGTGAATTTGACAGAATCAGCTGTTTTGCTGACGTCACAGTCGAGATGACAGCAGTAGTGATGTGCTGAGTCAATACTTTTAAGTATCCAATACTCTCGATACTCGGTACCGAAACATTTAGGTTTCGAATAAAAGTGCACATAGGCCAAAAATATGGAAAAAATGGTTCAGGGGAGACTCGCCTATCAAAACCCAAATGTAGGAGCCAATAGAGCTTTTAATACTGATTCAAATGGAAGATGTATATATGTCAGTTCGAGGCCATAATACTGAGAAACTCTTACTTGTTTACAGCATTTTTGTTCCAGCTGAATCGGACGATATCATTTTTGTAGGCAGATTCTGTAACCAGTTAACGACAGATTCTGTAACCAGTTAGCGACAATTTTCGAATCGGTATCGGTTTTGTTGACGTATGATATGAAATATTTTTACATCAACAAGTGCGATATCGATCCGAAACTTGTCGCTAACTGGTTACAGAATCTCCCCCCTGAAAGGCTTCTTCATCCGTCAAAGTATTTTTCTTGAGCCTTGGATCGACTAGGGTTAAAACTGATCAAATAATATTTCTCTGTTGCGATAAGTTCAAGTGTTTTAGCCGATATCATATAAATTAGTAATGAAAGTTTTTTCTTAACTTGAAATGCATATATTGGCGAAGGTTTAATGTAAAGAATCAGTATCGGGTACCGATAAGGAAGTATTGGGTACCGAAACCTTTTTTAAGTATTGGATACCGACAATTCAGCACATCACTAGGCAGCAAGTGTATTTGCCGCTCCCAGTTGTCAACTCTACGGTGACGTCACGCCAAAATTACTCTCACGAATTCTGCTGCAATCGGCGCAATCTTGATATGAATAACGATCGCTTAAAATCGATCTCAAATTTTGTACAACGATTTTATCAACTAGCAATGTGTGTGATATAAAAGCTTTGCTTTGCAAAGTTCCTATTAAGTCTAGATATGAACCTCCTTGGTTCGAGAGGTAGATGTCGCCCTATGGACTACGTACGCTACAGCGGAAATGGACGACGCCCCATTCTTTAAATGAAATTAATTGCTGCT
Organism: Rhagoletis pomonella; assembly: GCF_013731165.1. Classification (NCBI taxonomy): domain Eukaryota; kingdom Metazoa; phylum Arthropoda; class Insecta; order Diptera; family Tephritidae; genus Rhagoletis; species Rhagoletis pomonella. Next base: position 19,021,488 of record NW_023458563.1, read on the forward strand.
CGTATGTATGTACATACACCCAGCAAGAACAGTGACGGTCACTTTCCTAGTGACGTGACCGTCACGCGTGCCCGCTAAGTTCGGCACGTTTTGCTATCACATTCTTAATAGTGAATCAAAACGCTGCCAGAAGTTTTGTGTACGTGTGATTTTTCAAACCAAATAGTTTGCCTGCTTGCTCATATTTGAAAAGATTAGCGTGACTATTTACTCATATGTGAAAGATAGCTCGCACGAAAAAACAATAGATGGCGCTCCAGTCAAAAATTTATGGTCAATGTAATACTACCCCAATGATTGTACACCACGGTTGCCAACAATATTAATATTATCTATTTTAGCACGAGTTTTACTCAGTAGTAGTCGATTGGAGAATTCTGGAAATTGCTGATTGTCTGCCAGACGTGTAGCGTTAGAATAGCGGCTTTGGTAATAACGTTTGTTTTCGAGCACGGTGGCCAGAGAGAGAGAAGTAGTTCGTAGTTTGCGAAGGAAACGAAACAGTCTTATCTCTCCTGGAATAAGTACGAAGGGGCGCGTCCATGAATCCAGCCCTTGGTTGAGATGGAGATGGGTCTGGCTCCTCAATTCGCTCGTATCTTTGATCTTCAGTGTCTTCCTTTGCTGTGTACGCTGGCTTGAGCCTGTCCACTGACACCACTTTTTCAACTCCGTCAACATTGATTTTGAACACGTAGTCATCTATTTGTTCTAGATTTTTATGAGGTCCAGAGTAAGGTGGCTCCAACGTCCGTTTGACTGCATCAATGCGGAGGAACACGTGTGAGCAAGAGTACAAGTTTTTGAGGACGAAAATCCGCGACTTCGTGTGATGGGCCGTCGGCGTAGGTCGCAGGCCTTTGATGTGCTCTCGAAACTTCTCGAGAAAGATCTGGGGTCCGCTGGCATATCATCTGACACAAAAAATTCCCCTGGAATGCGTAGACATGTGGCAAACACCAGCTCAGCAGGCGAGGCATTAAGATCCTCCTTGAAACACGTGCGAAGTCCGAGGAGTACTGTGGGAAGGATTTCCGGCCAGGGTGCTTGCGCGTTGCACATCAGGGCTCCCTTGAGTGTTCTATGCCACCTCTCCACGAGTCCATTCGATTGTGGATGGTAGGGAGATGTTCTGATTCGATTGGCACCGATCATTCGCGTCAAGGCCGTAAACAGCGCAGATTCAAACTGAGAGCCCTGATCGGTGGTGATGGTGAGGGGTGTTCCAAACTGTGCGATCCAGTTTGAGTAAAACGCATTGCACACGGGGTCCGCTGTTATATCCTTCAGAGGAACAGCAACTGGCCATCTGGAAAACCTGTCAACAATGGTTAGACAGTACCTGAGCTGATTGACCGCTGGCAGTTCGATGAGGTCGAGGAGCACTTGGTTGAATCTGGAGTCGGGTACGTCAATGTGCTTGGGCGTGAGACGGTTGTGACGCTGAATCTTGGATCGCTGACACGAAATGCAATTGCGAGACCACTCCAGCGCGTCCTTCTTGATGCCAGGCCAAATGTACTTCTGCTTAAGTGTACGAGCAGTGACTCGACCACTGGGATGGGACAGCCCATGAACAGTGTCGAATGCTTCTCGTCGTAGGTTTTTGGGGATGAAAGGCGTCACCGTACCAGATGATATGTCACAAAAGATTATAAATTTACCGTCGATGGATAGACGTTGTAACTTCAAAGATGTGTTGTTGTTGCTGATCAGGGGATGTAGCTCTTCATCGTCTTGCTGTTCCTGCTGAATTCTCTCGGCGCTCAGGATAGTTGGCATGCTGATGGTACTGATCCTGGAGAGAGCGTCTGCCACAACATTCTCCTCTCCTTTGAGATAGACGATCTCGGTGGTGAACTGGGAGATGTAATCAAGTTGAGATAATTGTCGCGGTGAAGCCTTGTTGGCTCTCTGTGCGAAGGCATACACCAGAGGCTTATGATCGGTCTTGACGATGAATTGGCGTCCCTGCAAGATGTGACGAAAGAATTTGATGGCTGCAAATATGGCCAACAGTTCTCTGTCATACGTGGTATATTTCTCTTCTGAAGGGCTGAGTTTTCTGGAGAAGAACCCAACTGGCTTCCAAGTGTCGTCCTCAAACTGTTCCAACGATGCGCCTATAGCTGAGTCGGAGGCATCAGTTGAGAGAGAAAGCGGAGCAGTTGAGGAGAGAAATGCTGTACGAGCTGCCGCTGCAACACTCTGCTTGCACTCTTCCAGGGCTAGCTCAGATTCTGCTGTCCACAGTACTTTTTGTTTGTCCTTTTTCTTTGCGTTCTTTAAGAATGTGTTGAGGGGTGCCTGTAGTTCGGAGGCATTCGGAACACACTTGCGGTAGTAGTTGATCATCCCCAGAAAACGGCGAAGCTCAGTGATTGTCTCTGGCTTGGGGTATGACAAAATGGTCTCAATCCGATCATCTGGGGGTTTGTACCCAATTTGTTGATGGTATATCCTAGGTAAGTTACCTCGTCCTTCGCAAACTGGCACTTGCTCGGATTGATAGTGAGCTTGTTATAACGCACAATGGTGAAAACGCGCTGTAGATGCAGGAGATGCTCCTCATGGGACTCAGAGCCTACTATGAGGTCGTCAATGAAACAGCCAACGAAATCCACACTCCTCAGGATGTTATCCATATGACGCTGGAAGGTCTGGGTGGCGTTACGAGGACCAGGGGGCATCCCCAAAAACTCAAAAAGGCCGAAAGGTGTCGTAACCGCTGTCTTCTCGATGTCTTCTGGGGCAACCGGAATCTGGTGATACGCGCGAACCAAGTCAATTGTGGAGAAAATTTTCTTTCCGTGCAAACGTTGAAACACATCTTCAGGAACAGGTACTGGATAGCGATCGGGGACTGTCTGCGCGTTTAGCCGTCTAAAATCCCCAGTTGTACGCCAACCACCCAGCTTTTTGGGCACCATGTGAATGGGGCTAGCCCATTTGCAACTGGACGGTCGTACGACGCCAAGGTCCAGAAGTAGATTGAAATCATTTTTTGCGGCCTTAAGTTTATCACCAGATAATCTGCGAACCCGTTCAACTACTGGTGGTCCCGTAGTGACACGTCAACATTGTTATGAGAAGCTGGAGTGACACTGGGCCTGGTGATGTCAACGAATTTATGCAGAAGCTTGACATACCTGTGGTCAGAGTGTACGTCGGAAAAAGCCTGCTGGTTCACAGTTGAAATGCCATATTCTGTGGTTTCAATGAGTTCTCCCAACGTTGAAAGTGACGTGAGTGGGTCGATAAGGCGATGCTTCTTGAGGTCTATTATCAGACCGTAATGAACGATAAAGTCGGCTCCGATGATCGCGGACTGAACGTCTGCGATGATGAAGGGCCAGGTGAATGCTCGACGAAGACCAAGATTGAGAGTGACTGATTGATGCCCATAAGTATTGATACAAGTTGAAATTGCTGCATACAGTTTGAAGTTTGACGATTCCAGTTTTCGCTTTACAGAGGCTCGCGGTAATACAGATACCACAGAGCCAGAGTCAACGAGGAACCTTAGATGCGAAGATTTGTCGTAGACATGCAGGCGGTACTCTTAAATGGATGGAACTCGATGATTGCTGTCGCCAACCGCCTGTACTATTGACGACAGCTCAGCTAGTTTCCCTGCTTAGTGGAGGGCCTGAAGCTGCAGGGTTGGAGGCAGCGATGGGCTCTTTCACCAAACCTGTTGTGGTAAAAGCAGAGACCTGATTAGCCTGGGGTTCGAGATCGGCTCTTGCTGCTTTCGTTGAGCGTATTCGACAGCTCGGAGAATGAATTCGCTAGAGTCTCTATGGCTTTCTCGAGGCTACCCAGCCGCTGCTCAATAGAGTTTCTGGCATCCATGTTGGAATTCGTCTTGGACTGAAGAGCACCACCTGAGATGGCCTGTACCTCCAAGGGTAGGGCCTGGAGACTAGTTGACATGACACGAGAGCTGGTATGATTCTCCATGGCGCTGTCAGCAACTTCAGCCAGCTCATCAAGTGTGCTGTTGTTCTGAACGGCCTTAAGGATTTTACACACAATGTCTGGTAGAAGAACCAACCACCTGCTGCGAAGAAGTTCTTCCGATGCCCTGGTGCCGGCGAGTGTCCTCATCTCTCTGAGAAGTTGGCTAGGCTTACGGTTCCCAAGTTCAAGCTCTGTTAGGAGTTTATACGACTGGCGATCAACTGAGTCAGTGAAGCGTTTGATAAGGTTAATTTTCAAATAATTATACTTATCTTGTGGTGGTGGTGCCCTGAGGATGTCGGATACCTCTATGAGAACCTCAGGCTTCAGGGCACCGACGACTGCCTGGTACATGCTGTTGTCATTCCTGATGTTTCGTGTAGCGAACTGCGCTTCGATGTGAATAAACCAGATCTCAGGATCGTTAGTCCAGAACTCAGGCAGTTTAAACTGAGTGATTGCCATGATGTGTGCGTCACTATTGGCCTGGGCACTTAGGTATGGATGGCCCACTGAATAGTAGTTGTTGTAATTGCCTGGCACTGCATTTGTGTTGGAGGTTGCACCAGGTGGATGGTTGAGCGGTACGAGCGGCGGATCACCAGGTGGCACTTGGGTTTGTTGCATTTGTTGCTGCACTACCTGGGGTGGCTCTACTAGCTGTTGCGCCTGTTGCTGGGCCTGCTGCTGCTGCAGTAACTGCGACGGGGTGGCTTGACCAGTCTTATTTGGACCGCCGCGAACTGGCGAGCGATCAAGAGTCATCACTAACGTAATCCGCAGGGATCACGTCGGGGTCACCAATTATGGTCAATGTAATACTCCCCAATGATTGTACACCACGGTTGCCAACAATATTAATATTATATATTTTATTAATTCAACTTATGCAAGTATATTTTAGCACGAGTGTTACTCAGTAGCAGTCGATTGGAGAATTCTGGAAATTGCCGATTGTCTGCCAAACGTGTAGCGCTAGAATAGCAGCTTTGGTAATAACGTTTGTTTTCGAGCACGGCGGCCAGAGAGAGAAGCCTCTTGACAGCGCTCGCCGCGCCGCTCTGCGGTGGATATGCGATCAGCTGGTGACGGAGTTGCCGCAAATTATTACAGGTGTGTTAGTAACACCATAAAATTTGCGTTTGTGTTGGAGTTTCGGTCACGCTGGTTTTGCTGGGCATATATGTATTTATATGCATGTGTGTGCACCAATCTTTTAATATTGTTGAATTATTTTAATATCTATTGCAAAACTTTATATAGACAAAACTAAAACGTAGAAAAGAAATAATATTAAAAAAAAAATTTTTAATATACATCGCTTTCATAAATGGACTTAAAAGTAGAAAATAATAATTCTCAGTCCCATAGAATTTGTTTTGATAAGTTTTGATTTTGAAATTTTAGCAAAAGTCATTATAAACAATTTATGAGATTGAAATGAAAAGACCGCTTAAAATCGATCTCAAATTTGTACTTTCTCTGTAGAAATTTTAGGTCTATGTTATGTAGTTTGACTATTGTCAATTAAGTCTAATGCTTTTTATTGCATGCGCCCCACGCTTTTCATTTTCAATCTCATAAATTATTTATAATGACTTTTGCTAAAATTTCAAAATCAAAAGTTATCAAAACAAATTCTATGGGACTGAGAATTATTATTTCCTACTTTTTAGTCCATTCATAAAAACGTTGTATATTAAAAAGTTTTTTTTTTATATTAGCCGTGTTTTTTTACGCGCATCAACGCTAAACGTGTAAAAAAAACAATTATCGACACTTTCCATTTCAAAACAAGTAATTTTGATTTTATCGACAACTATTCATAAGCACACATAAAGTTTGTCGCTTACAGCTCCATACAATTTTTAAGCGCAGATACGTATGTATGCGTGTATTATTATTATTTATTTATACTACTATTCTTTGGGTATATTAGGGGTATTCTCGAAGTCTTGCACGATGCATGGATTGCACGAAATGCAAAAATTTGGAAGAGTACGAGAGCACCCGATTACAAAGTGATAGCTAGGAATGTTCGATATCGTATCGCTTATTCTGAATATCGATATTTCATATTGCGGTAATGGGTTTTTGAATCGATATTTCCAGGTCGATATATCGAAGACATCGATACTTTACCTGCAATATCGATATTTAAGTTGAAATTTATTTTTCATCTGCAAAAAAGTGTAAGGGAAAATACTAACTGCCATACCAAAACAAAAGCGATGGGCGGAGCGGTTTCTAACGCCTAGCGTTAGCGCCGAAGTTCCATACCTAAACAAAAGCGTCAACGCTGCGTCAAATGCAGAAATAACAACAACAATAAGCATAGGTTTGTTTGTGTGTAACACGAAAATTACAGTTTCGCCGTTTTCTGCAGCCAACTTCAACCGCTCAGCGTTGACGCTGCGTTGTTTCGGTATGCTTCATACTAATTGTATGGGCATGAGAATTTGAAAAACCGCTTGCATGGTGTATACGGCTCTCAACTCGTTTCCACCTTTAGACTTAAAGCGCAGTTAGTCAACGACGTAGCGTAAACGTAGGTTGACGTACGTAGCAGCATATCAAATTTACTGTTGATAGAGAGAGAGAGAGAAGCACGGCAACGTCACCGCCATGCGGTGGTCATGACTCAATAATACAAGGTTGGATAACCTGGCAGTTGTCTCGCTCCCGCATTCTGCCTTAGCCTGTGTTGCCTTCTTTTTTGATTTATAAAAACTACTACTAAAATACAAGGAGAAATATTGTCTTCGTATAAAAAGTTCAACAGGCAACACTGCCACTTCTTATTGAGCAAATTCAAGTATGGCAAAAAAATCAAAAATAATGGAAATATTTTTAATTACAACAATAATTTACATAATTATTTTGCAAAAAAGTAGCGTTTTACAACAAGTGCAGCCGTTGCAAATAAGTTTTGCGTGCTAGTATCCCTGTATCCATCCACGTATGGTAGTACAAATATTAATAAATATATTCTCTTGTGAAGGTCAAGATCATTTGGGTGTCCGTCCACGTTTGCTGGTGCATGTATTTTTACCACTGCAGCCTTTGGTTTGATCAAGTGCAGCCTTTGCATATTTACAAGTAAGTATACCACTCCATAAAAGCGAAAGTGGAAATATTAATAAAGGTATTTTCTTGTGCTGATTGTGACTGATTGCAGAAAAAAGTACACAACATTACAAAAAATTAACATTTAAAAAAAACGAAATGTAATGTATTGAAGACATATTTTTAAAGTTTAACCGATATAATGATTAACAAGACTGATTGGAGAAAAAAGTAAAAAACATTCCACAAAAATTAGATTTTTAAATAACCAAATGTAATTAAATTGCGATATTGAAGATCTAACTTTTAAATGTAGCCAATATAATGATTAGCAAGACTGATTGGAGAAAAAAGTAAAAAACATTACTAAAAAATTTAAATTATAAAAAAACCAAATGCAATTCATTTTAAGATATTGAACATGCAATCTTTAAATGCAACAAATATAATACTTTTTAAAAAATTAATTTATATGCATTAAATCAATTGCATTTTTACCATTTGTATAATTCTTCATATAGTCCCTTTGAATAAAGGATTTGTTTGAATTCCATTAATTTTGTTAAATATATACTGGAATATCAATGAAACCATGGTTTATTTTGAATATTTGGGAATATTTCTTCAAAGTCTTCAAAGATTTTTCTTTGGCAAGAATTTTATGTGAATATCCATTTATTTCATTTTTAATGATTATGTGGCCATAAAAAATTAATTCATTGTCTATTGTGTAGATCAGTGGAATCTTCTTTATATATTTAATTCAAATTGTATACAAAAACGCATTTCAGCACTACCAGACTACTTACTTTTCCTACTACCTTTACACAAAAGGGGATAAAATTGTGACCCGCTTCTCTTTCCTTCTTAAATGCAACCTTACAAGGCAGTCGATTGACACAAATGTCAATATTTATCCAACCTTGTATTATTGAATCATGGCGGTGGTGAGTTTTCGTTAACACGCGAATCCCATAAGGTAGAACGTGTCTGCGTTAACCTACGTCTACGTTACGTCGTTGACTGTTTGAGCTTTTGCAGCCGTATTCTAACAAAGTCACAAACTTTAGCTCATCACTGCTGTGATTTCTACCGCGCCTCAAAGCTTGCCGCTCAAAAAATATGCCGCTTCAATTCAATTTTTTAAATTTTTGTGTATTTTTCTAGCACTCAAAATCTAATTTTTTGTGACACATTTCTCGGCGCACTTGCAATCACAACAGTGATGAGCTAAGTTTTGTGACTCTGTTAGAATAGAGGGGTTATTGTCTTGTTCTATCTTCTTTGACAATACAGTCGACCGGCATGCCGTTGTAATCCTCAGTAAATATACAAGATGGAAATAACACAATTAAGCGATAGGCAGGTCTATAATTGGGAGAAGGATTTTCAACATCGTTTTTTCCGATATCGATATTGTTCAGCCCGATATATCGCCATATCGATTTCACATGCAATGAATTAAATCGATTCATAATATCGATACATTCTTAAATATCGAACATTCCTAGTGGTAGCAGCGAAATCAAGGTATCGATTTAACAAATACAACAATTACTTGTAGATATTTTGTTTTTACTTTTAGCGGGCTGTTGTCAAATTCCAACTATTCTTCCCCGAATGAAAAAGTGCGACAGAAAATACAAACCCTCTCACGTTTTCACTCACTCACTAGCGAAGTAAAGAGTTTTGATAAGCAAACGCTACTCACAGCTGATGAAACAACACCACCTTATAAACATTCGCTTTGAGCGAAATTCTTAGTTTGTTCCAGTATTCTTCGTGCAAAACCTGTGGAACTGTCAAACTACAATGTTACTCTCTCAAATGAGAGTAAAAGGGGAACAGTTACAGAAGTGTACGGGAACGCAAAAAGCACTATTTCCTGCACAAACGTCAGTCGGTTTGTTTACATGTCATTGGTAGAACACTGATTTGGCTGAAAATCAGTAAATAATTATTAAAAACTATACAATTAAGAATAATTGCGTACATATTCAAATATTTCGTTGTTTACTTCCATCTTTGATCGCACCGCGTTCTGTGTTTGTATTCAAATGCAACCCTGCCTATCGTTTGACACTTTTCATGAACAGGAAGAAGAACTTCGGGCAAAATCCTGCAACTTCTGACTGGGAAGAGTTGCTCTCTTACTCGCTCAAAAGTGTTCCCAGTGAGAGAAATTCTTGCGTACGGGAACGACTTCCTGTAATTTCATACTATTTCTTACTATGTCCTAGTGAACTGGAAGAAACTATCTGTATCAAATACAATAACAAGAGACAGCAAAAAAATGAAGTGAGCGAGATGAGAGGAATGAGAGAAATATGTGGCAATGCCAACAACAAAACAACTAGCACAGGGTCGCATTTATTTTGCCATGCTTTTTTGCAAAATATATACATGGGTATCGACGTTGCATATTTTCCAGCGATGGAAAATGCTGTTTCCTATGTATTTTGCTGTTGTGTTGCATGTTATGCAATCCGTGCAATCCGTGATTTCGAGAATACCCCTCGTATATAAAATACACCATTTTAATAAATCGTTTCATTTTTTAAGAACATGGTTTTTTCAGAACGATATTAATTTTTAAATTTGCCGGATTTGTATAAGTTTTGTCCTCAAAATTTAAAAAATAAGAGATATCGTGGTTATCAATGGAAAAAGAGGTACACAAAAGCATCCATACGATTTTTTAATATCAAATAACTTTTGCTGCATTTTCATAATATAGTACCAAATGAACTACTGATATACTAGAGTAGAGTGGCTGCATGTTAACATTAGGAATTCACTTACATATATATGCGATATTTATGTATTTTAATCTATTTAAAAAGTCACTTACAGTCTTACAGGAAATTGCCTTACTATACATTCTTTACTTTTTTATAAGTTCTAATATATGACCAAGCCAAGTAGAGCTGTCGATACAGACATATATTCAGGCTTATAAGCCTGTAATTATATATTTTTCTAGATTTATTTTGCAATAGTATACACAAGCAGATTAAAAGTAGTAACTAATTAAAACCTTTTCTACTACTTTAAAATGCGTGACCGGAATGGAACTGCCGAAAAAGTGAGATTAAGATACTGACAACACCCTGTCATTATTACACCATGGTGTAATAGCTGTTATTAAGAGGAGTGACCGCTATGTGCGCTGTTGAACATTGGCATGTGAGATATAGATGGCGCCATTAAAAAGGAGTACAACATGGGTGCTATAACTTTATTATTATTTTATTACTAAATATAAATAAAATTACTGTATTAATATATACGCACCAGCTACCAGGGCTATCTGCTTACAGCCGATTTCTCAGTGGATGGTGAATTATGATCAATAGGTTATCTCTCCTTGTCAGTTTCTCAGTGTACTTAATAGATGATTAACTGACTTCCAAAATGTATAAATGCAATGTTTGGAAACTGTTATACTGCGGTATTCAAACTGTTTGTATATGCAGAGTTGCGACACATTGCAACCATATATATTGCATATTTTAAATATTCAATATAGCAATGAACATCTTTTCTGAATTATCTATTTTCAAATCACCAATGGTAACCAATAACAAACAAAGCATCAACTTTGTTTCTGATGCGCTGATTGCTCTAGCGATGCGTTTCGATAACTTTTCGGATGCGTTTTGGAAAAGTATATGTTGTCAATATTTTGTAGTTCGGCGTTATGGAACATTATACTTTGTACTTATGCATGCAAAGCAATTGACATTTTGGAAGTCAGCCATACATAAATGATCAAAATGAAAAGAGAAGTCGATTAAGCCATGTCTGTCCATCCGTCCGTCCGCCTGTCCGTATACACGACAACTCGAGCAAAAATTTAGATACATATATAGGTTGCCTTTTATCCAACTTAGATTGCTATTGCAAATGGGCGAAATCGTAGTGTAACCACGCCCCCTTCTCATATAACGGTATTTTCGAAAAATGCAAAAATTATTCAGTAAATATTGGATCCAAATCGTTGTAAATTAGTATTAGGGTATTCACGCCGTCCAGGGTATCGGGTTATTTCGTTGTTTGGTTATATATTTCTAGTTTCCAACAACAAAATTCACTGTCCAAAAATAACCATGTTTACCCGGCCCACACTTTGATTTCAGGTTATTTGGATATCTGCGCATTTGCAGTGTTCGAAAATTCTTCGAATTTTATTTCAGTGCCAGCGCAAATTTAACCCTTTGCTTTGGTAGCACTGGCAAATCCAGCTGTTTTTTGTTTACATTTGATGCGAAGAAATTGTAAAGTCACGAATTTTTGTGAGCTTTATTTAATAAAATAGCAATAACTTCGAATTTTCTTCACACAGTCAAACTTGAAAAACAAATATTGAGCGAGGGAAAGTACAAAGTACTTTGGGCGAAATAAAAATATATTAAAGTATCTTATGTTTCAGCTTTTAATAAAATAATTAGAAAAAGAAAGAGGGAGAGTGAGTCCAAGAAATGGACGGACCCGGAAATAAGGAAACTTTTAACTTACATGCAGACGCACACAAATATCGAGGTGAGATTTATTTTCGTCTTTTTTATATACATACATACATATCTGTAAATTTGTAAAAATTAATTTTCAGAAACCCACTGCTCGGCTTTATTACAATAAGCTGATTGAGAGCACGGATATTGACGCCACATGGAATATGGTGAAATGCAAAGTTCGTCATCTCAAAGGAATGTTAAAAAGGGCAAATGAGTTCACTGGTTCCACAGGTGCTGGAGTAGAGGATGGCGATGTAAATTTCATCTTCATCTTCATTTTCATCTTCATCTTCTTCTTCATCATTGTCTTTATCCTTGTCTTTTTAATTATCTTTAACTTTGTCCTGTTCTTCATCTTTATCATTGGCTTGATCCTTCAATATAGGTTGTGAGTGTCTGTGGGTTTGTCGTTGCCCTTGTTTTTGTTTCTGCCCTTGTATCTTGATCTCTGTATTTTCATTACCCACTCCACAGTGGCGTTAAAAGTTCAATGCAGCCGCCCCTATTATTCACGCATACGCATACATACGCAAAAATTAAGTTTTATTTTCCGAGCAAAACATAAAACTTAAAACGTAACCATTATTTTCCGAGCAAAAAATGGAACTTAAAACGTAACGATTATTTTCCGAGCAAAAAATAAAACTTAAAACGTAACCATTATTTTACGAGCAAAAAATAAAACTTAAAACGTAACGATTATTTTCCGAGCAAAAAATTAAACTTAAAACGTAACGATTATTTTCCGAGCAAAAAATAAAACTCAAAAAATAATCGTTATGTTTTGAGCAAAAAATAAAACTCAGTTAATAACGATTAAAAAGTGATTTTTATAATAAAATTATAACCGTTACGGTGCCTGCTTAAAATACGTGAGCTTGAATTGAAATATGCAAATAATAGATGAAAGCAAAAAATTTTAGAAGTGCTTAAAATGTAAATGTTTGTATGTTTGGATATTTGTTAATCACGCAAAAACGGCTGAACGCATTGGAGGTGGACCAGGGACCGATCTATTTGAAAAAGTCGTATTTATGGTCCGATTTGCAGGGCATGAATCACGTATAAGGACAATCGTCTGAACGATATCGTGC
>NW_023458563.1:19049127-19075993 GCF_013731165.1 Rhagoletis pomonella
TCGACAACATAGTAAAATCAAATTAAGATAAAGATTGTTAGAATATAATATAAACATAAATAAATTTAAAAAAAAAGTTAAAAATATGGGTAATTTCATTCATAAATTGAACTTTTAACTCAATAGAAACAGAGCACAGCTAGATATTTCACTCTTCTTTATACCATACATACGTTTTGAGGTATTTGAATCTACAGGGCGTAGCAAAAAGTGTTGTATGCACAGCTTATAGAAAATTTTATTACCTTTTAAAAGCTTCAAACCGTTTTGGAATTGCTTAATTCGTTCTTGAGATATATATGATTAAGTGGACCCAATTTTTTTTTTTTTGCAAAAACGGTAAATTGCAAATATCTCAAAAACGGTACCATAAAATTAAAAATAACCTTGATTTTCGTAATCAGGGGGTGGTTTTACATACGAATTTCTTAACGGCGTCTCTGGTAAATTTTGGCCGTCGACCAGTGTAATCAGCGAAAAGTGAAAAGTTTCGCCCAATTTTCCACGCTAAGCTCGTGGATGTAGTCCAAATTCAGCTTCAGGCCATTACTCGTCACGTTTGTTAATGCAGGTGGCAAAGCCTGTACCATCCTTGTCGACCTGCTGGTAAACGTTTGGTTTCCCACTACGATGGTTTCGTTGTTGAGCAAAACGACATATCGCTAGCTTAGAAAGAAAAGTTGCTAAGTCCCATTTTAAAAATTTTACAGGAGAGGAAAAAATCTTCCTATAGCGATTTTCTTTAACTATTTCGCAAGACTTTGAATCAAACATTTTGCGCGTTTAAAGCAAAGCAAAACTCCATAAGAATCAGAAGGATTCGATATTTATTAAAAGACGTCGTATTATTTTGGCCTTATCAAATTTGTGGCGCTTCATTTGGACTTAGCAAATTTTCCTTTTATTGCTTATGAAGAGGAAAAAATAAAACAAGTACTTTTATAATTTTCTAAACGATGCGAGTTCAATTTCTCTAGCCTCCTATATCAAAATATGAGTTTTCATAAAAAGTGGACTTAGCAACTTTTCACTCTAAAATAGCGATATGTAAACTAATTAGTGTTTCTAGAAGTTGTGCCTGTTCAGTGTTTCCATACTCATTTGCATAAACAAGATTTTTCCACGATGATGGAAAATAATGGCTTTTCTATTAGAGTTACCGAAATTGTTCCTAAATTTGCAAAAATTCGCAAACTATAGCTAATATTAAAACAAGATTAGAATATTTGGAACCAGCGACCTAAATGAACGCAAGCAATATTAAAGCTGTTCTTTACATCGTTCGACTATAGACCAGTGCAATTATCAAGAGAACAATTAAAATTTTATTGAAAACAAATACCTTTGAGATTAAGCATAAGCTAAAGGGCTGCGAGAAATGGTATTTGACTTTATCTTCTGCGTTAACGGATTCATTATCTAAAAATATGCACCAAACCTTTTTGCTGAACCCAGAATTTTTCCAAGAATCTATATATTAATACGCTAACATAAATTTTGTCTCCGTTCGTTTGGCGATTCTACCGAACCGATTTCAAAACCAAGAACACCGTTGGAAAGGCATTTTTCCGTAGATGAGTAGAGTTTTTATGGTTTCACAATTGGTTGAAAATTACGGCCAAAACCGTCGTTTAAACATTTTCGAATTGTGTATAGATTTTGCTGCAACATGTTCAATTTGATTTGACATGTTTCGCCTGTTGTTTCACTACAGATTTGAAATAAAGATAAATATGAAGATGAAGAAATAAATGATAACGATGAAGTAAAAAAAAAGGCAAAAGTGAAGGTAAAGACGAAAATGGGGACAATGGCAGATACATAAGAATTAGGGTAACTGAAAGGGTAAGAACATTTCTTGAATTTATGAAGTGAAACTTCTTTAGCGCCAGTTGGTTGGTTGTGAGTAAATTGTCAAATTCAAGGGGAATAATGCACATGGAAATGGTTCTCAGCGGTTTAGCGGTTTGAGAATAAAAACAAAAACAAACCTAGAGGTACAGGCAAAGCCGAAGATCAAAGTAAATTAAAACACTTTAAGGTAAAGGTGAAGAGGAATATGCAAAAATAAAGATAAATATGAAGAAAAGGATGAGGATGAAGATCGATATTGTTATCGATATAAAACTCGATATTTTTATCGATATGATAATCGATATTTCTATCGATAAAATAATCGATATTGTTATCGATACTGTTATTGATTAAATAACCGCTATTGTAATCGATATAATAATAAATATAATAATCGATATCGTTATCGATACAATAATGGATATTGTTATCGGTATAATAATCGATTAAACAATTGATTTTGTTATCGATTTAGTCATTTATATGTTAACGATAGGTACAATAATCGCTACTGATGATTGTTATATTTATCGATGAATTAATCGATTTTACAATCGTTGTATTTTTCCACAGTTTATGGATATTGTTATCGGTATTTTTATCGACACAGTTATCAACAGGGTTATCGATACACTAATCGGAACATGGAATGTGATCACATTACATGACATCACATCACATTTTATCACATGATATAAAGAGACATCACATGATATTACATCACATAATATGATATCACATCACACGATATCACGTGACATGACATAATATGATATGACATCACATTGTATGGCATGACATCACATGATATGACATCGTATGACATGACATGGCATTACATGACGTGGCATCACATGATATGACATCATATGGTACGACATCATATGACATGACATAACAGGATATGACAACACATGACATGATATCCTATCTCATCACATAAAATCACGTCACATCTTATCACGTCATCGCACCTCATCCCATCTACGTGAAAATAAAAAGAAAAGGACATAAGCAAAGATGTGAAAGATAAAACCAAAGATGAAGACCAACGTAAAGTTACCGATTTCAAAACCAATAACAACGTTGGAAAGGTAATTTTCTGTAGATGAGGAGAGTTTTCATCGTTTAAAATTTTCCATATTTGTGTATGGTTGTTTTTGCAACCTGTTTAATTTAAGCTGTTTCGCATTTTGTTTTACTTCGGATTTGAAATTAAACTTTGAAATAAAGATAAATATGAAGATGAAGAAACAAGTGATAACGATGAAGACAAAAAAGGCAAAAGTGAAGATAAAGGCGAAAATTGAAATAAAGGCGAAAATTGAGATAATGAAAAATACATAAGAATTAGGTTAACAGGGTTGAAATTTTCCGATAGGAATCGAAATAAAATCAGGCATAAACGTTACTGAAATTTATCGAATCATCGAAGTTTATAATTATCGAAATTTATCCATGCTGATTAAGTTATCGCAACGTATCGAATTATTCAAACTGATCAATGTTTACTTAGTTGTCGAAATTTATAGACACAGAAACTTAGTTGTCCAAATTTACGGATAGTTATCGAGCTATAAAAACGTGTGGAATTAACAAAATTTGTCAAGTTAAAGAAATGTATCAAGTTATCGATATTTATTGAATTATCATTATTTATAGACTTAACGAAATATATCGAGGTGGCGTAATGCATGGAGTTCTTTCAACTTACAGAGTTATCGATAATTATTGATCTACTGAAATTGGTTGGATCAACGAAGCGAAGTTTATGGAACTTTCAAAATATATCGTTTTATCGAAATTTTCAGGCTATATAAGCTTATCGATTTATCACTGCTTATCGAATTTAATCGTCTTAACAGAGTGTAACGAGTTATCGAAATGTTTAGATAGTGTTCGAAAAATGTGGAGATGTCAAAAGTAAAAATTTATAAAGTTATCCAAAGTTTTTACATCTTTGAGTTACCGAAATTTATCGAGCCATCGAATTTCACAGTTATCTAAATTGGTCGAGTTAACGAATTTTGTTGAGTTATCGAATTTTTGTGTTATTGACATTCATCGATATGTATCAAATCATTGGAATTTATCGATAAACTTGAATGTATCGGGTCAATTCCAAGTCCTGCCGAAGTCCTCCAAAGACCCTCTCAGATAAAAAAAAGTTTAGTTACGTTTTAGCAGAAGATTTTCCGGTTAGTTAATTTGTACCGTATAAGTTTTGCTACGTGTTAAGTTAGAGAACCTCTCCAAGGCTTCTAAAACTAGAAAAACTGTCGAATTTCGACAGTAACTGGCACTCTAGTTGGTCTTATTCGACTAGTGTGCTGTGGGTCACTTGGCGGTCGATGCGCGGGCTCTTACAATTAAAATAAAAGACTAATATTTTGCAGGCTTGTTGTTCACTTCATGATACAATATATTTTCACTATTACCAAGGGATTTGAGAAAAATTAGATTTTCGACCCGCCCTAATATACATATGTAAGTGAATACGATCTGAATGTGTGACGTTTTACTTTTACCAGTGTTTTTGTACATTTTTGAGTAAAATTCAATAGATTTTTACAAAGAAAATTGAGCTAATATTTGTTATTTTTAATTCATATTTTAAGTAAGTTTTTGATATTTATTGGTGCATATTTATGCATATTTCTTGTTTTATTGTGCATATTTTAAGGGCTTAAAATCATGTTTTTACGACATATTTTTGGTTGCCCTAGTAATTATACTCCATGCAAGGCCTTATTTGAAAGGCTTATGTAAGCCTTATTTTATACGGCCTATAAGAATTAGGCATAAGAGTGTCTCTCAGAAAAAGAGAGCAAACCTGATGACATCAATACGGCAAAATCAGGTGGAATAAGGAATGTTTCATACAACTGGCTTTCCTTACAGATTTCAGGCATTAAATTATAAGCCTTATGATTATATAAAATAAGTTTTATATAAGGCGCAAATTTTTTGGAAGGAGGTCATGGTCAATACTGTCAAAATCTTTGGATTGGTCAAGGAGAATAAGAAAGGTTATATCATTTTTAGTCTAAGTCATATTCGTTCGTTTGTGAAATTTAAGAGCTCATTTACTAATGGGTTTTTACTCAGAATAATATTTATTTGACGATGGATTTTATTCTCTAGCACCATGAATAAAAATGGTAGAATCGCAATTGGTTTATAGTCACCATTGGGTTTTTGTATGGGGATAACCTTAACTCTCTTCCAACTTGTAGGAAAGACTGCCATGATCAGGGTTATGTTTTTCGAATATTTACGTGATGTAAGGCAAAATTTTTGGCAATATACATTTTAGGAATTTTGGATGAGAAATCCTCGAAGGTAGAGTATTTAATGCGTTTATTTGGTCTATACGCGCACTCTATTATAATTTTATCTATCTTTGAAACAAAGGCATGTTCTGCTCTGAAAATAAAATTTCGTAACAACGCTACGAAAAACTTTCGTAGTCTTGGTTTTTGGACAATGTACAAAACTTTCGTTCATAATACGAACATGTTTTTCACAACGAAACAAAATTTTACGAACCATTTGTAAATATAACGTAGGGACTTTCGTAAGGCATTTTTTTAGTACCATTTACGAAATCTTACATTTATTTTACGAAACACATTCGTAAATTACTGAACAAATCTCTGTACGAATAATTTTGTTTATTGTAGGAAGGCATTCGTAATATTTACGTATTGTTCTAAAATTTACAAAATCTACAACTCTGTATTCTTACAATTTACAAAATATTTTCAAACATAATACTAATGCAGAAACATGTTTTTTTAAATTCGTACAACATACAAATATTTTCGTACCATATACTAAATTACTGGAAGTTTATATTTCATCATATTTTTAAGTATCGCGTGTCATTGCGGAATTACCACCCTGGTGCGAAATAAAGTCAATTGACATTATTACCTTTTTAAAAACGAAAGAAAATCCATTGACATTATTTCTCTTTCAAACATTAAATTTGCTTAGCTTCGCGGCGGCCCGCGTCAGCGCGCCACACCGCACTCACGCTCCCGCTCCGCGTACCCCGCGCGACCGTCGCGCACACCACGTCACGCTACGCCGCGGCCAACCCGGCCCCTCTTCCCCGTCTCCCACCGTGCTGTAACGCAGGTAGATTTATTTTTTGTATACGTTAAAATAAAATTTTTATATATTTTAAACATCGAGGGCTTATATTCAATAATACCCTCTATCTGCACACTTTTCACAAAGATAAGATTCTGATATAAAATCCTCCTAAGCTTTAACTGTCATCAGTGATATTAATGCTAAGTTATATAACGACAGGTAATAATCATAAATTAGTTTTTGTGCAAATTGCAGATAGAGGGTATTAATGAATTCAAGCCCTCGATATTTCACATTTTTATATTTGTAAGTTATTGGAAGCAGGGATGCCAACTTGGCATCTCAACTAAAATTTTCTAATTTATAAAGGCTATTCAACTGGTTTATCTTATTTTATCATTGTACTTTTGTTTGGAAAATGTAGCTTTATTTTAATGCCAAATGTGAATGATACCTTTTTTGGCACTTTTATTTCTCTATTTGGCACATTTTGGCACTTTTTTATCCTCAATATGGCACCTCATAACTAAGGATAGTTGGCAGCCCTGATTGGAAGATTTCTGCAGTGTTTTGGGGCAACAACTTGTCTGCAGTAAAAAAGCATATAACTTGTGTTTCAAAAGTGTGTGAAAACCAATAAATTAACTTATATGATCTCGGTTCCGATATTAAATAATCAATAATTGTTTATACCCGCATTTTGGCACATTGGCTCGTTGAATGTGCCATCTAATAAATTGCTGGCGGAGACATGAATACAGTGTTAGAAAATTCTTTTTCTATAATTGTTTCCTTATAGAAAGGTTGGTTTCTATTCCACCTTAGACATTCCGAATTCGTTCAAAATATGCTAATTTAAAACACAGAATTCTTTCAGTGCTCCTCCGGGGTTTTTGGACATGGATTGTTTCTTCAATTTAATAGTGTTCGCTTTATTTTTGTGCAAACGAAACATGGTTTGCAAGTTATGGATCATTTCTACACTCTTTCTTCAAATATTTCTCGTATTCCAGCTGTGCGCAGGCGTTTAGTTTTTCGCATCGTGTTTTTACATATTCGTAATTTAAATTTTTTTTAATAAAATCAATTGGTGGTAGTTCAAGATTATGTGTGGATTAATTTCACAACACTGAGGATTTGGCAATAACCTTTTTCATCTATTAAAAAACAATGCTTACGGGGCAATGTTTATTGTAAAAAGAACATTTTTTTCTATGAATCGACATACTTTAAGCATTGTTGACGCTATTTCCATTTGAATGAGGAAATAGCGTTAATGACTTTATTTCGAAATTTTTGTTGACTTTATTTCGCTTTTGAAAAGGTAATAATGTCAATTGACTTTATTTCGCACCAGCGTGGGAAATAAAGTCAATTGACCTTATTTCCGTTGATCTTGTTACGTGTCACCTTGCGCTGCAATGTGGGACTTCATAAATAGGCAGTTTTATCGGTTATCTATCAACGTATAGCCCAAGCCAGGAGCAGACGCACTACTTACGTAATGAAATTAAAAGCAACTACATGTATGTATATAAAACTTGCCTTTTAGAGGCCTTATAAATTTCGTTTAATTTACAGTCATGAAGGAAACAAACAACAAAGAAAATGCGAATCTCCCAAGTACCTCCACATAAAAGTATTTAGTGTTTAAGAAAGCGAAACTAGTATTTTTATATCTTTTCATATATTATATCTTATTATATTTAATAAGAGTTTTTGAGTTTCATAATTTAACACTTAGCATCAATATACTTACTTTATTGAATGAAGGACAAGAAATAAAAAAATCTGTAGTACAGAACCAGTTGAAAATGTATGTAAAACTTATTATTTAGGCCAGTTATGCTTGTAATATCTGCACTTCTTTTATAGAATGTATGATTACTTCTATTCTTTACACTATAGAAAACAGAGCTCAAATTATAACACAACACTTACATTATATTTTAATCATTAATGTTAAGCGTTTTTGCAAAACATTTTGTCAAACAAAAAATGCTTAAAATTAACGATAAAAACTAAATAAAAGTGTTGTGTTATAATTCGTACTATATTTTTTACAGTGTGGTGAATTTAAGCAATCGCACATTCTACGAAACAAGCGCCGATTTTACCAAAATAATTTTGTTAAATATAAGAATTATTTTTGTGCATTTTACAAAAATTTCGTAAAAACAAAGAAATTGCACGAAATTCTTTAGTAAATATTACGAAATTCATTAGTAAATAGTACGAATACATTCGCGAAATGTACTAAAGATCTGACGTCTCATATTTTCGTAGTATGTACGAAAACGGTTTTGTACAATAGAGGTGTCAAACTATCGATGGTACTATCGATTGTATCGATAGTTTTATTTTTTTGCCCCGATCGATGAGTAGTGATAGTTTTTCTCAAAAAAGGTTAAACTATCGATAGTACTAGTTGACTATCGATAGTTTAAAACCTCTAGCTCAGCCGATTTTATTTATAATGTCTCCATGTAGCTGCGTGTCAGTTTTTTAAGTTTGTCAATTTTTTATTATAAGTGATACTTTCATTGTGATTCCCCCTTTTATGGGCGCAACCTTTAATTGAAAAGCTCAATTTATATTTAAACGTTGCTTCAAACCATAAGGCTATGTCTGAAGTAAAGCATTTCTATTATCGGTGTTTGACGTTTGTATGTTTCTCGGCTGTAATAGAATCAAAAAATTATATTCCGAAATTTAAACAAAATATATCATATTTGAAAATTTATAATAAGCAACAATTCAACAAGGTAACAGTGATTTTGTTGCGGCAGATGATAAAGCTGTTTTTGATAGACTGTTTCATGCTGATTACGAGTCCGTAAGCATAAAGTGTCCATCAGCTCCAGATTTTGAGAAAAACCAGGTCAAAGTGTCAAAAAATCGCGTTTTTTGCAATATTTTCGAAAGTCTAGCACAAAAACCAAAAGGTGATAGAACCTTTAACTGGGGCTTAAATTAAAGCTATAACTCTCGGCTACTGTCCCTGCACCTTGACCTGATGGTCACTAAAAGTCATTTATTGACAATATAAAAATACTGGAATTAATACTGTGCTATTGAAAAAAATAAATAAGTTTTGCCAAAATCAGTTTTTGCTGTTAAATAAATAACTATAAGTGACCTTAGGGTTAAAGTTAAGGGATGGTATCTTAAGCGATTGTAGTCGAAAGTTCAAGCCTTAATTTCAGCTCTATCCCCTTTAGTTTAATTGCAGTGGGTACTCAAACTCCGGACAAAATCAGGTTTTGCTGTTCAATAAATGAGTATAAGTGACCATCAGGTCAAGGTGTAGGGATGGTATTTTCAGGGATAGTAGTCGAGACTTCTAGGTTTAATTTAAGCCTAATACCTAATACCTAATACCTTTTGTTTCTTTGTTAGAGCTTCTCAAATATTGCAAAAAAACCCGATTTATTGACATTTTGACCTCGTTTTTCACAAAATCTGGAGCTGATGGAAACCTTATGCTCATGGATTCACAATCAGCACTGACAAGTCAATCAAAAACAGCTGTAACATTTGCCGCAACAAATTTTTCCCCATTTATGTTGCCATGTGTTATAACACATAAGAGAAGCTTTCTTTACTAGGCTCATAATTTTGTTTTTAATTGTAAGCTTCGGTAATAGATATTTAAACAAATAAATAAAATTCGATAATAAAATGCGTTACTTAGACAGAACTATACATGCTAAAGCAATATTTAAACATAAAGTGAATTTTAAAGTTAAAAGTTACTTAAGAAAACGGCCCTACGTGTGGTTATATTTTCAATACTTTGTTTTTTTTTGTTTTTCGATGCCGTCCCTGTTAATTTGGAACAGTTTTTAACATCACATTGACTATCGATAGTACTATCGATGGTCGCGTTTGACACTATCGATAGTATTGCTGGAAACTATCAACGAGTAATGATAGTTTTTTTCTGAAACATGGAAACTATCGATGGTGGCACTATCGATAGTTTTACAACTCTATTGTACAATCAACGAAAACTTTCGTGGCTCAAAATGACGAAAAATTTGTAAGATGTACGAAAGTTTTCATTATATTTACGCAGATTTTATTTTCAGTGTGATATGCAGGGAAGGGATTTTATGGAAGATGCCTTTTTTCTGATAAAGAGATAGTGTATATTCGATTAAGAATGTCCACGATTTAGCTTTCCCTGATTCCATACATACACATTTGATGTTGCCTTTTTTGCCTTTTTTAAAATATTTGCCTTTTTTGCCTTTTCTACCTTTAATTGTCAAGGGCAGGAAAACCCCTTATTCGTGATAATATGAAAGTTTTAAACGTTCCATATTAAAATTGGGCGCCACTTGTATCAACTCACGTCGAGCGCACGTTTAATACATTCAAGGCTTTTCTTCGCGAAAATCGAATGTAAATGCTGGTTCAATGTTACTACAACTATAATTATTTTTTGTATAGAAACATTTTGGTCCAACATTTTCACCAACAGTTCACGTACATGATTTTCAGTGACGCATTTATCTTCTAATATTACGGTTTGGTGGTTGTCAGAAGGCATATTTCCATTGCCAAAGTAAATTACCTAGCAAAAGTGTATATGCATACAAAGATACGTAATAGCTTCAGTGCGTTTAAAAGGCGCCACGCTCCCTTATGAAAAAGCTCCAATTTTCTCTGAGAGTATGGGATTGATTTTTCCAATAGCTTCAATTTTTCAATGACTATGCGATTGATTTCATATATCTCCATACCAAGTTCCAGTACTCCATCATGAACACTTCCAGAGATATGCAGTGAGGAAAATTCGGGTTTTATGTAAGGTGCCACGCCCCTTTTTCCAAAAGCCTCAATTTTTCTTCATGACTATGCGATTGATTTTTTATATCTCCATACCAAGTTCCAGTACTCTATCATGAACACTTCCAGAGATATGCAGTGTGGAAAATTTGGTTTGTATGGGAGGTGCCACGCGCCCTTCACTTAGCGGTATGAAACATACTTTAAAACCCTCTTATCATACCTAGCGAATATACACAAAAAATTTCATTCAAATGAGTCAAGCCGTTTTGGAGGTGTTCGACCACAAACACCGTGACACAATATTTTTATATATTAGATTTTTCATACAAAAATACTAAAAGTTCTAAAAGAAAAAAATATACAATTTTTTAGGATAGGACACCCTAATTGCCAAATTCCAGTACTCTATCGTGAACACTGCCAGAGGTATGCAGTATGAAAAATTCGGTTTGCAGGGGAGGTGCCACGCCCCTTTTTCCAATAGCCCCAACTTTTCTTCATGACCATTTGATTGATTTGATATACCTCCATACCAAGTTTCAGTACTCTGCCACGAACACTTTCAGAGAAATTCAGTAAGAAAAATTCGGTTTGTATGGGAGGTGCTATCTGCACCTAGGGTATGAAATATACTTTACATCCGATTCTCATACCTACCATATATGCACAAAAAATTTCATAAAGGTCGGTCAAGCTGTTTAGGAAGATTTCGACCACTAACACCGTGACACGAGATTTTTATATATTAGATGAAGTTTTGTGAGTTGAAAACTCGAAAGGAGAAAATAGGAAAAAGTTCAAAGTACAAATTGTTCATTTAATGAAACTGGTTCATAGTTTTTCTCTTTTTACTTTTAAAATAAACATTTCTAAAGTAAATGTATTTATTCCTTATTTTTCGGTTTTTGAATTTTTTTTTGTTGCCTTTTTTGTGATTTCTAGTTCCTTCTCCTGCCTTCCTGCCTATTTCGCTATTTTATTTTGCCTTTTCTAGCCTATTTCGTTACTTTATTTTGCCTTCTTTATAGGTTTTTAGGTCCTAAAAATCCGTTCCCTGCTTATATGTATGTATACCCAGCCACACCATCACCATGTCCAACTCTATCTAAACAAAATAATGTATACCCTTTAAAACAAAACAAACGCTACTGTAACCAGGGGCTGGATTATGTAACTGTGAGTAAATGCAATGTACACCGGGAGTTATACTCACAACCAAATCCTCAACGAATAAAATGCTTTGAATTTTTCGGAAGAGACGTGTACACAATTTTGACAGTAAAAACTCATTCAGACACTTGCTGATTCGCAAAACGAAGAGTATACACAATTTTGACAGTTAAAACCAGGGATACTAAATTAACGAAACGATTTCCTTTGTTTTTCACCGACTTCACAAAAAGGACAAGGTTATCAATTCGTCGGAATATTTTTTTATTATTATTTTTTTTTATGTATATTACCGCATAACTTTGGACCACGTTAACCGATTACTATAATTCTTTTTTTACGGGACAGGTGGTCCCATTCTATTTTGGTTTAAGTCCGATCCATGATATTTCGTCTATGCACTTCCTATGTTGCGAGGTCGAACCATTTCGATTTTCTAAAGAATCTGCCGATTTCGCTTATTGTAGATCCTGATAGGTCGGTTATCTGTGCTACCAGATGTTTTCCCAATGACTTGTGTCTAATGTTCGAAAGGCCTCGACATTCACAAAGGAAATGCTGAACACTTTCTTCGCCATCTTCTAGTGGACAGCTGCGGCAAATCATATTATGGGGTAGACCTATTTTGGCCGCATGTTTGCCTATGGGCCAGTGCCCCGTGATGGTTTCTGCAATTCTAAATACTTCTGGGCTTGATCTGCTAAGAAGGTCGAAGGTTTTCGCCCTGTTATAGTCAGGCCATAGTTTTCTCGATATCTTACAAGTCTGTATATCTGATCACCTGCGTCTAGCCAGTTCAAGGAAATGCGTAGTAATCTCTCTTTTGACTATTCCAAAGGGGCAACCCAGTGCCACCGCCTGGGATTTATCCAAACCGGCTCCTGCCTTCGCCAACTCATCCGCCTTCTTATTGCCTTGTATGTCCGGGAACCCAGACAAGAGTGACGGTAGTTGACTGGGACACTGAGCGCAATATCACTTTGCATTCCCTAACCAGCTTGGATTTGGTAACCGGTTACGCTATTGCCAATAGCGCCGCCTGGCTGTCAGAATATATTGTTGCTTTACTCCTGTGCTCAACTCTATTGTCTAGGATTTTACAGGCTTCTGGATCCCTAGAACTTCCGCTTGGAAGATGCTTGTATTCAGGGACCGTAACGGTTATAAATTTTATTATAAAAATTACTTTTTTTCCTTTATTCATTGGGTATACGTATACAATAATACATATGCATTCTCAAAAAAAATAAATTTTTGTGTGAGAATTTAGCTCAGATAATTAACAATTTCTACGCATACAGTCATGCAGTCGCTATTCAATTATATGTTGAGAAAAAAAAGATATTAAATGATATATAAAAATGCAGCACTATATGATAAAAACAGTAGAGTTAGTAAAAAAAATAAGGTTTTTTTTTTTTTTTTTTTTTTTATCGTTATTAACTGAGTTTTATTTTTTGCTCAAAACAAAATGATAATTTTTTGAGTTTTACTTTTTAATCAGAAAATAATAGTTAAGTTTTAAGTTTAATTTTTTGCTCGGAAAATAATGGTTATTTTTTGAGTGTTATTTTTTGCTCGGTAAATAATCGTTACGTTTTAAGTTTTATTTTTGCTCGGAAAATAATGGTTACGTTTTGTTTTGAGTTTTAGTTTTGGCTCGGACAATAATGGTTACGTTTTAAGTTTTATTTTTTGCTCGGAAAATATTCGTTATTTCTTGAGTTTTATTTCTTGCTCAGAAAATAAAAATTATTTTGCGTATGCGCATGCGCATGCGTGAATAGACAGAAGGCGGCTGCATTGAACTTTTAACGCCACTGTGGAGTGCGTAATGAAAATACAGAGAGCAAGATACAAGGGCAGAAACAAAGACAAGGGCAACGGCAACACCACAGACACTCACAACCTATATTGAAGGATCCAGCCAATGATAAAGATGAAGAACAGGACAAAGTTAAATATAAATAAAAAGGCAAGGATAAAGATAATGATGAAAATGAAGATGAAGACGAAGATGAAGATGAAGATGAAGATGAAGATGAAGATGAAGATGAAGATGAAGATGAAGATGAAGATGAAGATGAAGATGAAGATGAAGATGAAGATGAAGATGAAGATGAAGATGAAGATGAAGATGAAGATGAAGATGAAGATGAAGATGAAGATGAAGATGAAGATGAAGATGAAGGTGAAGATGAAGATGAAGTGCAAATATTTTTCTATTAAGCTCACCACTTCATATAAAGCGGATACAGTGGATCTGCTTTTGATGTATGCATTTTTTGCTGTTAAGAGTGTCGCCTCACCTAGCAGCGATCTTATATAAATGTCGAGAAGCATTTCCATTGTTTTAAGTACAAAGGACGTAAGGCTTAGGGGTCTAAAATCTGTTGCTGTTTCGTGGTTTTTCCTTCCTGGCTTGGCTGTGAACACTACTTTACCCTTCTCTAGCTTTTAAGAATGTAGCACAGGACTTCGCTGTCCGGGGGTCTCCACCTTACCCAGTGTTGTATCTGAGGTGCTGAAATTAGAGCAAAAGAATGCATTTATACCATTTTTGATAAGAATACACGCCCGCGGTTTACCCACCTCGCTCTTATAGTAGAGTTTGTAATTTATGTTTAGTCCCATGACTGTATCGTGCTTGACCCAGGGCTCTTGAATTAGGCTAACGTCAATATCCTCCTGACTGAGGAGAACAGCTAGATTATCAGTAGCACATTTGGGGTGTGCAGATTTATTTGGGCTACTTTAATTTCCGGTGCAGTATCATGCGTCAGCTTCACACCCATGAGAAGCTCACCAGCTCCATCAACCCTCGGATCTTCTTCTACCGGGGTAACCTCTCTGAGGAATACCCACACTCTAGCCTTACGGATACCGAGCAGAGCCGATAGTCAGCCTACTCTCAGGCATCTAGCGATTCTGCTCAAATGGCTAGCAGAATGGGCTTATTTGTAGGCCTTCTTAGCTCTTCAATCTTTATAAGCTCCCATACCCCGATCGCCGGTTTGTCTTTATTATGTAGCTTAAGACACCGCAGAAACTTTTCACCTGGTTCGTCCATCGGAGGCAGCCAAATGCGTGCACGTGGTCTCCTTGGAATGTCTTTAGCTGGGATCAGCTTGATCTTCAAGCAGACAAAAGTGTCGCTGATCTTGGCGACGCATCCAGCAAAGAAATCCAGGGAGAATGGGTCCGCACACTTGACTACGCGGTATCCCCGTAGAGATTCCGATGAGTCAAACTCTGGGTGAGGACCTTCGGGGTTGTCGAGTACGTACTTCATTACGCTATGAATTATACCATGACGGCGGTGGCGTACTCTTCTCTGTAGACTCTTCAATACCATCTGAAGAAGTTAGTCATCCACACATTGATTCAGTAGAATTCAAATGCATTCGTGTACAGGTTGGAAAAGGGTCTATTTACTTAGCTCTATGCTATATTCCTCCCCGATCTGACACATTGGTACATTCACAACATGTCTCTTTACTGAAATCAATTAATTTACTGACTAAACTATTAGATTCTATGATTTTGTTGGGTGATTTTACTTTACCAAGCATATCATGGAACATCATTGACAATGATATCGTACCATTCGCGTCTAGTGCGTGCAACAACGTATTTTCAGAGGAGATGGCTGAACTCTGCCTAACTCAGGTAAATGTACTTCACAATAAGTTTGGTAAAGTATTAGATCTTGTTTATGTTGATGATGCATCTAGGTCCGTTGTAAATAATGTGATCCACTAGTTTTGCCCAAAGATGTCTACCACCCTGCTATGGAGATATCATACGAAGTTATAAGTGATGGTCAAAATTGCGCTTTGATTTTTTGAAAGGCAACTTTAAAAAGCTTATCAAAGAACTGTCTAAATTGTCGTGGCCTGCATATAAAGAAAATATTGAACAAAACGTTTCACTTTTTAACTTTACTTTACATAAACTATTTGAAAAGCATGTGCCTAAACGCATGTATGTTCCTGAAGAACAAACACAGTTATGGTTCACTAAAGAACTGAGAAATTTGAAAAACAGAAAGTCACGTTATTTTAGATTACACAAAAAAACCGGTTTACACTCATACTATGTAAAATACTCACTTTTGCGTCATAAGTTTTTTGAATTAAACAAAAAGTGTTATAAAGCTTACTTGTGTAAAATCAAACGGCGTATAATATATAAACCCAAACTATCTTATGACTTCGTAAACTTCAAGCGACATTTACGTGGGTTTCCTTCCGCCCTGAAGTATCAAAATACTGTCTCTGGTTATAATCAAACAATTTCTAACATGTTTGCTCAGTTTTTTAAATCCAATTATTCCATTAACTCACATGCTAACATTGACTATCCTTTTAAACTATGTCCAATGACCTCAATAAATATCCCAGTAATATCTCCCGATGATGTAGTAGTTTATCTGGAACCCTTAAAGCAGTCCTTCAGTTATGGTCCTGACCAGATCCCTACTTGTATTCTTATAAATTGTGCTGAATATCTCTATGAGCCGTTAACAGCGTTATTTAATTTGTCTCTTAAAGAGGGCGTTTTTCCAACTATATGGATGGGTTATCGTTCATAACCCCGTTACATAAAAGCGGTAGCAGATCTTCAGTGGAGATCTACCGGGGAATAGCTAAGCTTTCTGCAATTCCTAAATTTTGTTAAGCAATTATAACAAATCAGTTGACGCATTCTATCTCTTCTAGCATTTCATATAGTCAACACGGCTTTTGCAAGGGCAAATCAGCTTCTATCAGTTACTTGAATTAACATCCTATATCTCCAAAGAATTTAGTGAAAGCAAAACTGTTGATGTTATATATACTGACTTTAGTAAAGCATTTGACAAAGTGTGCCACTTGTTGCTCATCTATAAACTCGGTCTTCTTGGTCTTCCACCTAATTTTCTACGTTGGATCTCTTTATACCTCTATGATAGATCACAAAGGGTAATGTTAAAAATACTATCCCTGACGTCATTGATGTTACTTCAGGAGTCCCTCAAGCTAGCCACCTAGGCCCGGTTCTGTTCTTGCCTTTTATAAACGACATTTCTACAGATATACAATGTTCGAAAATTTTAATGTAAGCAGATGATGTAAAGCTTAATAAATCGTACGTTTCAATTAAAGAAAGGTCTTTGCTACAATCAGAATTAAACCGCATGGCTTACTGGTGTAAAGTAAATCTTATTCCTCTCAATCTTAAGAAATGTAAAGTAATGTGTAATAGGTAACCATAACCTGGAACAGGTATACAATTTTGTGGACCTTGGTATCACAATGGGTCCTAAGCTTAATTTTAATCTTCTCGTTAATGTGACAGTCAAAAAGGCTAAAGGTGTACTTGCATTTGTGGAACGATGGTTAAAAGAATTTTGTGACCCTTATATCACTAAAACCTTGTTGACAATATTAGTTAGACCGATCCCGGAATACGGTACGGTGGTTTGGAATCCAAGGTACAAAATTTACTCAGACAAGATAGAATCAATTCAAAAACAATTCCTACTTTTTGTGTGTTGGTGTTGGTTGATTTTTCCGACAGGGTGGTAAGATGATTCATTTTGGAACGAATTTCCGTCATCCCTTGTCAAGTATGGTTTGCAGACAAACAGGTTTCGGCGTTGTGCCATCTTCAGTGTCATTTTGCGTTCTGTCTGGTTCGAGTTTTTGTCCTTAATTTATGTTCATTTCTCTTAGGTAATGTGATTTTCGTCGATGATTAATTATTAGAAATGCCATGGTGTCCTTTTTTTATTTTAGAAGCAGGTAATAGGTTAATCTTCGCTGTCTCGAGATTAACATCCGTTGTGTTGTCTCTGTATAGTTTTTGCCTGCAGGTAGGTAAAAGTC
Organism: Rhagoletis pomonella; assembly: GCF_013731165.1. NCBI lineage: Eukaryota > Metazoa > Arthropoda > Insecta > Diptera > Tephritidae > Rhagoletis > Rhagoletis pomonella. The sequence goes on from NW_023458563.1 coordinate 19,066,920, forward strand.
GGTGATTTTTGTCCTGGTGGTACTTTGTGGTATGTTCGGAGTGTCCGTGCCTGTTGATTTGTTGTAATTTTTCTTTTTCTCATAAATTAATTTGAAGGGTTTGAATATAACATCCGATGCGGTATTTGTTTGTTCGTTTATTATTTTGCCGTCGAAGGTTTTTAGTTTGTATATTTCCATATTTTCTAGTACGTTTAGTCGCTGGCCTTTATGTTGTACATTCCGTACTTAGTTTCGCTGCCTTTCTTATTTGCGTTGGCGAACATTTGTTGTTAAACATGTGGTTAGCAAAATTTGACTCTGGTATTGCACTCGGTTTCTGTGTATTTTTGTTATAGTCCCTTATATGTTCGCGAAATCTTGTTTTTATTTTCCGTCCTGTTTGACCTATATAACTATGCTGGCATTTGAAAGTTAGTTTATACACTCCTTGTTTATCCAATGGGTCTTCTTGATTTGTGGTGTTCCGTAGTATCCGTCCTACGTTGTTATTTGTTCTGAATGATGTGCGAAAGAAACAGAGAAATCGCCGTGGAGATAACTAACAAACTCAGAACGACGTTGCGTCAAAACTACTTTAAATTTAATAACAACGTATACGTGCAAATAAACGGGCTAGGCATGGGCAACCCCACATCGGCGATCCTTATGGAGGTATTCATGCAGAATTTGGGAGAAAGGTACATGCAGTATCTTACGTCACAACTAGGAGCGACGTTCTACGCCAGATACGTTGATGACATCATATGTCTTATAACAAAGAAAAATGAAGAACAGATATTGGAATACCTCAACAAACAGCACAGCAACATGAAGTTCACAATGGAAGAAGAAATGGAAGGAAAGCTAAATTACTTAGATCTGACGATCAAAATAAATAAAAACAAGTAAGAAAGTCTAAGTTCGGGCGGAGCCGAACATTAAATACCCGGCGCAATTATTATACCCGAGCGCACACAAGTGTGCACAAGCACAAGAGTATTATAACTTTGTTCACATAACGGTTGTTTGTAACAGGCACGCCGAATCGAGATAGATATAGACAAATGTATACATAAATGATCAGAATGAAAAGAGAAATCGTTTAAGCGGTGACTGTCTGTCCGTCCGTCCGTCTGTGCACACGATAACTCGAGTAAAAATTGATATATCTTAACGAAACTTGGTACGTGGACTTCTTTTGGGCATAAGACGGATGGTATTGAAAATGGGCGAAATCGGACAATAACCACGCCTACCTCCCATATAACGGTAATTTTCAGAAATACGAAAAGTGCGATATTTTAGTAACTACTGAAGATAATTCACTCAAAATTGATATTTACAATGAGTTTTAAACGAAAAATAAGAATATTAAAAAATTTTGGCAAATGGGCGTAGCCACGCCTACTTATGGTTACATGTCTATATCTTGGTAACCGCTACACCAATTTCTTCCAAACTTGGCACAGTTGTTGGTCCTGCTACAGCATACCAAATGGCCGAAAATTTTTAAAATCGGACAATAACCACGCCCACATCCCATATAACGGTAATTTAGAAAAATACGAAATCCTCGTTAAATCAGTAAATATCAAAGATAATTTATTCAAAATTGATGGTTGCAACAATTTTTTACCAAGAAATACGCTTATGATACAATTTTGGAAAATGGGCGTGGCACCGCCCACTTATGACCACATATATGTATCTCGCTAACCGTTCTAGCAATTTGAACCAAACTCGGTATGGTTATTGTGCTTGCCACATAAAAGCAAAGCGTTTTATACACCCCGGCTTATTGTATAGCGGTAGCTTTCGGAAAGGTGGAAAACATATATTTAATAATTGGGCCGGGTATTTAATGTTCGGCTCCGCCTGAACTTAGACTTTCTTACTTGTTAAATATATGTTTTCCACCTTTCCGAAAGCTACCGCTACACGATAAGCCGGGGTGTATAAATTTTAAGTAAATTAGCGTCCTTAAATTTCGAAATATTGCAGTTTCAAGCATTTCTGAAATATACCGTTATATGAAAAGCGGTCGTAATTTTAGTCCGATTTCAATAATTTTCAACACAAACAAAACCAAAAATATTAACGAAAAAACTAAAACTTCGAGCAGCGGAGGATCGTCGGTGCCGGCATCCAAAGCTGTCTCTACCCCGGTTGGGGGTCATGAGGAGGCGAAGGCATCTCCGGCTAAGGCCACGAGTGGTGCCTGTACGGCCAGCGCCGTAGGGAAACCGGAGCTGGCTAGCGACAAAGCTTCGAGCAGCGGAGGGTCGTCGAAGTCGATACCCAAAGCTGTATCTGCCCCGGGTGGGATTTTTAGCCCTGCAGAGGCGAAATCGCCCGCGTTAAGGGTTTAAGTAGGGCCTGCACGGCCAGTGCCTCAGGGGGTTCGAAGCCAACTCTTTCTGGTATGTCGGCTAAAGGCGGCGATATTCTGCCGCTAGCGGGTAGCGCCTGTGCGAAATCGCACAGAGTATCTGGGGTTGTTTGCGTGGCGGAACCGCCAGCACCTCTCGCCAGGGCCTCTCGCCGCGTGTCTTCGAAGACAGGGGAGGCCTAACCGGCGCCACCGCGGCGATAACGCTCGAGTGGGCTAAAAAAGGTGGTCGGCGATGCGGAGTCTGCGACATCCGCGCAGGCGAAGGTAGCCGAAGGCGTAAATGCGCTATCGACTATGAAGCAGCATAGATAGCGGGAGGGGGAACCTCTACCGTTAAGAACCTTCAGGGAGGACAGCGCCACCACTCACGAGAAGAGGCCACCGCCTAGGTGTGAGAGTGCCGGATGGCACCATGGGCTGCAAAAGCTCACGAGGTGCGCCTACGTGGCGGATCTTCCGATGCGTCCACGGGCTCGGGTATGGCTCCCTACCGAGCTTACCTCTCCAGAATAGATCGAAGGAATACTTCGTTAGTGCAAGGCATCCCTCCCGACGCATAACTGGAGGGTTCTCTGGCCGGAGAAGACCGAAGAATCATATCGGCAAACGCTGATACTGCTTAATACAGCGTCCCTCGGTGCTCTCAGCGCTACCAAGGGGGTTATATACTATGGCTTCGAGAAGGTGGTTCTACGGATCCAACCGACCGCCAAAGCAGATGACCCTCTGCCTCCAGCAACATCGGATTGAAGAAGGGAGGTCATTGACTCCGCCAGCATTGAGTTGGGAGACTCGGCTCCATCGGATGCTGAGAGTATTGGGGGCGGCTCCTCTGCCGGCGGGTCCGTCTTCAGTCTCGAGTGGTTGTTCGTTGGGGTCGATGTTCGAGGGCGCGGAACTAGCGCTCATGGAGGATATTCTGGATAATGAAGATTCTGCAGATTAATCTCCAGCACTCCAAGGCGGCTAGGGCATTCATGCTTATCAGAAGTGAACTAAAATCTTTTATTTTGCATAATTTTCGTAATCAGGACATGGTGACAATCAGGCTGGATAACTCTGGCTAATATCCACCTATACGCCGCACGATGACGAGGTGGAGCCACCTCCAATACTGCTCAGGAGCGCTCTAGCGGAAGGCTGGCGTGATCTTGCACACTTGCGAGGTGAGTCACTTTTTGAGTTTATCTAAGTGAAAACTTACATATCTGTAACAGGGGGAATTCCCTTACGTTTATAACTGCTGCCCGGGAGGAGGTTCTTGACCTAACACTGGCTTCATCTGAGACAGCACCTTTGATCTTAGATTGGAGGGTTCTAAGCAGGGACCGTAACGGTTATAAGTTTTATTATAAAAATCACTTTTTAATCCTTATTAACTGAGTTTTATTTTTTGCTCGGAAAATAATCGTTCCGTTTTAAGTTTTATTTTTTGCTCGGAAAATAATCGTTACGTTTTAAGTTTTATTTTTTGCTCGGAAAATAATGGTTGCGTTTTAAGTTTTATTTTTTGCTCGGAAAGTAATGGTTACGTTTTAAGTTTTATTTTTTGCTCGGAAAATAATCGTTACGTTTTAAGTTTTATTTTTTGCTCGGAAAATAATCGTTACGTTTTAAGTTTTATTTTTTACTCAGAAAATAATCGTTATTTCTTGAGTTTTATTTTTTGCACAGAAAATAAAACTTAATTTTTGCGTTTGCGTATGCGATTTTTTGCACTTTTTCTTTAGAAATGTGGTTCTCTTTCTCTTATTTTCCGAGCAAAAAATAAAACTTAAAACGTAACGATTATCTTCCGAGCAAAAAATAAAACTCAAAACATAACGATTATTTTCTGAGTAAAAAATAAAACTCAAAATATAATGATTAAACTTCATTTTTATAAGTAAAAATTAAAAAATAAGAATCAGTGCCACTGAAGGAGTACCTAGTAATAAGAAATATATTGGCTTACTCCTTATGCACGTAGCATTTCGTAATCGTTATTTGCGGTCCCTGGTTCTAAGCGAACACTATTTTTGGGATCATTGGTATATTCAATTCTCTTAGGAGACACGCGTCCTCCTAGCAAGCCCTTCAGGAACCTGAGGAGCACCAACTGGAATCTGTATAGCAGGAACCTTCGCGGAGTGCTCCCTGATGCGCCAGAACCAAATTCTGTGCAATCGGTGAACTCGCTGGATGAGCTTGTTGAAGTTTTCAGCTCTGCGTGCAGGGATGCTCTTGAAAGCGCATGTCCGCTGAGTTTTCAGAAAGGTGGAGGGAAACCCCTTTAGTGAACTGTGGAGCTCTCTGAGTTAAGGGCGTCGAGCAGACGACTTGTCAATAGGGCCGTAGGAGTAAGTTGTCTTCTGATTGGGAACTCGTGGGGGCGAAACATCGAGAATAGGGCAATAAAGGCATCAGTGGCCTTGTATTGCAGTAGGGGTGCTATTGGTAAGAGATGGGCTATCTCGCCTAAAGTTGTCTATTGGCTCTACGAGACTGTAGTCAAGCCAATTATGTTTTATGGCGCCCTAGTCTGTTGGACCTCACTGGAAAAGGCTACACTAGCTAGGCAGCTGGAAATCGTACAACGGGCTGCATTAATTGGTAAAAGTGGGGCACTGCGGACCGTCCCCACATTATCATTGAACGTACGGCTAAACGTAGTGCCTGTCGACATTGCAGGCAGAATTGTCGCGGCGCGAACAGCTATTAGACTCAGGGAAATTAATTGGTTGACCAACTTAGGGACTGGACACTCTGGAGTTGGGGCTTCGATTTCATCCCGGATCGTACGGATTACTGCACTACCTGCGTGGCTGACGATATGGCCGGGGAAGGAATCTGCGAAACGTTATCACCGGATAAAGAGCGGCTGGGGGTGCCACTGATCACTGCGGTACACTCGTGGATAGATGGGCCTCATGTCAGCTCAGCGAGCGCTGGGCGACTGCCACGACATGTGAGATCGCAAGGTCCTTTTGACCAAAGGTTGACCGGGGCGGTCGAGGGCACTACTCACACTCACAAGGCTGTGCTCTCACTTCTGGTGGAGGTTTTAACGGGTCACTGTCCTATCGGTATTCACGAAGTAAGGCTGAACATTTTACCGGACCCCTTATGTCGCAGTTGCCTGGAAGAGGACGAGGTAGAATCACCTCAACACAACCTTCTTAGGTGCCCAACGTTTGCTAAGCTCAGGTTAAAGTACTTTGGCTCTCACTTTCTAAATAGCCCTAACGAGCTCTGGGGCATTGAGATCAGCCGTATTCGTAAATACATAATCGACTCGGAGCGTTTTAACGTTAAAGTTTAGGGGGCCGTTCCAAATTGTGTTATCACAAAGGACAATTTTACATTGTCTAAGTGAGCTCCGGTTACACGGGGCTGCCACCTTACCTAACCTAACCTATGTATTTTTGTCTGAAGGATCTTACTTAAAAAAATTTTTTCCGGTGAATTTAACCCTTTTCCTGTCGGAACCGGAAGTCGGTAATACGGCCAAAAGATATCACATACCCAACTTGGTAATTCATAATTTTTTGTACTTCAATAAAAATAGTTTCGTATACTTCAGAAGCCCAGGACGAGTTGAAGTTCGAAGGTAATTTAGAGGTTGAAAAGAACATTTGCCACAAAAAAATTTCAAACAAATGTTGCGTGTTTTTTGTTAGACTCACAATCTGAATCTGAAGTAAAAATATGTCTGTTGAATTAAAAAAATTGACTTCCAGTCAGTTTAACCTACTTCTGGTCAAAAGCGGATGTCGGTAATACCACCAAAAGATAGAGCATCTCTGATTCGGTAGGTTATATGTTTGCGTTATTCACCAAAAAACATTTCTCTCCATTTTAGAGGGGGTGGACGGGTTGTCCAAACGGACAAGCATCATCCCATTTTCTTCTAGATTTATTTGGTAAAAATCTTTATTTTAAACAAGTGTCAACTTGTATGATTAAAAAAAAATCAGATCTTTAGAAAAATTATTGTGGTTGACTGTTGACTGACGAAATCTAGTGAATACACTCGCAAAAAAGGGAAGTTGGAACAAAACTGACACTCATTATTGTATACCTGTCACTCACTAAAGCACAGATGGGCAGCGTCTGCCCGGCGGGCGACTGCGCGTCGTATTCGTGTATGCATACACACTCTGCTTGAGAAGGCAGCGAAAGCCTCATTCAACTGCACGACGTCTTGTTCGCACGCAAACAGTGACATCAATTGCACGCCCACTTTGCTTGTCGAGACTGCCCACCTCTGCACTAAAGTAGTCTTTCTTCATCGAAACGTTGATGGAGGTGGTATGGGAGCTAAAAAAAAAATAAATTGAAAATAAAAATTCGCGTCGTCGATTCGACGAAGAAGTGCCGTCTAGGGTTAAATATGAGATATGCAAATCTGTGTTTGTACTAGAAATGATCACGGGCCGGGCACGAAAAAGCCCGTTGTTAATGCTACAAAAATATTTCAATTTAATTTATGTAAAAATATTTGTATTTTATTTTATTTATGTACCAGTTAATCATTTTAAACTAGCAACCAAATTTATGTAATCGGTTTATATGTGAGATAAATAAAGTGAAACAATGTGGCAGCAACTAAGCTCAAATTTAGATAAGCTTTTGTTTTTATACAAAAATATGTATTATCTAAAATTTGTTTGATAAGAGGAAAGCAAAAAAAAAATACTTAGTAGTTTTGCTTACGCATTCATAAAATACCTTTAAATGTTTTTGAAAGTTGAATTTCCAATCGTGTCGGGGCGGGCCTGAAAATTGAGACCCGTGCCCATCTCAAGTATGTACCAAACAAAAACAGCTGTTCACCACAAAATATAAAAAACAAACAAATGCGAAAACAATTCCAAGGAACAAGCCACAGTGTTGTCACTTGTTTGGCATATTTAAATGAAGGTGATCTGAAACCCAACGAAAGTGAAATGACATTTAAATAACAATCCATAGTTAAACATAAGTTTCATTTAAATTTTCATCTGATTTTATCTTGTTTCGAATGATCAACTTCTCTGTTGTACGTCGTAAACTTTAAACGCCTAAAACTATATGCAGGGCGTTCGCAAGACATTTCACAGTGTTTCACACTGGTGGTTTCAAGTCCTCTAAACGTTTATTTAAGCCTTCAAAATTTAAGACATACAACATCACGACAATATCCAAGTAAGAATGCTGTCTGTTAACTAATGCGTATATATACGGTGACCAAATTTCTGTGGCCAAAAATCGGGACATTTGAGTAGTCCACTTGCAAAGCGCGCTATGTAAATTTTTTTCGATTTTTAGTTTTTAGAGGATTACGTACCAGTATTTATAGTAGTTTCATGTCCACTAACAACACAGTGCAAAATCTTTTTATGTTCTGAATTAAATAGCATCAAATGTTAACTCTTCTTCCAAAAGTCGCTATCACACTTATTTATAAACTTTCAAAACTATACATCTTCTGATGAACTTAGAAAACTGCTTAAGGTCGTATAGACTGTTAATGTTATCTTATGTCATGTTATGTTATGTTACAATTTTATAAGGCCCTTATTTATCCAAATTTTCAGGTAATAATAAAAAAGATTCAATTTAAATGTTACTTGTTGTCGTAGTCGTTTTTTCAAATTTATGGCTTTCTATTATAAAATCACATAACGCTGTTTGCAAGTGGACTACTCATTTCAAAAGCATCGAATCCGAACATTAAATTTTGTTTCACTGTCAAATGAAAAGACTTAGCCTCTAGATGTGTAATTAAGTATTATTTTTATGAGTAGGGTTGCCACCTTTTTAAAAACTATAAGATCCTTGGCGTTCGTTCTATAAAAAAATGAGATACCCTAGCGTTGCCACCAGTTTAAAATTACTATTTTCTTTACATAGTATAAAGGAAAGTCGAGATATTTTGACTACGCTACTGAATGGATTTAGACGAGATTTCTAAGTATATAATAAACGAAGTGCACGATGACTTATGATTTCTTTCTCCAAATGCGTAAATGTACATTAATATGCATACATTCAGCTCGTGGCGAGGCCTCGCGCTTACATGGCCGGCTAGTTTATTATAAAAATGTAACTTACTATCTAAAAAAACATGTACATCAAAATTTGTAGAACATTTATAAAAATTCGACGAATTTGAATAAATATTCATCACGATTTTAAACATTTTAGTCAGATTTTCTAGAATTGTTTTGAGTATGAAGTTTCGTAGCTCATTCAGTTTTAGTAAAATAAAGTGCAAAGTCGAAGAGACTTGGACTTACCGTTGATTTTTGGCAATTTTTTGTTCGAGCATTTTCTTCCATACACAGTATGTTCAACAATTTTTCTAAGAATGTTTCTAATGAATCTAATTATAAAGCTAAAAATTTTGATGAAACTTTGTAGAATTTCGGTCATTTTTGTACAAAGTTGCAAATTCTGACTTACATGGTCTTTGTTAGATAACGAGCCACATTTTTATAAGGAATAAACATTAAATAATCGAATTGCAACAATTAATCAAAAAAGAGGTGAAAAGCTAATTTCTACCTGAGGATGTACACGCAGAACTGAAACTACTGGTTGAACGAAAGAATATAATCCGCTGAGACGTACCTACCTATGAACCAACGACGATTTAACACGGCTATAAATAGTGACAGACAAACAGAAACTATTCAGAATGAGAAATGACACTGAAGATGGCACAACGCCGAAACCG
>NW_023458563.1:19076003-19093965 GCF_013731165.1 Rhagoletis pomonella
TCCACCAAGGTACTGAAAGGTTTAGAAAACTTGTCTTTGTTTGTGGTATACAAAGATGGGCAGCAGATCTAATAGTTGTTTTATGGTAGCAGCTTCTTTATTTATGTTTTCAGAGATCGGTATTTTGGACGGCAACGTGTCGCAGCTTTCTTGAAATTTCGACCATTCGGCCAAATCGGTAATAAATTTTGGAGTTTTACTAGAGTTCAACGTAGTTATAATCGGAAAGTGGTCGCTTCCATGGAGGTTGTTAAAGATTGTCCATTTACATTTTGGGGCTAGGATGGCAGAACAAAGTGTAACATCAACATTAGAAAAAGTTTGGTGGGTGGAAAAATGCGTGGGTGAATCGTCGTTTAGAACGATTAGGTTGGAGGCGAGTATGACGTCTTCAATTACTTTCCTCTTGAATTTCCGGTGGAAGAGCCCCAGAGTGGGCTCCAGGAGTTTGGATCGCCTAGTAATATTGATATCAGCGAAAATTTGAAACCTTCGTTTATTTCAAGCACAATAGTAGAAATGTTGGATACTATATTCATTTGCTTATGGGGTATATCTTTTTTAATGAGTACGGAAATGCCCTGTTTGCTGGTCGTATTCTGACTCCAGTTGAAGAAATAACTTATATATGCGATTGGTGAGTAGGGTGTGATATTTGAGGGAATGTGGGCTTCTTGTAGACTTATTATTGACGGATTGTATTCTTTTATTAAAAGTTGAAGCTCCTGGAAATTGTTCCATTCCATTGTGTTAAGATTCCATTGCATTATGGAAGTCATTTTTTGTAGAGAGAAGGAGTTAATGCACTTTTATTTAATTTCTGAAAATGAATGAGTGTTAGAATATTACCAAAGAGTGTTTTCATTTAGAGGTGAAGTTACATGATGCAATAATACAAGGTGTTATCGGTTGGCAACTTCTCACTCTAATTCCGCCATATTGACTGCCTTAGGTGAAACAGTGTTACTTCTTCAACAATTCTTTGCCTATTAATATAGTTAAACTTTTTTTTATTTTTTCTCAAATTTTGTTTAGAAGAAAATATGAAATTTTATATTTTTCCCCCAAATGGAGATTAATTTCTTCCCGTTTTTCTTCTTATTATACTGAGCTAAGGCAGTGTCAAATCGAGCTGTCACAACTGATACCACCTTGTATTAATGCATCATGGTGAAGTTAGGAATCATCATCAGAAACCATTGCTGTGTCTGTGGAGGTATGGAGATTTCTATTGTAGGTGCTAAAGTCTATTTCGAAATTGTCGTCGTTGTTGTATAAATTGAGAGTAGGGTTAATAAGAGAGTTATATACTGAAGTAAGAGAAGTTGAATCAAGTTCTTGTGGGGAATTATTTGGTGATTGATCAACTGAGTGTGGTGGATATTGTGTTTGCAAGTGGATAGAGAGAGAATCATTTACCTCGTTTATACGAAGGTTTGAATGAAAACACATCAACTGAATGCGATTTCCAGTATAGTGTTTATAACATGCATTTCAAATCGGATTATGTGGCAACGCTACTGAAATGGATTGAAGTCGGCTGTTAACAACTTAAAGGCTGCCAGTCAGTGTTCGGACTACTCAAGCTCGATTCAGTAGTACATATGTATGTAATTCGAAAAATCAGGGCAAAACAAAATTTCCGTAGTAGAGTTGGATTTTTAATTTACGAATCAAACATTGTAAGTTTTGCATGAACAATAGTGCAAGTGTCGACGCCTTTCAATACGAACATTTTTCCTCTTATGTGGTCAGCAGCAGGTGTAGGTCGAATAAATTTAAAATGTTCACGAAGTTTGACTAAAAATTCCGCAGTATTGACTTGTTGGTCATTTTCAGTAAAGAATTCATTAGGTAAACGCAAATGATCATCGTAGATCAAGTCAGATGGTGATGCTCGCAAATCATCTTTAAATGCAGTTCTCAGGCCAAGTAGAACAGAAGGCAATATGTAAATGTTAGGATGACGCTTTACATGATCTGTGCCATCTTTCCACCATACCGTTCGATTGTGGGTGATATGCTGTTGTGCGAGATCGCTTTGAACCAGTCATTACTGCTAGTGATTTGAAAAGATTAGATTCAAATTGCGTGCCTTGATCGGTTGTAATGATTTTTGGACAACCGAATCGTGATGTCCAAGTTGATCAAAATTCACTAGCCACAGTTTGCGCTGACATGTCCTTGGGTGGAACAGCTTCGGGCCATCTTGAGAATCTGTCGATCATCGTTAGGCAGTATCTATAGCTTTGAACAAGCGGCATTTTATGACAATGTCTATATGCACATGATCAAAACGACCATCAGGTACAACAATTTTGTTTGGCGTGAAACGATTATGTCTGGCAATTTTTGCTCGTTGACAGTTCTGGAAAGTGCGACACCAGCTCATGACTTCCTTTTTCATGCTTGGCCAGATGTACTTGGAACGTAACTCTTGTAGCGTCGCTCGACCGCTCGGATGCGAAAGTCCGTGTATAGAGTCGAAAATTTGTTTGCGTAGTGCGTTCGGAATATATGGACGAACATATCCAGTTGAAATGTCGCAATAAATCGATAACTTTTCAAAATGAACAATTTGTAGCTTTAAAGAGTTATTACCTTCAAGTAGCGTTCGTAGTTCTTCATCTACTTCCTGAGCAGATTGAATAACCTCCGTAGAGACGTTTTTAGGCATTGTGATTTCATTAATTCGCGAGAACGCATCTGCGACTGTGTTGTCAGGTCCAGAAAGATAGATGATTTCCGTTGTAAATTGCGAAATAAAATCTAAATTTTTCAGTTGTCTGGGTGATGCTTTATCTGGTTTGTGGTCTGTGTGTAGTTCTCTGTCGTAAGTGCTGTAACCTCTTTGGGATTTTGACAGTTTGCATGAGAAAAACCCAAGAAGTCTCCAGGTATCGTAAAAGTTTTGCTCTAGTACGGCTCCAATAGCTGAATCTGAAGCATCCGTCACAAGTGCTAGGTCTAAGTCGGGAGGAGGATGCGCAAGCATGGTTGCTTCACAAAGGCTCCTTTTGCAGCTTTCAAAAGCATTTTCGGACTCTGTTGTCCATGGTACTCTCCTCTTATAATTTTTCTTCGAATTCCCAACTAGTTCATTGGGAGGCGCTTGAAGTTCGGCCGCATGAGGTATGCAACGACGGTAGTAGTTGATGACACCAATAAAGCGTCGCAGCTCACAGATGTTCTCTGGCTGAGCATAGTCTCTGACTGCCTCAATATGATCTGTAGGTGGACAACAGCCATCTTTGTTAATAATGTAACCAAGAAATCTTACCTCAGGTACACCTAAATGACACTTGTTGACATTGATGGTAAACCATAGTGTTGAAGGCGTTCAAAAACGATTCCCAAATGCTCGCGATGTTGATCAGGAGTCTCCGGCATGATTATGATATCATCGATGTAGCAGAATACGAAGTTAAGTCCTCTTAAAACTGAGTCCATAAATCGTTGGAAAGTCTGAGTAGCATTTCTTAAACCGAAAGGCATATACAAAAATTCCAAAAGCGAAACGGTGTACAAACGGCGGTCTTTTGTATGTCTCATCAGCCATAGGTACCTGGTAGTAAGCCCTTACAAGGTAAAGGGTCGTGAAAAATGATTTGCCATATACGTTTTCAGCAAAGTCATGTATGTGAGCTATAGGATATCGGTCTGGCACTGTTTGAGAGTTGAGTCTCCTATAGTCACCACAAACTCGCCAACCACCTGTTTTTTGGCGCCCAAGCGCTGTTGGAAGGGCGACAGATACCCTGCTCCATAAGAAAATCCATTTCAGTTTTCGCAGTTTTAAATTTATCTCCCGATAAACGGCGTGGACGATCGGCAACTGGCGAACCTGTCGTCTCAATGTGATGCACGACTATTACATCATGCGTTGATTTGCGTTGTACGGAAGTCTTTCAATTTCCTTAAGTAAATCGGAATATGTTGTCGCCTTGCTCAGTGTTGAAATTCCAAACTCCCTAGTTTGTAAAAATTCACCACGGCTAGTTAGACTATGGTCAAACAGGCCAATTAGCTGAGGCAATCAAGCTTTAAATTGCGATATTGAGTTTGGTGTTCACACACACGTCAGCTGCCCAATTAGCGATACGTAATCAGCTGTGATGTAAAAGTTGTTACAATCGTACCTTTATTTAGTTTGAAAGTACATTCGGTACAAACACTAAATTTTAGGTACATTTGGAAGTTAGCCAAATAGCTTCTCAGGAAATCAGTTCTTATTTTTACTGACATTTCAATGCATTTTCTGGTGCGGGAAACTGGTCTAATAGCTTCCCTTCTTTGTGAAGAGGCATACAAATGATACAGAAGGGTGGTCAAAGTAACGCAACTGTAGTTGATTTCGCCAGATAGATGCAAAATATTTCTTTTTAAAACGGCAGGTCAAACAACTAGGAGGAAAAGTACAGAAGTTGATGTGGCATCGATGGGAATTGTTACCTCCTATTTTTCTTTATATATATAAATACATATTTACTTTTTAGGTACATCTATCTACTTTTAGGTAAAGGATCCGTAAATTAGGTACAATTTTATAATTCAATTTTCCATCCCTGATGGAATATCAGCTGTAAAAGAGGCCCAGAAACAAACAGCTGATTGCTCATTGTTCAATAAACATGCCTCCAAGTCAAAATTAAACATACCTAGCAGCATGATACAAAAAAGAAGGTAGTTCTTTTGTCACTTTTTCTTCGCCATATTAACAACCTGACAATTAAGTAGATTGTGACATTTCGTGCTACAGTATGCAATATCTAAAATCCTCCAAATTTTATTATTAATTTTTTATTTACAAATATTTTGTTCTTAGAATCGAAATTCGAACTAGTAAAAGGTACTTTGTATTGTTTGTACAATAATTTTGGGTTGTTGTGTCACAAGACTTAACCCAAAGCAAAAACTTTTAACACACACGTGTGGTCAAACAATTAAACGTTAGTTTAAAATAAAAAATTCAAGTTTTCATATACAAATTTATGAATAAATTCGGTTTGAAATATGGACCTTCTTGTAAAAATTACTGTGATCTGCGTAGCCGGAGTTGGACTGATGAGAATTTATTTTGTCTAAGCGCTGCCGAAATTTTACCCAATTTGTCAATGGGTCAGTACCTCCGTCTCCGCCCCCATCCCAAATAACCGAACATTTCCCTTTTTGTATTTTAAAGAGAATGCTCAATAAGTTGATAATTGTGTTTCAAGTTTTCATTCTAACAATAAATCACAAATTTTGTTTCACACCAACTCCAATATTGAGTAAAATATATTTTAATTTTATCCAAAGAAATAACGATATTGTCGAAATATACTAGAATTGGATAATACTCACTTCTCTGAAAGTCATGAGGCCTATGGGTCCCAAAGTAAATTCCGTTTTCACGTTACTTGAAAGACATGGACAAAGACAATATCGAAATGTGTAATTTCAGTGTCCCAATTATATCAGAAACAATCTTATCCGATATAGAAAACTGTAATAGTCCTGGCTAGCTACATTGTGTAATAATCAGATGACATAATGACACTAAACATTTTAAAATATGTTCACTAAAATTTTATTAGTGTAAAAATAAAGATTTTGGCAAGTAGTTATCGAATTTAGTGTAAAATTTAAACGTTTTTAAGATAAGATATTAATTATTTTTAAAAGGTAAATGTTAATACAACTATTTTATTTATACTCCCAAATTTAGGATTTAAAAACCCCTCTACCAAAAAACTTAAATTGGGTAACCCCGCTTCGATTTTTTTACAATTGAGCAATTGTCAAAAATCTCCTTTTTAATCAAAAAGTTGTTTATTGAAACTACCTTCTTTTTTGTATCATGCCTAGCAGGGTTGCATAGAGAATCTGACACAAATTGATTGCCAATTAATTATTAATTGGAAATTAATAATTTGAATTTTCGTATGATAAATTGTGTAACAATTAAGGCCTAAATTGGTGAAAAGGTTCCTAATTGCAAATAAGGTGCCTGTTTGAACATAGTCTTAATTTCGTAGTATTGTCTATTAGACGTCGTTGTTTGAGATCAATGAGTAAATTAAAATTGACTAGAAAATGAGCTCCAAGTATGGGTGTGCGTACGTCGGCAATCATAAATAACCATTTGAATTCACGACGAAGTCCAAAATCAAGCTTAAAAATACACTTACCAAATGTTTTTATTTCACTTTGCTTCGCTGCTAGCAGTCGTCTAGTCGATGGTTTGATTTTTTGTTTGATCATCGATTGAGGTACAACGGATACCGCAGATCCAGAATCAATCAGAAAACGAGTTCTAGTAGATTTGTCGTATAGGTGTGAACGATTCTCCCTTTCATTATGACTGTCGCTATCGTCAAACACATTGGCTGACGACAGCCGCGTTAGTTTTCCGACTTGAAACGAGAGCATTCAGGTTTACAATTTCGAGCCGAATCTCCGAATTTGCGGTGAAAATAACACAATGTCTGTCCTCCGACGTTTTTAGGTTCTCGAGAACGGCTTCTAGACTTTGATCGATGTCGCTGCTGGTATTTGCCTTTACCTATGTCTTGTTGTATTTTGTCAAGTTTCTCAGACAGTTCCTTAATTGCATTACACATATCTGAAAAAGACATCCTAGAAGAAATTTCATTGACGGACACAGTCGTTGTTTCCTGAAGTGGCACAGAAGACATTGTATTGACAGTATTGTTGGCATCAAACATTTTATCGGCTACTTTCGCCAACTTTTCCAAGTCTTCTTCTTCCCAAGTAGTTAGAAAGGGTCGCAAAGTTTTCGGCATTTGCCCGAGAAATAATGTTCGAATGGTGGCTTCATTTCCTTTACCAGGCACGATCGCTTCATATGTGCCAGGACTGATGTTGGGTTCACACCATTTGTTTCACCGCCTTGAATTAGTCGTCGCAACTTTGACTCGGGTGATTCTGCGAATTTGGAGATGAGCCTGTATTTTAATGCAGTGTATTTATTAGCGTCTGGGGGACAAGTGATGAGATCTTCTACAGAAACAAGCACGTCATCTACAAGTCGTACACTAACTAGGTCAAACTTATCGGAATCAGAAGTAACATCGAACATTGCAAATGACCTTTCAATTTGCGCAAACCATAAGTGAGGATTTCGTTCGTTGAATTTTGGAATTTGAACTTTTTACAATTTAGTCCGAGCATCGTGTTGCTGGCCCTGAGACACACGTAGTGTTTCGAGATCGTGTTGCTAGTTTTTAATTTGTCGAGTAAGATCATCCATATTTTGGTCTGGTGTCGTGATGCTGCTACATTCAAAAAATTCTGATTCTTCGCTGTTTGCGAATCAATTTCCTCGTAAGAAACTGGTTTTCTATGTCTCAAATTGCGTACTGCATCCACCATGAGTTTCTCGAAACTTCCATGAAGTTATTTGTTCGCCAAGAAGTTGCATAAATGCTCGCAGTCGGGTCGCCAATTTAGCTGTTGTGGTAGAATAAAAGACGTTCCCTTATTTATCAACTAATTACTTTGATTTATTCAATCTAAAAAGATACAAGGTTTACAAAACTACAATGCCACAGCTGTGGTGGTGAAAACCTCGCGAGGAACTAATTTCTGTTTTCTCTCTCTGCCGTTCGTTCGAGATGCCAGAGTTTGTGTTGCATGTCAAAAGCTGAGGCGGTGTTGCCACAGATCTTTTAAAGCTAGAAATTTTTCTGCAACGCTTTTACTGTTGACCAGCAAAAGTAGATTGCCGTCCCGAAGTTCGGAAATAGAATGAATTTCTTTGCTTATTAAGTTGATTGAGCGATGTCCCGCAAAACATGAGTATTGGGATAGGGGTTTGTTTTTATCAACTGCTTCTAAAACTACGAATTTAGGATTATATTATATTTAGGTGATAGTTCGGGAAAGAGTTCAATAAGTCTATTAATTGGTAGTTTTATTTTTTTTTCTTTTTAATTTTGGAGCTTTCGGCAAGCGATGCAAACCGATTTACCCCAATGATTGGGAGCCCAGAGGGCATGGCTCTTGTTTGCACTTGGCACTAAGTGATTTGCAACACCTAAGAATATAAAGTGAAAATTCAAGCAAGAATTGTAAATTTATAAAGAAAGCACGTGTATTCAAACACAATAAGCTCACTAGGTATAAGCGAAACACACCGAGCAAGAGAGAACCGCTTGGCACAAGTGACAGTCGGAGACTGTATTGGAGAATAAATCAGGGCGTTCTTGCTGGGATACAACGCATTGTGAACTCCCTATATAATGGTTTTCCACCCCCTTGTTGTACACCTTTTTTATCGCGCCATCCATATATGTAATACTCCTATATTGGCAGTAAGGTCTATTACCGTCCGAAAACATTACAGTACAGATACATATATCAATAAACACGTACGAAAGAAAAGGAACACATACGTTTATAAATGAACATGTACACAAAACATACACAAAAACGGCACTCACATACACAATACATTCACAAAAACGGTACTAGACTGTCTCGCTTTGATTTCGGAATGCTTACACATTGGAGCTGGAAAACAATCGATGGCACTATCGATAGTATCGATGGTTTCCAATTTCCCCCACTATCGATGTTTTTTCTGTGACTATCGATGATGTTTTTTCCTTGAACACCATGAAATATTACATATTTTGTGGTTATATTAATGCATCCAGCAAAGGTTTGATTTTCGTGAAATATTTTATAGCAGATAATAAATTAATGATTGTCTAGACAAAAAAACAGAGACCGTAACGATTATGCTTTTTTTCAAAAAAGTCAAAAAATAATCGTTTTTTTTTCACCCCTATATTTTCAGTCAAATTAAAAGTTACAAATTGACTTTTATTTTTTCGCTCAAAAATAAAAGTTAACAAATGACTTTAATTATTTCGGTCAAATATAAAAGGTAAAATATGACTTTTATTTTTTCGGTCTAAAATAAAAGTTAAAATTTGACTTTTATTTTTTCAGTCAAATATAAAAGTTTAAACTTGACTTTTACTATTTCCGAAGATTACGCTCGAAAAGCATTTATGGAAATAGGCACCTATAAGGAGAAGCGCATTGATGTTGATATGGACCTTATGGATTATTGGTAGAGCAAAAAAATTTATATATCCCCGACTAAGAGATCTGGCATGTATTATACATCAAGTGCCAGCGACACAAGTCAGTGTAGAACACGCGTTCAGTACTAAGCTTATTCTTAGCGATTTGTGATACAATTTGTCGGCAGAACCTGGCAGCTATATTAATTGTTAAATTGAATTTCGAATTATTCCTGTAAAGAGGTGAATAACTTAAAGCTTAAATTAAAGAAAATCAATAAATTTACAGAAGATAGAAAACTGCAATTGAAAGGATGTGCATTTTTTATTAAAACATATTGTATTGTGAATATGTAAATTGCTATTTTGACCGAAACAATAAAAGTCAGATTTAACTTTTATGATTGACCAAAAAAATAAGTCAAGTTTTCACTTTTATTTTGACCGAAAAAATAAAAGTCAATTTTTAACTTTTATTTTTGACCGAAAAAATAAAAGTCAAATTTTTACTTTTATATTTGACCGAAAAAATAAAAGTCAAGTTTTAACTTTTACTTTTGACTGAAAAAATAACAATAAAAAAATAACGGTTAATTGCTGACTTTTTTGATTAACATTCCTTGGCTAACAAGCATCTCATTGCTATATACAAATGTTAAAAAGACCAATTCTTTCCGACTGACTTTTTTAATTGAAATTTTGAAAATAACTATTATTTTCGGTCCCTGCAAAAAAATAATTGGCGAATATTTTATGGAACTGAAAGTACTATGAACGAAAGACACAAGATCACGCCTTAAGGAAAGAAAGAAAAAAGTTATTTTCTAGCTGTCGAAATCTCGACGCTTTCTTTGTTGTAAGAAGTAAACAACGAAGAGAACAAAAAAAATCCGCGTAATTGTTGAACGCATGAATAAACATTTTTATACCCGAGCGCACTTGTGCACAAGGGTATTATAACTTTGTTCACATAACGGTTGTTTGTAACGGGCAAAACGAATCGAGATAGATATAGACAAATGTATATATAAATGATCAGGATGAAAAGAGAAATCGATTAAGCGGTGACTGTCTGTCCATCCGTCCGTCTGTGCACACGATAACTCGAGTAAAAATTAATATATCTTAACGAAACTTGGTACGCGTACTTCTTTCGAGCGTAGGATGGACGGTATTGAAAATGGGAAAAATCGGACAGTAACCACGCCTACCTCCCATATAACGGTAATTTTCAGAAATACGAAAACTGCGATATTTTAGTAACTACTAAAGATTATTCACTCAAAATTGATATTTACAATAATTTTTAGATAAAAGATAAGAATATTATAAATTTTTGAAAAATGGGGGTAGCCACGCCCACTTATAGTTACATGGGTATATCTTGGCAACCGCTGCATCGATTTCTTCCAAACTTGGCACAGTTATTGGCCTTGGTACAGGATATCAAATGGCCGAAAATTTTTAAAATCGGACAATAACCACGCCCACATCCCATATAACGGTAATTTGGAGAAATACGAAATCTTCGATAAATCAGTAAATATTAAAGCTAATTTATTCAAAATTGATGCTTGCAACAATCCTCTTCCAAGAAATACGCTTATGATAAAATTTTGGAAAATGGGCGTGGCACCGGCCCATTCAAATTTCAGAAATGCTTGAAACTGCAATGTTTCCAAATTTAAGGACGCTAGTTTACTCAAAATTAATACACCCCGGCTAACCATCTAGCGGTAGGTTTCGGAAAGGTGAAAAAACATTTATTTAATATTTGCGCCGGGTATTTAATGTTCGGCTCCGCCCGAACTTAGACTTTCTTACTTGTTATTATGCAAATTCTTCTATAAATTATGTCGTTGTGTTAGATTATTCTTTACCTTATGTATGCACACGTTGTCACCCTGCAAAAATCGCGACTACTCCATGCATGCGTGTAAAGAGTACTCCCTAAAGACCAAGGAGTACTCCAAAATTAACCACAATTCATATAACAAATATGGTCCAATTAACATTGCGATGTCCTAGGGCAGGACCATATACTCCATCACTGCATTACATCAGAGTAGCACAAAACTACTCCAACATATTAACAATGGCGTTGTTGTTATATTTTTTCGTTTGTACACGCTTTTGTTCTTCACTTCTCAAATGCTTTTACGAAATTAATAAAAACCAAGACAAAAATTAAAAATTACATGTTGCCTCTGACGGCATTCGAACCCGAACATGCTGGGAGCTAAGGACTAACTGCGAGCATCTCTACACGTTCAGCTACAGCCAGACATGCAAATGTGCTTTCAAATGCTCAACTCGTTAAAACACGAGCAGTGATTGGATAACAAACAATAAGCTGGCGCAGAGACACGAGTTGGGCCGCTACAGCATGACAGAGGAACACTTTTGTAAGTACTCCAATTTACCACAGACTACATGGTCCAACGATTTTTGCAGGGTCACATGCGAAAATTAAGAAAATTGCAATAAAAAGCCACCACCAAATTGTAAACAACGATCAAATGTAAATAAACGGCTAATGTCAAAGTCGCCCAACTTTTTTCCTAAATGCGATTATAACGGGCTACTAAGAAGAAGGCGTGATCTTGTATTTTAAGTTCATGTGAAAGTACCACCAAATTTAATAATCCCCGGGCAACCAATTAATTTGTACTTTCTATGGTAATTATTCATTCAAATTTTTTCCGCAGAGAGTTTGTCCAAATATTGATATTTTGGTCGTTTCAAGTAATGGTTTCTACATTTCATAATGGTCAAACCATGAATCATCCAACTAATAAGTGTACTCATATTTAAAACTGCACAAGTTATATCTACAAGGCCATCAAATATTATGCCAAACTAACAGTTGTTCTGGTTAAGACCGCATATGTATATATGCTTATATATTTAAAAACACTTTTGGTGGCTGGGGAAACATCGATAGTACATCGATGTTTTGCTTTGAAAACATCGATGGTCACAAACATCGATTGTTTTCCAGCTTAATACACATTGATTAGTTAGCTTACTGACAATATAGAAGTTTACATACATATATGGCGCCATCTGTATCTCGCATGTTCATATTCAACAGCGCTCCTAGCAGTCACTTTTCTTAATAACTGCGGTTATATAGAAGTGATTAGAGTTGTAACATGTCTGAAGTAAACGGCAGCAAAAGCAAGTTTTTTAATGTGTAAGTATGTTTGTACTAAAGTCCAGCGCAAGTATATTTGCCGCATTTCGTTCAATAAGTACTCCTTGCATTGGACTCTACTCCCAACACATTGTTACTCTTTTTCCTCATACATACACTACTTGGCGTTGAGAGAGTAAATACTTGACGTACTTGCTATTACTCCACCAAAGTAGGTACTCTACTTTCTCTCATCGCGTACGAGAGATATTTGCTGCTGCCAAAAGGGAGTAGCAAATCTACTCTCTGTATACTTGTAGTACTGTAAGTACTTGCGTATTCAATTTCAATTCTGGTTGTTAGCATAGTAGTTGATATCGTTTGCGGCGCTGGTCAGTGAAATTGAAAGAGTAAAAATAGAATACGGAAATTGACGATTTAAGGAAATGTTTACGGCCTTATTTATAAAAAATAACGTAGATTTAGACAGTTGTTTAATGTGACATTTTCATAAAACTTTTGTATTCAAGCAGCTTTTTAAATCTATGTATCGTCGCCTGGGTAAAAGATTGTCGTATGTTAATTTCGGCAGGTTGTGGGAAATCGCGATTGAAGTTTGGAATGCAATTTCTCAAAAGCGCGAAGATATATTTTCTCCAAAGTCTCTGAAGATGTTACTATTTCACAAAATTCTTAAATTATTTAATTTTTAATGTTTATTGTTAATTAGTTTTGAGTTTATGAAGGATTTTCTTTAGAAAAATTTTGTCGTAAGCGTCATTTGTCCACAATTCGGCAGCCACTTTGTATGAAATACGACAAAATGTGATCAAAATTTCTACCAAATTAACGACACTTTTTACTCAATATCTCGGAAACTAAAGGAGATATCCAAAAATGGAGAACGCCATATTTAAGATATTGATTAGTTTAATATGGCTGCATAACTAAATTTTTACTAAATTATCGAAAAAAATTTTAGTCAATATCTCGGAAACTAAAGGAGATATCTAAAAACTGATAACACCAATCGAAAGACCTTATTTCAAAATATATAACTGCATCTAGAACTAAAAATCGTCAAAATGGCGCTTACGACAATCTTTTACCCAGGCGACGGTATGTACTTATATTTTTATAAAAGCACTAGCAAACCCGGCGAACTCCGTTTCGCCACCAGATAGCTTCGTTTCTTGTAACATTTCATTTGGGGATTAAAAGATGAAGAAAAATTATTGTTTTTTTGTTTTATATTTCAAAAGGAAAAATTTTATTTCATTTCACAACAGTAATGTATTCATTTCGATTACAAAAATGAAGTGTAATTTAGTTGAACTTCTCTAAGTAGAAAATCTGAATCGAAGCGTTATACGTGTCCGCAAATTATCTGTTTCATTGAAGTGCTCTTTGGTAAACCACATTTTTTGTTTTTTGGTCTGTCGTTAACACAAACAAAGCGGATGGTTTCCCAACTCGTGAACACGCAACGTATAGCTGCCCATGTGAAAAACAATGATGTTCTAAATTTATCCCGCAAACACTAAGCGATTGGCCTTGCGACTTGTTAATTGTCATTGCGAATGCAAGGCGAACCGGAAATTGCAATCTTTTGAAGTCAAACGGAAGATCAGTCGGAATCATTGGTATTCGAGGAACACATACATTTTCACCTGCGTACTTTCCGTTAATAATGGTTGCCTCAATCAAATTCGGCATAAGTTTTTTCACCGCAAGTCGAGTACCGTTGCAAAGTCGCGGTGGATTCAAATTACGCAATATCATAATAACTGAACCAACTTTGAGTTGCAAGTTATGTGGTGGAAATCCTGGTAACTCCGGAGAGTTCAAAAACTCTGTTGGATAATTTACAACATCATCGGAATTTGATATGGAATCAACGGATTTGTATGTCACCAAATAGCCATCGATTTTTGATTGAATGGTGAAATTCAGTGCGTGTACATCATTCTTCTTTGCGGCGAGAATTGCTCGTTGACTTAACCAAGCATAATTCTGATAATTCTCACTAATGTTTGGGAAAACATTTTCAATAAGAGCTGATTGAGAGTCTACAAATCGGCAAAAGTCGTTGGTAAGAGTAATTAATCCAGTTGTCGCATCAACTGGAACTTTTCTATTTCCAACAGCTAACAATTGTTTGGAAAATTGTGCAGCACGACTATGTCTCGTGATGTAGTTGGATCGCCAACAATAATTGCAGCAACATCATCAACGGTGGGTGCATTGAACCTTCGTACATGTTCGCCTGTTGGGGTACGATCCGCTCTTATGACAAATTTGTGCGTATCCGATGGCATTCGTTCCAATACTGTTTTGAACATATTAACCACAGCGTTATTAGCGTGAAAAAATGCTTGCAACTGTTCAATAATTCGTATCTTTAACTGTTGTGTTCCCTGTATATTGCACCGCACATTCAGCTGATCCACCATCGACGAAATGAAATATATTTGCAGAAATTGATGGGGTTCATCTGCTGTTGGCGCCATTGAACCATGCAAATGCTCTATCTTAAAGCATCCATGAACAGCTTTCATTTGATACCCATATTAAACAAATACATCCTAAGGTTACCCGGGCCCACTTTTTGGTCTGTATCTCGAGACCCTAGTCACCCAGCTATATGAAAAGTGCTCAATCTTAAAGCATTCATGAACAGCTTTCATTTGATACCCATATTGAACAAATACACCCAAGGTTACCCGGGTCCACGTTTTGGTCTATATCTCGAGACCCTAGTCACCCAGCTATATGAAAAGTGATCTATCTTAAAGCATTCATGAACAGCTTTCATTTGATACCCATATTACACAAATACATCCTAAGGTTACCCGGGTCCACGTTTTGGTCTGTATCTCGAGACCCTAGTCACCCAGCTATATGAAAAGTGCTCAATCTTAAAGCATTCATGAACAGCTTTCATTTGATACCCATATTGAACAAACACAACCAAGGTTACCCGGGTTCACGTTTTGGTCTATATCTCGAGACCCTAGTTATTTTTTAAAAATTTTCTTTGCTACAAACCTCACGGAGCCCGAGCCCTTTCCAACGAATGCAAAACCGTGGGAATCGGTTCGGCGTTTCTTGAGTTATAAGATTACCAAGGAAATGTAACTTCTTTTTATACCCGAGCGCACTTGTGCACAAGGGTATTATAACTTTGTTCACATAACGGTTGTTTGTAACAGGCAAAACGAATCGAGATAGATATAGACAAATGTATACATAAATGATCAGAATGAAAAGAGAAATCGATTAAGCGGTGACTGTCTGTCCGTCCGTCCGTCCGTCTGTGCACACAATAACTCGAGTAAAAATTGAGATATCTTAATGAAACTTGGTACGTGAACTTCTTTTGGGCGTGGGACGGATGGTATTGAAAATGGGAAATCGGATAATAACCACGCCTACCTCCCATATAACGGTAATTTTAAGAAATACGAAAACTGCGATATTTTAGTAACTACTGAAGATAATTTACTCAAAATTGATACTTATAATGAGTTTCAGACGGAAAACATGAATATTATAAATTTTTAGAAAATGGGCGTAGCCACGCCCACTTATGGTTACATGTGTATATCTTGGTAACCGCTGCACCAATTTCTTCCAAACTTGGCACAGTTGTTGGCCTTAGTACAGCATAATAAATGGCTGAAAATTTTAAAAATCGGACTATAACCACGCCTACCTCCCATATAACGGTAATTTTCAGAAAAACGAAAACTGCGATATTTTAGTAACTACTGAAGATAATTCACTCAAAATTGATATTTGCAATGAGTTTTAGACGAAAAATGAGAATATTACAAAATTTTGGCAAATGGGCGTAGCCACGCCCACTTATGGTTACATGTGTATATCTTGGTAACCGGTACACCAATTTCTTCCAAACTTGGCACAGTTGTTGGTCCTGGTACAGCATACCAACTGGCCGAAAATTTCTAAAATCGGACAATAACCACGCCCACATCCCATATTACGGTAATTTCGAGAAATACAAAATCTTCGATAAATCAGTAAATATTGAAGCTAATTTATTCAAAATTGATGATTGCAACAATTCTTTACCAAGAAATACGTTTATGACAAAATTTTGGAAAATGGGCGTAGCACTGCCCACTTGTGATCACATATATGTATCTCGCTAACCGTTCTAGCAATTTGTACCAAGCTCGGTATGGTTATTGTGCTTGCCACATAAAAGCAAACCGTTGAAAATTGTTGAAATCGGACTAAAATTGAGGCCGCTTTTCATATAACGGTAAATTTCAGATATGCTTGAAATTTCAATATTTCGAAATTTAAGGACGCTAATTTACTTAAAATGTATACACTCCGGCTTATCATGTAGCGGTAGCTTTCGGAAAGGTGGAAAACATATATTTAATACTTGCGCCGGGTATTTAATGTTCGGCTCCGCCCGAACTTAGACTTTCTTACTTCTTATATATATAGATTATTTCTCGTTTCTAATTTTCTATAAAACTATTTGCAGTCATTAACCAACAAATAAGTTATCAAAAACTACAACTTAAGCAATGCTGCTATACGAAATAAAATTATTTGTGGCAAATCAAAATTTTGAAAAGTGTGACGAGATGTACGAGCCAAGGCGAATTAATATAAGGTGATAGTAGGAGAACAAAAACAAAAATTTACATGTATTTTGTTTTTGCTTTGGCTGCATAAACTGCCAAAATCTGTAAGTGTGTGTGTGGAAATTCAAACAAAATTTTTCAATTTGACATTAGAAGCCGTGGGGCGAAACACATACACAAAATCAGCTGATCTAGTAACACCACCTTATATAAATTCGCCTTGGTACGAGCATTTTTTTCTTAAGAGCTGCATACTGATTTAAGAAATTTTTAATAGAAGCAAATTTATTTTCCATTTATTGTGCGTAATTTTATATGAATTTTTAGTTTTTCTTGAGAGCCTTTACAAATAAAAAAATTTCGAAATATGTACATATATGTACATACATACATACGCAGCCATATAACTTGATTTCAAGAGAAACTCAGTAAAGGCCAAAATACAATAGCGCAGTGGCAGTGGCAGTAACAGTTTTTAAAATCAGCTGTTACTGCTAATATTGGCAGTCGCAGCAAATACAATACGGCGTTGTCAGTGACAGCCTGTTTTGACATTCCCTTTTGTTTGTTTACATTTATGTTGTTGTGTTTTCGGCTTCAGTGACATGAACAGAAGTTGGCTGCATTTTATTTATGTCAAATTCAGCATGCGAAGTTTGCTGCGATGAAGGCAGTGGCTGCTAATTTAGAATTTGGGCTAAACTGAGCAGTACTGCCAGCTGGCACTTCTGTATTGTGAGTCGCTTCATTGGACCCCACACTTTATAAAAAACAAGTGATTTCGAAAACTGCCACTGCCACTGCCACTGCGTTATTGTATTTTGGGCTTAACTGGTGCGATTGCACCTTCTGAACGCGTTGTTGCGTACTTCTGATCAACTGAATAGTTGCGTGTTAGATGATCGTAATATTTTTTTGATCACTTGAGACAACATGTTGGTGTGTAAATTTGAGAGTTGAATTTGACAGCTATTGTATGAAGTCGTTCAGAAGACGCATAACGATCACTGATTTTTTTTAAGCAACTTTTGCGCTCAACTGCTGCGCCTTCTGAACCTACCCATTGATAGCTTTTTTTTTTGATGTGTATACATCTTTGGTTTCGGTAGGGGTAAAATTTGCGAAGCTGTAATGCATCTCCCAGCATAAAATTTTGAAGGGCTTAG
>NW_023458563.1:19094065-19095096 GCF_013731165.1 Rhagoletis pomonella
ACATCGATAGTACATCGATGTTTTGCTTTGAAAACATCGAAAACATCGATGGTCACAAACATCAATTGTTTTCCTGCTTAATACACATTGATTAGTTAGCTCACTGACAATATAGAAGTATTACATACATATATGGCGCCATCTGTATCTCGCATGTTCATATTCAAAAGCGCTCCTAGCAGTCACTTTTCTTAATAACTGCTATTACATAGAAGTGATTAGAGTTTTAACATGCCATCGTCTGAAGTAAACGGCAGCAAAAGCAAATTTTTTAATGTGTAAGTATGTTTGTACCAAGAATGATAGAAAACAATGAAGGAATGAAGAATGATAGAATATTCTTCTCTACATCGTGTGTTTGTACTAGGGATGTTTCGAATGTCATATTTTTCACATTCGCGAATTTCCGGAATGCCAATGTTAGGAATAACATTAAAAAAACTATAATCAACTTAAGTCATCGTTTTATTACTTAAAAATTTTGTAAATTATTAGAACATTGAACGCGTACTAAACCTATACAGTGTTTTAATCTAGTAGTCAAAGTCATATAGTAGTCAAACTCTTATTTAAATCTGCACAAGTTATATCTACAAGGCCATCAAATATTATGCCAAACTCACAGTTGTTCTGGTTAAGACCATGATAAAAATATAATAAGGTAGAACCGCTGAGAGTCACTTTTGAAATTCTTGACGTTTCCAAACAATTTAATTTTTAAATTTACTCACAAACTCACACACACATTTCCATTTTCAATCTCAAGCAACAACAATTTCGAACAATTTCAATTTTTTATTTTCACTTTTATATGATTTTAAAATGTTGGCAAACTTCAAAAAAAAATCATGGCCGACAAATTGAGAGAACGGTTCTACCTTGCTATGTTTTTATCATAGTTAAGATCGCATATTTATATATGTTTATATATTTAAAAACACTTTTGGTTGCTGGGGAAACATCGATAGTACATCGATAGTACATCGATGTTTTGCTTTGAAAACATCGAAAACATCGATGGTCACAAACAT
>NW_023458563.1:19095196-19100923 GCF_013731165.1 Rhagoletis pomonella
ATGTGCTACACAATGGCCCAAAAAAGTTAAAGAAAACAAATGGTATTCCTTTTTTGTATCACATTGAAACGTACGACTGTCAGGTATGCGACGTATGGAAATACCCATATGTAATATGGAAAGGGCGTTTCTCACATCGTCGCTGAAATGCAAAAAAGCAATAAGTATTTTCCGTCAAAATAATAGCTTGGTACTCAATTTTAAATAGAAAAAACTGAACGCAACCGCCTTGGAATATTGGCAAGTGGGATCACAATCACATGCAGTTACTAGGTCAAGGAAAATTTAATCTGTAAATTTAACTCAATTTTGACTTACCCTTCTACGAAGTCAACCTGCTACCAAATGCAAAAAAAATCATATTAATGGATGAATCTTGAACTAAGCAAATTATCACGCGTAGCAAACGTCTCCTTAGCAAGTGAATAGCCGAAGCTGTGTAAGCGCGTTAAATCTTATCTGAAAATTACAGACAAGAATTTGTACATTTGAGCTAATGTTAAAATACTTTGTCAAAGGATACAACATCAGCGCCAATATGCTGTATTGAAATGGCTTTTTTTCTTTACAAATGTATGCCTTTTATTGTGTCGCGTGCGGCAGATCTTGATTGTCTTATCGACTATTCATGGTGACGCACGTCAGCAAAGTGACACCACTTCTACTACCACGCGTCATCGGCACTGTCACCTTCGCTAGCATAAGATGTTGCAGCGTATCCTGGGGGTAGTGCACGTATAAAGGTTTATAATTGTACATAAATAGGCATAGACAGCTCATGCGAGAAATGTAAGATTAGTAGATTGGCGTGAGCCACAAGTTGCCACCACTATTTGCGCATAGTTTACCCTCGTGCGCTGAATTCCCTCATTTTCGTATACCCTGCGTGACAAACTATTGATTGTGAAACAGTACTTCAATACCGCTTATAATAAAAACAACCCGAAATTAGAGTCATGTTATAGTTTTTAAAGCAAAAACAGAAGACGGTTTTTATATCCGACGGCACTTGTGCACAAGTGTATTATAACTTTGTTCACATAACGGTTGTTTGTAACAGGCAAAACGATCGAGATAGATATAGACAAATGTATACATAAATGATCAGAATGAAAAGAGAAATCGATTAAGTGGTGACTGTCTGTCTCTCCGTCCGTCCGTCTGTGTACACGATAACTGGAGTAAAATTTGAGATATCTAAACGAAACTTGGCAGTTATACTTATTTCGGGCGTAGGACGGATGGTACCGAAAATGGGCAAAATCGGACGAGAAATACGAAAACTGGGATATTTTAGTAACTGCTGAAGATTATTCACTCAAAATTGATATTTACAATAATTTTTAGACGAAAAATAAGAATATTTAAAATTTTTGGAAAATAGGCATAGCCACGCCCATTTATGATTACATGTGTATATCCTGGTAACCGCTCCACCAATTTCTCCCAAACTTGGCACAGTGTTGGCCTTGGTACAACATACTAAAGGGCTGAACATTTTTTAAATCGGACAATAACCATGCCCAGATCCCATATAACGATAATTTAGAGAAATACGAAATCTTCGATTAATCAGTAAATACTAAAGTTAATTTATTTAAAATTCATGCTTGCAATAATTCGTTACCAAGAAATACGTTTATGATAAAATTTTGGAAAATAGGCGTGGCACCGCCCACTTATGATCTTGGTAACCGTTAATCGGACTAAAATTACGGTCACATTTCATATAAAGGTAAATTCCGGAAATGCTTGAACTTTGTTATTTAAGGACGCTAATTTACTCAAAATTGATAGATACTAACAAAAGTCCCTGGAAAAGAAGTAATATTGTTTGGAATTTTGGAAAATGGGCGTGATACCGCCCACATATGACTTTATAAGTGTGTCTGATTATTTCTAACTGAACGTTCTATCGAAGATGTTTAAAATAGGTGTAAAACCACCCCTGCTTACCATATAATGGTAGTTTTCAGAAAGGTGAAAAACATGCACTCAATACTTGCGCCGGGTATTTAATGTTCGGCTCCGCCCGACCTTAGACTTTCTTACTTATTTTAGTGCAAAATTAATAGTCTCTTTTATTTCGTTTTTTGGCATTCAAAGAAAAAACTCCCGAAAGGTACCAAAATGAATAAAGCCGAAAATTGTTTGAAACAAAGAGCGAAAAGTAAAAACGCATAATACCGAGAAGTCAAGAAAGGTAAATAAAAATGCTTAAAAGATCCGAAAAAAACCCGCATTGTTTCGAAAAAAAACATATCGCAATAAACCAGTCCATAACTTCACTGTTCATGTTATCCTTTCTTGATGTATTTTTAGCACATTTCTGAAGTTTGAACAGTGGTGTCAGATTTTGGGTAATTTCCCTATTTGAGGGATATTTAACAACAAAAGTTATTGAAAGGGAAAAAGGGACATTTCAAATAAAAAAGGGATTTTCGTTTAACACAATTATCGATGCATAATTGATCAAAATTCAAGACTCTTCGTCACTGTTACGTAATTAATGGTTCTGAAGATGTGATGTGGAGTAAAATTATGTATAAGTATAAAAAATTATAAGTACAATTTTGTAATTTTTGTCACGTTAACCAATTCAAGCGCTGAGTAAGAAAGAATCTTCAATTGTAACTGGGGTTTAATGTAAAAAGCGGAACAAATTATCCGATGAAATGTTAAATTCTACATGTATGTTTGTATCTAAAATAACGGTTGCTTTTGAATCAAAAAAAGTCAAGTGCTTCAACTTTAAAATCATCATAAATCATATTATGTAGTTAATACAATGCAAATAATTTGTAACAGTGATAGTTTAAGAAATGCCGGTAAGTATTCAACAATAAAAAACACAAATGTATGTATGCATTTTAGACTGCATCACCAAAAAAAGTTGCGGTTTTCCGCCGGGATTACAAAATCTATTATATTTGAAGACGTACACCAAAATGTTTCGGAAAAATATTAAGATTTACGTAAGCTGGACCGAGTTGAAAATACCTTAAAAAATGGAGTTTTTATGAATAAAAATAGTTTCTTAGAGAACTTTTTGGAAAAAATCCCCTCAGATGACAAAACAGGTTAAGATTAAAAAATCTGCGGGGAGGTACTTAAGAGAGGGATTTTCTTCAGATTACATCAAAATATTCACGGTGCCCAAAAATGTTGGTTACTTAACCCAAATTGTCCCAGATTTTTATTTTTTGATTTTTTTGGTTTCACCTATATACAGGGTAAAAGTAGCGTTAAAGTAAAGGAAAAATTAAGACTAAACCTTTGGGAGCAGTATAGTTCTTCCGATATCGGTCGTTGCCACATGGCAACACGGGGCATATTCCAGATGGATTGTTAGAGGACAGTATTTGGTTAAAATATGAAATAATAGAAACATTGTGTATAAGTTTTAATACATTTATTGATAATATATGCATATTCTACGTGCAAAGCGTATGAAAAGTAGCAAAACATTTCAAACATAAACCCACATCACATTTTGCACAGGCTACTCGCCCTATAGTTTTACATGCTTCACCAGCACAAAGAAGTTGTTTTGTCAATTTGTATGGGTCAGTGGTGTAGTAGATATAAGGTCCCAGTGTGGAGAACCCCGACGCTAGGTATTTAGCATCGAGCTCTCAATTAAAGACCACAGAAAGTATTTGGGAGTAGTCTTGGAGAGTAAGCTGCTGTGGATGCGCAATGTTGAAGAAAGAGAGCAGAAGGCCAGTAACGCCCTTTATGCATGTAAAAGAATGCTGGGTGTCACTTGGGGTTCGTCACCTGCTCTGATGCATTGGTGCTACACAGCAATACTGCCCTATGCCGCTTTGGTGTGCTGGAATGCCGCACAAAAGTCCTTATGCCTCGGGCCAATGGAGAAGGTGCAGCGCCTAGCGGCACTGTGCATCGCGGGAGCGCTGAGGTCCACTTCGATGGCTACTCTTTAAAAACCCTGCTGCGAAATCCGCACGTAGATTGACGGTCATAGGGAAATTAAATTTCAGAACCTTTGGGCACCACTTAATTGGGGCGGGAAGCACAAGCAACACAGGCTTCATGGCACATAGCTTTAAGTGGAAACGGACTTTTTGCACAACGATTGAGGAAGAGGAATGGAAATGAAACCTAGCCATAGATCCCTAAAAATTTTCACGGATGTCTCTAAAATGGTTACGGGAGTGGGTGCCGGGATTTACTGCCGGGAACTAAACGTCAGGCGGACAATAAGGCTACCTGACCATTGCAGCATATTTCAAGCAGAGGTTTACACAATGAGGATAACAACAGAGCTAGTCTTCACTGAAACGACAATCAATTCAAACTTAAACCTATTCCAGGCGGCAATTAAGGCAGTTTCCTCATATAGTATTTCATCCATAAACGTCGCTCGCAGCCGGGAAGCCATTGACAAGCTAGACGCTAACAAAAGGTAACATATCTATTGCGTGCCCGGTCACAAGGGAATCTAGGATAATGAAGTAGATGCTTTCCATTTCCAGACAACCGGTCAGGTACGAGCATGATTTTTAATTTCGACCAAACAATGTATTTGAGTTTGGTCGAAATTAAAAATCATGCTCGTACCTGACCGGTTGTCTGGAAATTGAAAGCATCAGTAGAATATGAGAATGCAAAAAAACGCCACAAGTCTTCCCTGGAACAGACAAACTACATTTGTATACCACTTCAACACGATAATATGATTAGGAAGTTCAGAGCCGGATGGAATGAGTTAACCACCTGCAAAACTGCAAAAATACATACAAACGATTTTTGTTTACATCGTCTCATACATGATGGTATTTTGCGTTGCCATATGGCAACACGGGGTCAATTTGGGCTAGCGAACATATTTGAATTTTGAAAATCTGACATCAGATTCGTAGTTAGCAACCCCAGAAAGATACTGGAAACGTGTTTTAACCCTTGACAATGTTTAATACGTTCAGTATCAACGTTTTAATTTTAGTACTTTTTGTTAATTTGATCGCCATATTGGATCCGCCATTTTGAATTAAAAAAAAATGACTTCAGATTCGTAATCGGCGACCACAAAAACTCTCGAGTGCCGGGTTTCGAACAAATCCAATTATTTTTTAAAAAAATGGACCGCCATTTTGGAACCGCCATTTTTAATTTCGAAAAATCACTTCAGATTCCTAGTTAGCAACCCCAGAAACCCGCTGGTAACAAGTTCCAACCCATGACAATGCGTAAATCGTTCAGTATCAACGTTTTAATTTTACTAGTCTCTTTTCGTGAGCTTATTTTCGGAAACTAGACCCTTTTTAATTGTCCAAGACAGGTGTGTAATTAAGGGAAAGTTAATTGAGAACATCAGCGTTTATATAAAAAACCGACCAGCGCGACCTCTAACCTTTTTTTTTCGAAATAAAAAAATACGTGTCTCTTTTTTTTATCACAAATAACAATATTCTGATGTAGCGTTTATGAATTTATAAAAATAGTGTTTTTATGAACCACTCTAATATGTATATTAAGGTAAATATATGAATGTTACTTTTAACTACTGAAATACATATATGTTTTGAATTCATTGGGAATTTTGTGGGATAAATTTTTAAAATATGGGTACTTAAGGGATTTTTTCCCGATTTCGTGGGTAATTTAAAAGATAACGTCTGGCAGTAAAATAAAAATCCAGAAAAGTCACGGAAAAATTCCAAAGGTTTGTATTAAACTTTCCCGAAAAATACTGAAATTGGT
>NW_023458563.1:19100933-19104799 GCF_013731165.1 Rhagoletis pomonella
CAATTCTTGTATATGAGGCCTTCTTTTCCATATCGGACACCAAATTTAGTGTCACACTTTCGATTGGCTTCAATTTTTTTATGGGTTCTATACATGAAATAAGCTAACACGTATTCGAGGAATTTTCTCTTTCATTTCTTCAGAGATATGTTCTGTCAAAGTTTTTATTATTTCGTGATTCTGAAAAATCATGTACTTCTTCAAATCTTTATATCTCGGGTTCTGCTCATCGTAGAGACCCTTAACGCCGTTTTAAAACTATTCTTAATATTTATATATATAAGATTAAAAGAAGCGCAATTTCTGAAAATAAAATTCATGAAATCGACTTAACAAATTTTTTACTTTAAAAGTTATATCTTGTTCTAACATAGTTTTAAAACCAAAAACGAATATTATATCTACCTTCAGAGTAATAATAAATAACACAAATCACTTATATGTATAATAGCGATGTAAAAACAATTTTCTTTAAAAATACGCATACTTTCAGAAAATATTTGTATTAACACATTTTCAAATAGGACTGCGCAGTTAATACATTTATTATAACTCATATTAATTGATTAATCGCAAAATCCGTTTTTAAGCGCTCTGCGCTAAAAATATAATAAAAAGCTATAATAAGGCGAGATCAGCTATTTCCACAAATGAAATTGCCAATTCCATATTCAGCGGGAGTTGTCACAAATATCGGTTTAATATTGGCGAATGCTCGATATGCTACAATAAATTCGACAGCAATAAAAAGTGTTGCCACATCAAAACTAAAGGTCTAACGCCACAACTTACTTTTCACGTGTTTCGACGCATTTACATGGTAATAATAATAATAATAACACTGGACCACAAATTTCAACTTTTTCTCTTTACCAGAAACGCCGTTATGAAATTCTTATGTAAAATCACCCCCTGATTCCGAAAATCAAGGTTATTTTTAATTCTATGGTACCGTTTTTGAGATATTTGCAATTTACCGTTTTTGCAAAAAAAAAAAAATTGGGTCCACTTAATCATATATATCTCAAGAACGAATTAAGCAATTCCAAAACGGTTTGAAGCTTTTAAAAGGTAATAAAATTTTCTATAAGCTGTGCATACAACACTTTTTGCTAGGCCCTGTAGATTCAAAGATAACGAACAATCATTACCGATTTTTTAAATTTTTTTTGTAAAAATATAAAAAAAATTGTACTTTGCGGGGAAGGATCAGGTAGATTTTCAAAATTATAAGACACAGAAAATTTCTAAAGCCTACATCTAAAACAGGTAGTATTTTCTTTTCCCGGCTTGTTATAAAAAGGAACCTTTCTGTCTAGGTAAGATTTGATTTTTTCAATTTTATTCTTGTTCCGAGTATAAATATGAGTTAATGCGCTTTGAAACTTCATAACATCTTCAAGGCTCGCCGGAGATAGTTCAGTTCATAAGTCTAATTTCAAAACCGTGATTTATTAAAAAAAATAAAATGAGTAAAAGGACGCGAGAATTTGAGTGTAATAAGGATCCAGATATGTTCTGTTTCATGTGTGGCCAATATACTATCATAAGGCGACGACGAGTGTTCTCAGATCATATCAAAACTTTATACTCCAAGTATTTTGGAATTGAGCCTAAAAATGCTGAAAAACCATGGACACCGAACACTTTGTGTACATCGTGTCGAGTAGAATTGATTCAGTGGGAATCAGGACAACAAACAAAATTTGATACACCAATGATATGGAGAGAACCTACTTGCCATTCAATAGAGTGTTATATTTGTCAAACAAAAGTACTTGGCATTGGAAGATCAAGAGGAGTAACCTATGCTAGCGTACCTACAGTGACATTACCAGTACTACATTCAACGGCAGTTGCGGATCCATTTCCATTGTCAACAGTAACATCTGAGTGCGGGGGATCAAGTTGTACTGAATTTCGCATGGAAACGAATGATTGGATAAGAGATTTGGAACTATCCAAGGAAAAGGCCGAGATCCACACTTCTCGTATGCAACAATTTAAATTTGTGTCATCCGTTGTTAAGGTGACATATAGTAGAACTCGTCACGAACCATTTTCCAAACACTATACCAAGAAAGACAGTATATGCTACTGCTATACTATACTGCTATTCGACTATTTGAAAACTGTTTTTCCAGATATTTCTCAAGCCAAGATAAAGGAAGGTATTTTTGTTGGACCACAAATAAGAAAGTTGATCAACAATAATCAATTCAAAGGACTACTCTCATCAGTTGAGGCAGCAGCGTGGGAATCCTTTGAAAAGGTCGTTGCTTCTTTTCTCGGTAGACACAAAAGCCCTAACTACGAGCAGATAGTGAACGACCTAATCAATAATTATGCGAAAATGGGCGTAAATATGTCTTTAAAAATTCACTTTCTCCACTCACATTTGAGCTTTTTTCCGGCAAATCTTGGCGATGAAAGTGATGAACATGGCGAAAGGTTTCATCAGCAAATGAAATTAATTGAGAATCGATATCAAGGATTCTGGGACGTCGCAATGATGGGTGATTACTGCTGGTTTCTCATAAGAGAAACCGATGCTAAACTGAATAAGCGTCAAAGTAGAACACATAATCATTTCGACAACATAGTAAAATCAAATTAAGATAAAGATTGTTAGAATATAGTATAAACATAAATAAATTAAAAAAAATTAAAAATATGGGTAATTTCATTCATAAATTGAACTTTTAACTAAATAGAAACAGAGCATAGCTAGATATTTCACTCTTCTTTATACCATACAAACGTTTTGAGGTATACGTTGAAATTGCGCAACCTGGGTATTTTTATTTGATCGCTTATAACTTACGTAGTTTTGCATCGATTTTCTTCGATGATAGCTTATTTTTTTTGTAATATAACAGAGCTTAGGGAGAAAAAAAAAATCTGCAAAAAAATAAAAGGTTTTCGAGATCCTTCCCCGCAAAGTACAATTTTTTTTATATTTTTACAAAAAAAATTGAAAAAATCGGTAATGATTGTTCGTTATCTTTGAATCTACAGGGCCTAGCAAAAAGTGTTGTATGCACAGCTTATAGAAAATTTTATTACCTTTAGCTTCAAACCGTTTTGGAATTGCTTAATTCGTTCTTGAGATATATATGATTAAGTGGACCCAATTTTTTTTTTTTTTGCAAAAACGGTAAATTGCAAATATCTCAAAAACGGTACCATAAAATTAAAAATAACCTTGATTTTCGGAATCAGGGGGTGATTTTACATACGAATTTCATAACGGCGTCTCTGGTAAATTTTGGCCGTCGACCAGTGTAATCCTAATGGTTTTTACACTCCATTCCCGCCCTTCCGCACGAGGGGGCAGTTCACATGACGTACGGAACCAATATATTAAATTTTTGCGCCGAGTCACGATAGGCAGGAGTTTGTTAAGTGTCGAGATCTAAAACTGTTCGGC
The DNA here is from genome assembly GCF_013731165.1 of Rhagoletis pomonella. Lineage (NCBI taxonomy): Eukaryota > Metazoa > Arthropoda > Insecta > Diptera > Tephritidae > Rhagoletis > Rhagoletis pomonella. The sequence goes on from NW_023458563.1 coordinate 19,104,364, forward strand.
TACAGAACTAAATTCATCAGCTGATTTTATGTCTTTATGTTAATAATTCATTTATTGAGAGAGGATAGTTGGTATCGATTTCTTAATGCTGGAAAGCGAATCAGATATATCAAATGTGATGGAATGAAAGATAAAATCCTGCAATAAGTAACGGAGTGGCTCATGTAATTTAAAATTAGTTTTACAAGTTTTCAAAAAAAGGGGATAACAGTGTCTTGAATCACGGGAGGGAGCATTAAGGCTAACTTCACCCAGAAGAAGCGGCGTTGAAATTGAGCCTGTCAGTAATTTAACCATACGAATTGTACCAAGCATTTGCCTGCGACTGACAAGTGTAGGCAGATTAATAAGTTTTAATCGGCTTGTTACTATTATATTGAGACTCCCAACGGAAATTTCTTAAAGCAAAAAGTAGGAATTGTTTTTGAATTGATTC
>NW_023458563.1:19104899-19105138 GCF_013731165.1 Rhagoletis pomonella
GAATCGGTCTAACTAATGTTGTAAACAGGGTTTTAGTGATATAAGGGCCACTAAATTCTTTTGACCATCGTTTCACAAATGCAAGTACACCTTTAGCCTTGTTGACTGTCACATTAATGTGAAGATTAAAATTAAGCTTAGGATATTCTGCCATTGTTTCTTTTAACTTGCTTAAAATAAATAGCCTTTATGTTATATGTATATTTATCTAAATAGATATTATTTCGTAAATATAATTT
>NW_023458563.1:19105148-19108240 GCF_013731165.1 Rhagoletis pomonella
GCTACTTTGGACGCTGTTCCGTTAGAATTGAGAGATTTGATAGAAGCCTGGCTGTCATAATAGATAGCAATAGGCCATCCTGGCGTATGGCGTTTAATTCTGCTTGAAAAACACTACAATGGTCCGGTATGCGAAAGCTGAGGTTTAGCGCGAGTTCGTCAGAGTAGATCCCGCTACCTACTCTCTTGTTAAGCTTGGAACCATCTGTATATATGGCCGTAGACCCTGGGTTCAGGTCTGTGGCCCCTTCCCATTCGTTCCTCTCTGGGATCCTTGTGGAGAATTTGTTGTCTAAGCAGAGTAGAGGAGTGGTATAATCTATCTGTCGTAGATTATCCGGTAGAGTTTTAAGTAAGTTAAGTAAGAGGTCTCTCCACGGCTGGATTGTATTTAACCTGACCGCACTGCAGCCGGCACGAAATATTCCATAGAGATCCACAGGTGGAAGATTTAACATTATTTCCAGAGATTTGGTAGGTGTAGAGTGGGCAGTGCTCCCGTGACTAGCATGGCAGCCGTCTTCTGCACCCGTTCCACCTTGGCTCTGGACAAAGCGCAGGCCACGATACGGTGACCCCATAGAAAAGGATGGGTCTTATCACAGCTATGTACATCCAGTGTAGTATGTGTGGTTTTATTCCCCATTTTTTGCCTATTGCCGTCTTACTGGCATAAAGGGCGGTATTGGCCTTTCTGGAGCGGTCTTCAATGTTTCGCTTCCAGTCAAGTTTTTTTACTAGACTAATTCCAAGGTATTTGACCTCGGTTGAGAGAGTAAGTGCCACTCCGTTAGAGGTTTAAATAAGGGAGTTTTACACTTCCTTGTGAAAAGTACCATTTCCGTTTTGGTAGGATTGATGCTAAGTCCACATTCTTTGGACCAGATGTTTACCAGACCGAGTGCGTTTTGCAATAACTCACTCAGGACCTGAAGATATTTGCCCGTTGCCACGATTGCTATGTCATCAGCGTACGCTATGGCTTGGCAACCGGTGCCCTTTAGGCTTAGAAGTTGGGTGTTCACTGTTAGATTCCAGAGCAGAGGGGAGAGAACGCCCCCTTGGGGGTGCCTCTGGTCACATACTTTGTGATGGAACCATCGCCCAGTTCTGATAGAAGGAGCCCAACAAAATCTACCAGACCCCGCTGCACTTCCGCCATAAGAAGGGAGTAAACAACAGACTTCGGGTAGACATTGTTGAAAGCACCCTCGATATTGAGAAAAACTCCGAGCGTGTATTCCTTTCAGGCCAATCCTTTTTCAATCGTCGATACGATTTCATGGTGTGCGGTATCCACGGATTTTCCTTTGGAATATGCATGTTGGTTCGGGGAGAGGTTGGAATTTTTTATATTCCGTCGAATATATTCGTCTATGAGCCTCTCTAGATTTTTAAGGAAGAATGAAGTGAGGCTTATAGGCCTTCGTTTTCACATGTGCGGCCTTGCCTCCTTTTGGTAAGAATACAAATTTTGGCTTTGTCCACTCATGTGGTATGTGAGTCAGGGCTAGGCAGGATGTAAAAATCTGAGAAAGCAGGGGGCACAGTATGTCCTTAGCTTCCTGTAGTTGAACGGGAAAAATTCCGTCAAGGCCCGGAGATTTATAGGGCTGGAAGGACATTAAAGCCCATTCCACCCTCTCCTCACTAACGACGTCCCTAACGGTATCACCCAGAGACAAGTAGGTCCTAGGACCGGGCGAAAAGCCGGAGGTGTAGTCCGAGCAGCCCGGGAAGTGAGTGCTCATAAGGACCTCCAGCATTTCGTTACATGATGTCGTCCAGTCACCGTTAGGCTTCTGGATAGAGTTCATACTCGAAGAGGATTTCGAGAGAACTCTCCTCAGCCTGTTGGGTTCAGAGTTCTCTTCTATGTTATTGCAGAAGTTTTGCCGAAGATTCGCGTTTGGCCTTCTTTATGGCCTTCTTGAAAACTTTGAGTGCGTCTTTGTATGGTTGCCAAAGACCTGTTTGCTTAGCATGATTGAAAAGCCTCCTGCTGTTCTTCCTCAGTGCTAAAATCTCAGGATTCCACCACTGGGGTTTCTTTTTGCCCTTCGGGAGGGTGCTTGGGCAGGAGGTTTTGAAAGCAGCATTACAGGCATTTGTCACAAAGTTCACTGCTTTAGTAGCTTTTTGCGAAAAGTTGTTTTGCCATACTTATCACTTAAAAAGGATTTTAGCAAAAGTTTGTTGATTTTAGTTAAATAAATCACTTATTTCAAAGCAATTTTTATTAATTTTGAAGATAAATCTAATATGTGGAAAGTGAAGCAAAACGAAGTAAAATTAAGTGAAAAACTCCAATTGAAGTGACAGCGGCAGCACTGACACTGAGGTTCAAATAACCAATCGACTAAATATCGCAAAATAATCTCTTATGGTACTTATCTTAATTTTTGAGTAAGGCGAGAGTCATCGCCCTTCTCTAACCCGCAATAGAATACTAAGATAATCAGATTCTCTGAAACGCATATTTATCGAAATTTTAAAATTATACAAAATTAAAAATAAAGAAATGATATCGTTCAAAATTGTTATTGTAAAAAATTGAAAATGGGAATACGTGTGTGAGATTCAGTTTTACATTAGGGCTGTTCAGGATGTTGTGGAAATGGTCTTGGATTTGCTGTTGGAATTGCATTTGCATATTTTTTGCTTGCTGCCATGGCAACCGAATATGCAAATCCAAGGGCATATGCACAAGATCCTGGACAGCCCTATTTTAAAATTGCTCAATGTAAAATTTTAAAAATCTTTCCGTGGAAATATGTACATCGAATGATTCTTAAATCTGAAATGTTTGTTCAAAGTTTCAGAAAGATCCCTTAATTTGATTGTAAATTGTTTCTGTACGATTATTTTTATATACACTTGTGATCAGCTAATTAAGCCAGCAACATTTTGATCAATTTTGGCTATTTTTCTTTTGTTTATTATTTTTCCATAAAAGTCTAGCTCATTATATAACAAACACCACATAAATCCAGATTTCAAACTTTGTGCAAAAATTATGAAAAATCTGCAAAGTTTCAGCTAAATTTTCAACTTTTTATTCAGATTTTTTAGAATTTTTTCGAGTATGCAGTT
>NW_023458563.1:19108340-19111645 GCF_013731165.1 Rhagoletis pomonella
CAACTTTTGTCGACTTGTAAATTACATTGAATGGCACCCATATTTACAATAACACATGGTTGCAAACTGACACATAACATGTGTTGCCATATTGTACAAAATAATACATACAAAAAAGGCAATGTTTAAAAAGGAATACAGGGGAAATCAATACAAAAGAAAATGAAAATTTACCGCTACTTTTATTCTGGGCGTGTATTATTATCAATGAGGGTTTCCGGTCACGAACCCCTGTGCAAAAATATTGCCCATGACGTAGGCGGTGTTGGTCCCGCCCGATTTGTTTGCTTTAAGTTCGGCCGAAGGCCGCCTACGCAGAAAGGTGTTCTCTGCAAACGGTGTTCAGCTCCTTTTCTTCGCAAAACAGAAAGGTGAATTCTACTGCCTGAGGGTTATAATCCCTAAGTGCGGCCGTAGACCGCCTACGCAGAAAGGTGTTCTCTGCAAAAGGTGTTCAGCTCTTTTTCTTCGCAAAACAGAAAGGAGAATTCTACTGCCTGAGGGTTATAAACTTTAAGTTCGGTCGAAGGCCGCCTACGCAGAAAGGCGTTCTCTGCAAACGGTGTTCAGCTCCTTTTCTTCGCAAAACAGAAAGGAGAATTCTACTGCCTGAGGGTTATAATCCCTAAGTGCGGCCGAAGGCCTCCTACGCAAAAAGGTGTTCTCTGCAAACGGTGTTCAGCTCCTTTTCCTCGCAAAACAGAAGGAAGAATTCTACTGCCTGAGGGTTAAAATCCCTAAGTGCGGCCGAAGGCCGCCTACGCAGAAAGGTGTTCTCTGCAAACGGTGTTCAGCTCCTTTTCTTCGCAAAACAGAAAGGAGAATTCTACTAAGTGAAAATTCGGAATTAAAAATCCGCTTTTATTATTCCAAATTCCAGTCTGGTAGCAACAAGTTGTATGTTATTTTGCTATCATATTCATCGTTTATATGAAAACTTTAACAATAAATTATATAAGAACTATAGGGTTGCTAGAAAAAAGGGAAGGGAAAAGGGAAATCAGGGGGTCCTATTCTACCCCCACTCATCCCCCCTTTTTCTAGAATTTGCCGTCCGTCTACTAAAATTTTCCCAATCTTGTAGTCAAATTTCAAAATGGGCATATTATATTCCAAAAAAAGTAATTTTGCTGCCTTTTCTCCCATCAGGCAATTTCTTAGAGGCTCGTATATAAGGCCGGCTGCACTAAAACACTGCTCACTTGGAACGGCGGGTGGAGCTCTCAAATATTTGCTGCCCAGAACTGTCAATTTGTCGTATTTTTGTTTAGTTTTCCACCAATCGAAAGTATTTCATCGAGATGAGCCCGTTTTTCTTTAAGATAGGCCTTCAATTGAGCTTTTATTAAAATTTTTTTAACGTCTCCAGATTTTACATCCGAGCCTTTGCTTTCGTTGGAGGAATCTAAAATTATTTCTAGGTTGCTTATACGACTTTTTAAAGGCCCATCAATGTTGCTTGATATACTACTTAACTGTTTAGCGCCTGAAGCTAAAAGCCGGGTATTGCCTGCACGCTGGTTAGACAGACTTACCCTGGCATTCAGTAAGCGGTCTCTAGTCACTAATAGTGATTTTTGGTGGTGAACTGGGATTTTGAGACTATTTGGTATTCAGTACGCTGTCTCACGTCTCTAGCCCAAAAAAAAGTCACTAATTTGTCAGCAGGCTAAGAGCAGGTCTCAAAAATAAAAATATGGTGAAAAAGTTAATTGCTTTCCATTTTATTAAAAAAAAAACGCGAATACGAAGCGAGGAAATTTTTTCAATAAGAATTTCGTTAGGAAATAAACCAAAATGCTTTAATATCATACAAATCATTGAAAAAAAGTTATTATTTTTTTAACATTAAAATCTAAAGATTATTAAAAAAAAAATTAAACTAAAAAAAATACTAAATAAAAAAAATATAAAAAATCCTCTACGCCCGAGGAGCACTCGAACCCGGACCCTCTCGACCGGCAGCCCTATGCTCGGGCATTGCGACTCTTCGGGCGGCGCGCCAAAAGGCATACATAAACGCTATCAGTGTTTGTTTTCACCACACGTTTTGGTGAACTTTTTGTGACTCTCTCCTACTGAACAGCCAAATCATCTCAAGTCACAAAAATAGTCACAAATTGCTAATCTCAAATTTAGTGACTTGAGATGAGACTGAATTACTGATTCCCAGGGTTAGAGCCATTTCAACAACATTAGTGTGGACACTGCCCATGTACACATTCGCATTCTCAAAACATTCGTATCATTTGATGCGAATGCGAATGTGTAAAATGATGCGAATCATTCGCATAACGAATGCGAATGCAAATATTCGCCACATCCCTGGTATGTATTGTGTACGAGAGTGCCGTTTTTGTGTTTGTGTTGTGTATATGTTTATTTATAAACGTATGTGTTCCTTTTCTTTTGTACGGTTTTATTGATATAGGTATCTGTACTGAAATGTTTTCGGGCGGTACTAGCTCTTACTGCCAATATAGGAGTATTACATATAGGCATGCGCCCCACGCTTTTCATTTCCAATCTCAAAAATGGTTTATAATGACTTTTGCTAAAATTTCAAAATCAAAAGTTACTTTTTAGTCCATTTATAAAACCACGCATATTAAAAAGTTTATTTTATTTATTTTCTACTTGTTAGTCTTGTATGTATAAAATTTTGCAATAGATATTAAAATAATTCAACGATATTAATAGATTGATGCACACACATGCATGTGCATATGTATGTACATCATTGATGGGTACTGCCGTGCCCGCGGGCAAAGCTCTTTTAAACTTTCTATACATTTTGTACAAGAATGATAGAGTACAAGATTGCGCCGATTGCAGCAGAATTCGTGAGAGTAATTTTAGCGTGACGTCATCGTATAGTTGACAACTGAGAGCGGCGAGAATAAGGGCGATTAGTGATGTGCTGAATTGTCCCCAATACTCGGTATCCAATACTTAAAAATGATTTCGGTACCCAATACATACTTCCTTTTCGGTATCCGATACCGATTCTTTACATTACACCTTCGCCATTATATGCATATCAGGTTTAGAAAAAACTTTCATTACTAATTTATATGATATCGGCTAAAACACTTGAATTTATCGCAACAGAGAAATATTATTTTATCAGTTTTAACCTTAGTCGATCCAAGGTTCAAGAAAAATGCTTTGACGGATGAAGAAGCTTTTCAGGGAGGAGATTTAACCAGTTAGCGACAAGTTTCGGATCGATATCGCACTTGTTGGCGTAAAAATATTGGGGCACCGAAATTGCGCATATGGAAACTGTGCATTTAGACATTATT
>NW_023458563.1:19111745-19120789 GCF_013731165.1 Rhagoletis pomonella
TGTACAAGTAACATGAAATTAAATCGAAAATAGTATATAACATTCCCGATTTTTGTGATATTTTTTTAATAATTGCAAATAGAAAAGTCCCATGTGTTTGTGTTTTTATGTGAAAATATTTTTTGATACAAAAATCCTTTTCCCCGGTGATTTCCACAAATACTGTGAAAATAAATCGAAAGGTTATATAGCATTTTTCGATTTTTGTAATATGTTGTTAGATTTTCAATTATAAAACTATTGGTATTAGATTTTTTTTGTGAATAGTTTTTAGGGGAAAAAATAATTTCTTCTCGGTGATTTGTACACACAACGTTCAAATAAATCGACAATATTATATAACATTTTCCAATTTTTGTGTTATTTTCAAGTAAAAAACTATTGGTATTGGACTAAAAAAAAACGTGTGAAAAGAATTATTTTCCTTTTTTTTGTAGAGATCTCACAAAACTAAGTCGAAAGTCTGTATGAATTTTTTCCATATTTTCGATATTTATGGAAATAATTCAGTTTTTAATTATTTTCGACTTGGAAACTTTTTTTAAAAATACTTAAAATCTGAAAACGTCGGATTTTCGCAGCAATTAGTAAAGATCACGCTAATCTAAGCCGAAACTATTTAACAAATTTTTCAATATTTTCAATATTTATTCAGTTTTCAAACATGTTCTAATAAAGTCGTGTAAGTTGCCATTGGATGGGTGGCAGCTCCGATACTCATGTGCATATTTGTCCACCACATTGTCATTTACATATCTAATTTATTAATAACTAAACCTAAATTTATAAAGCACATATTTGTAAACTTCATTTCATTACCTATTTCTGCTACCAAATTTTTCATGCATCCAAAAAGACAAACAAATGAGAATGTAAGTATGTATGCATTTATAAATGTACATATAAACATACATATACACGATTGTTCTGCTTTCGTCTTCCCCTCGCCGCTTCCATCTTCACAAATTATTCAATTTCTGCGAATCGGCACCAGATTGGCACGTGCGCGAAACCATTAACCCCATGTTTGCGAAATATTTACATTTTCGCATAAGTTTGCATTTAATAAAGCAATACTCGTAAATTTTGTATGGTGAATAATATTAATTAATTTAAAATTCTGCATATAACCATGTTCTCGACGATACATGTAACTTTCATAAAGATTAAACATAAAAGTTGTGATTCATTAACAGTTGCAACCAGCTGAAACCAAAAAAACTATGTCCGCTAAATGGGTTAAAATCAAACTGGAATTTACATTTTTTACACGCATACATGCATACATTCATATACACATGTACAGTGGAGTACCACTAGCTTGGACATGGCATTGCTTGGACTTTGATGTGTTTGAAACTTTTATGGTACTGAAGATTTGCTTACGGTTGAAAAATATTAAAAATCGTCGGTGCATATATGAAAATATATTTTTATAAAGGCTTTGAAGTATAGAAAATTTTAATATTAAAAAATAAATAAAATAATTTTTTTGTATATATATAAATTTTGTTCAAGGCACATTGACCCACCTGTACAAATATTGTGTCGCGGCATGGACAAAAATTTTACAATTTCGGACCGAAAAATATGAAAACGAGCTAAGTTGCCACGTTACATCTGTGAACTTCCGATAAAACCACATATTTTTGCGATTTTAGAAGTTTTGATTTTATTAAAAAAAAATCAATGTAATTTCCTGCAGAAAACGTACACTTTTATTTAATGTTTATTAAAATTACATCTCGAAAACTAGTTAATGATTGAAATATTGATATGTAACATAAAAAAAGAGTGTTTTGCCAAAAATTACCAAAAATTTCCAAAATTCGAGATAACTTATTTTACTGGTTATAGAGAAATAGTTGCAACTTTTCACTTGGCTGGCCGAGATTTCTTCATTTTAAGATTTTAGAATTTTTGTGTCGGATTGAATAAGTTGAGCTTGTTGGTGATGAATTTGCGGGGAGATGTGCTGCGGTTATTTTTATGAATGAATTTACTTGGCCTTGAGAAATACGCGCATGCGGTTATGAAAGAAATAGTTATTGTTGTATTTGAGTATGCGTGTAATTATGTGCGTATGTATGTATGCTGCCGTGAGTTGTAAATATGTACATTTGTGTGTATGTGCGTAGTATTTTGGCAGTAATATGCACATACATACATATATATGTATGCATGTAAAAACTTTATCAGATAATGGAGTACGTATGTACATACATATGCATGGGGAAATGCATTTTCATTTGACTCCAAAACTATTGGGGCACATTCGTATATGAAATAAAGTCTACTCTAAGTTTAAGTTTGTCAGTCCCAAATAAGAAGAAAGTTAGTTGCATCTTTTTTTTTCACAGATGCCTAGTCCACTCAAAGTGATATGAAAAAGCTGCAACTAACTTTAGTGTCGGTTTTATTTTAACTATGCATATGCCCCATTATTTACATATAATACGAGTATAGAAGTGAAAAATGATAATGCACAGTTTTTCTCAATATAAATAACTTTTCGACAAAAACAACTTTGAAGTTAACACGTGCAGTGCAATCAATGCATTTGTGCGTTCTTTGTCAATGTATCCATCTTTGAAGTGGATTTGTGAGAAAACTAAGGCAGCTAGAAAACTGCGGTTTGTTGCATTGAAAATAGCGTACCTATAAACTACCACTAGAATCGTTAAAAATATAAAAACCGATTTTCGTCGCTTTTAATGCCGACACCAAATCACCAAACAGTGCGCATTTGCGTTTTTTGGTCAATGTGTCCATCTTTAAAGTGAATTTGGGGAAAAACTAAGGCAGCTAGAAAACTGCGGTTTGTTGCATTGAAAATAGCGTAGCATCTACCATATGAATCGGTAAAAAAGTAAAAGTCGATTTTTTCAACCCAAATGCCGACGGCAAATCACCCACGAATTTGCCAATTGCATACTACATATTTGCATAACTTTCACTTTTTAGATTCACAAAATTGTATCCCGCATACATATGCATGTACACAATATGTACATATTACATATTCCGACCTATGCATGTATTTATTTTAAATAATTAACCAATTTAAAGAACAATAAAAGCTTTGTAAAATCGTAAAAAGCCGTCAGCATTTCGCGTCTAACAAAAAAAACATGCATTTGCTTTGATGAGACAATTTCTGTTAAATTTATTTTGCTTCTGGCTGGGCTCTGTTAAAATTCGATTGTCTCTTGCTGGCCGCTCTTAAAATGCGCTTCGCCAGTTTTGTTGGTATTTGACAGTTTCCACGCTGATCCGTTCTTGGACCTTCTCTATAAATATACGTTCTCTGTTTTCTCACTGCAAATTCACAACTGTCAACTCATTGTTCTTCGCCATATTCTTTGTTTACCCGTTGCCACAAATGTCATTCTGCGGGAATGCGCAATCTTGTATTCTATCGTTCTTGGGTTGGACAGTGGTGAAGAATAAGAAGAATAATAAGCGGAAGAAGTCAATCAAGAATGATAGAATACAAGATTGCGCCGATCAGAGAGGATTTTTGAGAATAACTTTTGTGTGACGTCACACTGGTGCAATTGAGAGAGAGAAATGCCAAAACGTGAGCAAGAATGGAAGAAGAAGAAAAAATGTTGCAAGGAAAACGTAAACAAGTTGCACCAGTGTGACGTCATGCAAACAACGATTCTGTCAAATTCGTTAAAAGAGGAATAGCGGTCCGAGATCGGCGCAACCTTTGTATTCTCTCAATCGTGGAAGTCAATGGTTGTTGTTGGCTCAAGTGATAACACTGAACTGAAGGTTGCTGCTCGCATGAAATGGGTACATCTGCCCTCGTTTGAGTCTTCGGTTGCTGCTGATGACATAAAAGACTATGTAGCAAATCATGCATGCATTGATATTAACTCTTTGTCCTGCTTTCCGCTGATAAAAAAAGACAACCCAGTGGACAATCACAAGCATAAGCGAGTCAATTTCAAGTTAGGTGTTTCATCAACAAATTTTGAGAAAATCTTAAATGCGTCGCTTTGGCCAGCCAATGTTAAAATAAGACCATTTCGTTTTTTTCAAAAACAGGCAGTTCAAGCACAACCAATGTGACATTGAACGACTCGGGTGAATTTACAGAGAGCAATTATGGGCTGAATGTCTATTATCACAACATCTCTGGCCTAAGAACTAAATCCCATATTATCAATCAGTTTAGCACTGAAGAGGCTTATGATATCATTGTCATCGTTGAGACGTGGCTGACATCGGACTTTTTTGACAGTGAACTCTTCGATTTAAATCTGTACGACGTATTTCGTAAAGACCGCGATGTTGCTAAGACGGGCTGCGTAAGAGCAGGCGGTGTTCTAATTGCTGTCAAAAGAAGATTTCGTGCCTTTACAGTGACGCTTAAAAATGACGATTCGTTGCTTGATCAACTTTGCGTGTGCATCAAGGGCTCTAAAACATATGGTTGGCTTTATTTAATTGCCTCGTATATTCCGCCTAGTAGCAACTCGGAGTTATATAAGGCGCATGTGGACAATATTACTGCTTTACCTGTAGATAATTTAAATGATAATCATCTCTGTGTGTTGGGTGACTTCAATTTGTGCAACATTAGATGGTGTAATACTTCTGCTAATTCAGTTCTCACCGCTAATAACGTCGTTACTCTTCTGGAATCTCACCTTATAGATAGTTTTCTTAGCATAAACCTTAAGCAAATCAACGGTATTTTCAATCAGTTAAACAGACTGTTAGATCTTATTTTTGTGAATGATAATATTAATTATTGTATATCAAAATGTATTTCTCCAATTTCCGATGCAGGTATTCATCATGTCCCTTTAGATATTAAGCTAAAGTTTTATGAGTTTTTACCTTTATCGCATATTGACATAACAGCTTTCAATTACGCATCCTGTGATTATCCTAGTTTAAATAACTCCCTTTTAGAATTTAATTGGCATGAATTATTATCCGACTTGGGCACACACAGCTGTTTTTCTTATTTCAAATCAATAATGCAGGAATTTTGCCTTAATAACATACCTTTGAAAAAGAAACGATTTTATAAGTCACCTTGGTATAATAAGCACTTAAAGAAATTAAAAAATCTGAAAAACAAATATTTTAAGAAATTTAAAGCAACAAGTAACTATTCATTTTTTGTAAATTACCAGCATTATCGGAAGAAATTCAAGACTTTAGATAATCTGCTTTACAAAAATTATATTCGTGGTACTGAGCGGAATATTAAAGTTAATCCGAAGTCGTTTTGGAACTTCATAAAATCAAAAAAGTCGTGTTCAAGTATACCTACGTCGGTGATGCTGGATAATAAATTTGCTAGTACACCTGCCGAGGCAGCTAACATATTTGCCGAATTTTTTATGTCAAATTATGTCTCAGATGATGAGGAGTCCCCTGACTTTTCTTCCGAGATATCCTCATTTCTAAATTTTGGCATGTTACACATTTCATGTGAAGACATTACCAAGGCGATGCTTTCTCTCAAACCGTCGTCGCAAACAGATGCTGACGGGCTTTCATCAATCTTGCTCAAAAACTGTCCGGCGTTAGCAATTCCTCTGCAGGTTATATTTAATAAGTCCTTATCTTCAGGCACCTTCCTGAAGGAATGGAAACTTACTACCATCACACCATTTTTTAAAAGTGGACGAAAAAATGATGTTCGCAACTATAGGCCGATTTCCAAGTTGTCGACCATCTTGAAACTTTTTGAATCCATACTTAAGGATAAGATTTATTTTGCGGTTAAGTCTTTGATCAACCCAAACCAGCATGGTTTTTCCGCTGGTCTGTTGCTACTTCAGGTGTTCCCCAAGGAAGCATCTTGGGGCCCCTTCTCTCTGTCCTTTTTATCAATGACATCAGTAAATGTTTTTCTTCAAATTGTCTGCTTTATGCCGATGATTTGAAAATTTTTTCAACTGCTAAGGACTCAGTGGATGCTCGGAAGCTACAATGTGATCTGGATAATCTCCATCGCTGGTGCGAGAGGTCGCGTCTCTCCGTAAATATTAAAAAATGTTTCCATATAACGTTTTCTCGGCGTCATACCAATTTTGACACAACATACAACATTGCTAATCATGCACTACAGAATGTTACAGAGTTTAAGGACCTCGGAGTTATTTTCGACTCGAAATTTTCGTTCAGTAGTCATATTAACTTTATACTCTCAAAATCGTATTCAGTTCTGAGCTTCATTCGTCGCAATTCATCCGAGTTTTCGGATCCATGTACCTACAAACTGCTATATACGGCTCTTGTCCGTTCGCATTTGGAGTATGCTGTTATCGTTTGGAGACCGTTTGACCAATTTTCGATATCAAGAATTGAACGTGTTCAAAAAATATTTCTTAAGCATGCATTACGTTCCCTACGGTTCGAGGCTCCTGTTCCATCCTACAATTCTCGGCTTATGCTTATTAATCTAGACTCTCTAGAAAAGAGAAGGACGGTCCTTTCACTGTCGTTCACTTTCAATATTAATAATGGTATCATTGATTGTCCAGCTTTACTTGAGCGGATAAGCTTTAATGTTCTGCAAAGAAATCTTCGCTTTTTTTACCCTTTTTACGGCGAAAACTATAAGACTATATTTGCAAGTAATGCCCCTATTGCTCGTGCTCTTCGGGATTTTAATGTATTATCTAATTCAAACCTGCTTGATTTTGCTTTATCTAGATCAAATTTTGTAAAAATACTGAATGTAATTGTTTAATACGGTATTTATGCATAATTTAATAATATTCTAATTGCCAATTTGGGCGTGTTTATATTTTTGTCTAGTCTGTAAGGTACTTTGTACTGTAGATTATTAAATAAATGAAATGATATGAAATAAATCAGCGCATCTGGCCACCCTAGTTATCGAGGAATTTTTTTCGTCTTTTTTTCTTTGGAGATATAATCTGTCAAAGTTTGCATTTTTTCGTGATTCTGACTAATCATATACTTATTCAAATCGTTATATCTCGGGTTCTGCTGATCGTAGAGACTTAATGTAATTTTTAAACTAAGAAACGGGCCGAACATTTCTATATGTATATAAGATGGTCAAGATTGTCCTACAGCTAACTTAGCTATTAACAGTTCAGCTTTTTGAAGTTGATTTGCATAGTGAAGACCAGTCAATTAGGGAATTAATATTATACCATCGTAATCCTTGTTTAATTCTTTATAAAAAAACGTGGTTTAAAAAAATGGGGGTTTTTCAAGAACTATTTTTGAAATATATTTCTTTATGACGATATGTTTTATCTTGTGAGACTCAACAATTATTTGTAATTTTTTTCGAAAACTTATGTTAGGATATATTTGGTAAGGTGTTAAACATCGGGTTTTTGCACAAAGTAAAATTTTATTGCGGGTTCTGATAGAATACCTATCCAGATATAATATTTGTATGGCAAGATTTTTCTTTAAGGCGACAAACCCCTAGAAATGACTAAGATTAGCAAAACGCAGAGTGTATTGCGGATTTCGGCAGAATATCGCTTCGTTAATAATATTTGTTCCACAACTGCATTATAGCCCATTCAAATTTCGTATAACAAAGTGCAAGTTTGAAGTTGCTAGAAAATCGCGTTGATTTTTGGTATTTTTTTCACGCAAGTTATTCCATACAAAGTATGTTCGATAATTATTTTTTGTATGGAGAAAATGAGCAACACCTTCCACTAAAAAAATTGCCAAAAATGCGATTTTCTAGCGAGTTCAAACTTGCACTTTATTATACTAAATTTGAATGGGATATAAAACTGCATACTTAGAATTTTTCTAGAAAGTCTGAATAAAAAGATGCATATTAGTGTGCAAATATAAGTTTAGCAAAAAGTTTAGAAATCTTACTTTTATGTTTTTCGGTGTAAAATGGACTATATTTCTATAACAAATTATTGAAAATAAATTAGAATAAAAAACTTTGCATATATTGGGAAAAATTCACTGTGCCAATACTTTTGTTCGTCACTGTATGTACGTCAGCCATGGGCAGATAGAGCTTTACTCTCCTCGCGCCTACACAAAATGCACGGTGGAGAGAATACAGAAGGTGGCGCCGATCGCAACACCGCTAATCGGCTCTCAGTAAATTTGACAGAATCAGCTGTTTTGCTGACGTCACAGTCGAGATGACAGCAGTAGTGATGTGCTGAGTCAATACTTTCAAGTATTGATCGATATCCGGTACCGATTTAAAAAGTATCCAGTACTCGATACTCGGTACCAAAACATTTAGATTTCGAATAAAAGCGCACACAGGCCAAAGATATGGAAAAAATGGCTCAGGGGAGACTCGCCTATCAAAACCAGAATGTAGGAGCTAACAGAGCTTTTAATACTAATTCAAATGAAAGATGTATATATGTCGGTTTGAAGCCATAACGCCGAGAAACTCTTACTTGTTTGAAGCATTTTTTTCCAGCTGAATCGGACGATATCATTTTTGGAGGCCTGGGGCAGATTCTTTAACCAGTTAACGACAATTTTCGAATTGGTATCGGTTTCGTTGACGTATGATATGAAATATTTTGGCACCCTGAAATTCTGCATATGGAAACTGTGCATACGAAATAATGCATATGAAAAAAACCGAAATAATGCATATATGCACAGTTTCGGTTGAAAACCGCAAAAGGCATATTAGAAAAACCGAAATTATGCATAAGCACTCTTTCGTTTGAAAACCGAAATAATGCATATGAAAAAAACCGAAATAATGCATATATGCACAGATCCGGTTGAAAACCGAAATAATGCATATGAAAAACCCGAAGTAATGCATACATGCACAGTTTCGGTTGAAAGCCGAAATAATGCATATGAGAAAATACCGAAATTATGCATATGCATACTTTCGTTTCAAAACCGAAATAATGCATATGAAAAAAAAACGAAGTAGTGCATACATGCACAGTTTCGGTTTAAAACCGAAATAATGCATATGGCAAAAACCGAAATAAAGCATACATGCACAGTTTCGGTTGAAACCGAAATAATGTCTAAATGCACAGTTTCCATATGCGCAATTTCGGTGCCCC
>NW_023458563.1:19120889-19129795 GCF_013731165.1 Rhagoletis pomonella
TCGGTAACCGTTATACCAATTTGTACCAAACTCGGTGTGGTTATTGTGCTTGCAACATAGAAGCAAAGCGTTGAAAATTATTGATATCGGACTAAAATTGAGGCCGCTTTTCATATAACGGTAAATTTCAGAACTGCTTGAAACTTCAAAATTTTGAAATTTAAGGACTCTAATTTACTCAAAATTGATACGCCCCAGCTTAACATGTAGCGGCAGGTTTCGGAAAGGTGAAAAACATATATTTAATACTTGCGCCGGGTATTTAATGTCCGGCATTCGTTGTATTTAACCGGAGCTTCCGATTTCTGTTAATCAGACATTGAACAACGGGCCCTAAGGCCCAATTTCAAATGAATATTTAAACGGCACTTAAGTTTAGTTGTGGCTTGCTGTTTAAATGCGTCGCTTTCGTTGGGCTTCAGATCAACTTTATTTAAATATGCCAACCAATTGGTAGCACTGCTGATTGTTCCTTGAAATTGTTGTTGCATTTGCATGTTTGTTTACATTTTGTGCTGAACAGCTGACTGTTTTTTGGTGGGATTTGGTGGGATTGATTAAACAACCTACCAATCAATCTTGGTTGTTTGGTACAAACCCAGGGTTGCATATCTCATATTTAAATAGCCAATATTGGTCATTTAAGTTCAGATTAAATGTATGATCTGAAAATGAATTGTGAAAGTTAATCAAATATCTCTACTTAAGTAGGCCATTTGAAATTGGGCCTAAGCCTTTTGACCACTTCGGTATGTTAATTATAGACAATTATTTTCCGTATATCTTTACCATCCCATGGCACACGGCTATGCAGCATTATCCACATCACCTTAACAGTATTCAGAAGAAACACATCGTACACAGGGCGGCCAACTTGGCTCAAACCGTGCCATTCTGGGCCGTATCAAATGACACTTAATTTTTCAATTTGGCGCTTTTTAAAAATAATAATATTTCAATTCATTTTTGGGAAATCCTTTGGGTGTACTTCTTTTTGTCAACTAACGGATTGTACGGATTTGTACATTTTGGCAGTGAAAGAGTGGTGTTGTTTAGAAATCTGAGTTCAGCTCAATAGAAGAATTTCCGAACAACACCACTCTGTACCTGCCAAAATGTACAAATCGAGTGATCCCTGCTTAAGATGAAGACAAGCATAGGGAGCTGCGAAAACGTTAAAATTTAAAGCTAATATAAGTGCATAGCATACGTATATATCGTCGATGGTTCCAAAACTGCCCATCGATCAGTTGCAAAACCGCCTAAATAGCCATTGTGACAAAAACGAGATTTGGTAACCCTAAACTCCAGGCATCGAGATTTATGCATAAGAATTGTAAAATCGTTACTAAAACAACAGATTTGTAAAATAATAGCAAGAGAAATTACCGCCTATCAAGGCAATGGCTCCAAAGAAACACCGTTTTTTCGCTCTAATATAAAATTTGAGTGCCTAAAATAGGTGTTTTTGCAATTGGTCGATGGGCGACTTTGCAAAAACATCGCCGTTTTGTATATCCGTACATATGTACATCAGCGTTGCCGTTTTGGTCCAAAATTAGTAGCTTCATTCTCCGTTGGTAGCTTGGTTGGTTTGATGAAGCTTTTGATAGGCAAAAATGTTTTGAAAATACAACCAAATTGAACATTAAAATTTGTTCGCTTAATTTGCGTTTACGCGTTCAAAACACTGCTTTCACTTTGCTTACACGTATAAGATTTCTTTATTTTTTCTATATTTTATTAAGCAGACAATTTTCTGCAAATAGAAACTCACTTCCCAAAGCTATGACCGATTAGCTGTACAAATTAACGAGAAATTACTTATCGTCTTGAAAGAGAAATTGGTGATAGGCAATTTACAAAGTGTGAGTGTATTGGTAAAAAAGGGCGAGTGTATGCAAATTGAATCAAATTATGAAATTCTTTATTGAAATGCATAAAATGTCTGCTTTTGTTTTTTCACATACATAAAAAATTTTTAGATATAAATTTAATCAATCTCACATTTTACAAAAGTTTTTTATACAATACGTTAATTTTTTTATTTAAAGGCCCGAATTTCTTTTGTTTAATTTTAAAGATTGGTGTGAATGGTTAACCAATACTGTAAGCAATATTTTGTGTAGTTTTAATTTTTACTGCTAACTTGTGTAGCTAAAAGCCCCCCAAACTCGAGAAATCTTGTTTTAATGATGAACAAATTTTGGTAGTTCAGAAACT
Organism: Rhagoletis pomonella; assembly: GCF_013731165.1. NCBI lineage: Eukaryota > Metazoa > Arthropoda > Insecta > Diptera > Tephritidae > Rhagoletis > Rhagoletis pomonella. Next base: position 19,123,113 of record NW_023458563.1, read on the forward strand.
GATTTGGTAGGCGTTTTGGTACCTAAAAATATTTTCAAGTGGCAACACTGATGTACATATGTACGCTCTTAAAACGAATGCACGAGAAATTAAAATTTTTGTAACATTGCTAGAGCACTTTTCAGATTCATGTCTTTAACGTCAAATTATTTGATGAACAAATTTTTGCGTCGAACGCTGAGAACGAATCGCAAACGCACTGCAGAGAGTTTCACGCTGTGAAATGACAACAATTGACTAAGGGGCGTTCAATATCCGGTTAAAACAAACCGGAGGTAAAATGTCCATAATGACGTCTAGTAACTTTGACGAAAGCTTAACTTATTTTATTTTATTCATTTTGGCGCAGTTTTAAAAAATCTTTAGCTAAAAAAACTCTGGTTACACTATTTAATTTTATTCCTTTAATTGTACATGTTAAATAAAAGCTTGTTTTTAGATTTTTTTTTACATTATTTATTTTATTTTTATTAATATAATGTAAGTAGCTCTTCTAAAGATTTTATTTTGTTGTTTTAAACAGAAGATTTCGACATCATGCATATAACATGTGATCGATAAAGCATTCGTTGTATTTAACCGGAGCTTCCGATTTCTGTTAATCAGACATTGAAGGCCAATTTCAAATGAATATTTAAACGGCACTTAAGTTTAGTTGTGGCTTGCTGTTTAAATTCGTAGCTTTCGTTGGGTTTCAGATCAACTTTATTTAAATATGCCAATCAATTGGCAGCACTGCTGCTTGTTCCTTGAAATTGTTATTGCATTTGCTTGTTTACATTTTGTGCTGAACAGCTGATTGTTTTTGTGGTGGGATTTGGTGGGATTGATTGAACAACCTACCAATCAATCTTGGTTGTTTGGTACAAACCCAGGGTTGCATATCTCATATTTAAATAGCCAATATTTGCCATTTAAGTTCATATTAAATTTATGAACTGAAAATGAATAGTGAAAGTTAATCAACAATCTCTAATTAAGTAGGCCATCTGAAATTGGGCCTAAGCCTTTTGACCACTTCGGTATTTTAATTATAGACAATTATTTTCCGTTTATCTTTACCATCCCATGGCACACGACTATGCAGCATTATCCACATCGCCTTAACAGTATTCAGAAGAAACACATCGTACACAGGACGGCTAACTTGGCTCAAACCGTGTCATTCTTGGCCGTATTTTACTTCAAATGGCACTTAATTTTTCAATTTGGCAATTTTAAAAATAATAATATTTCAATTCATTTTTGTGAAATCCTTTGGGTGTACTACTTTTTTTCAACAAAAATTTTCTAATTTCTATAGTGTATAGAACTGGTTTATCTTACTTTGCATTGGACTTTTGTTTCAGGAATGTGTTTGTAATTTTAATGCTAAATGAAAATAACTAAAAAGAATTACAGCTTTTTTGGCACTATTATTTTTTGATTTGGCACATTTTGGCACTGCTGTATCCTCAATATGGCACTTCATAGCTAAGTATAGTTGGCAACCCTGATCGTACTAACTGAAATTATTTCGCCTGCATAGAAGTACCTATGCAGAGTACGAAAACAAACCGAACGTATCACTACCCATTGCCACAACAAGTACGAAAAGTTTGTGTTCCTTTTCTTATAATGTTCCCGAGCGATAACAATACACGATACGTTTCAACGGCAGCCGAGCACAAACCAAACGAATCGTTTGTTCTTCTGCTCACTTGCATTTTTTCCATTGTGGTAAAGGTACTCATTAGGCTCGGTCGATTTTGTATGGGGGAAAATAAAAGTCATTTGACCGCATTGTAATAGTAATATTATGATGTCTTAGGTCTCAGCCAATTGTTATTGGCTACGAAAGATTAATTTAAAACTTATCTTTAGCCCGCGCAATTGAATCAAAGTGAATTTCGAAAATGAAACTTTGGCTTGTAATATCTATGGAATGCGTTATTGTTATAAACAGGACGATATATCAAATTAAGGGCTATTAAATTTAGAACCTCACGTTCATTTATCATTTTTCAATAAGTCTACACGATTTTAAAATATTAAAATAAAAAATAAGAAAACTATTATTTTCCCATATGAATTTTAAATTCTTCATTACTTCAGCAACCAAGTGAAAAATACAAAAAAGTTGGACGAGATTTATTTCAAACCTTTTAATGTTTATATAATATTAAAATGACCATGGACTTGGTCACGCCGATTTGGTCAGTTTTCAAGATCGTGGTGAATGAATGTATTGTCAAAGATTAGGAATCGTTCGACAAGTTAATAGTAGTTTCAAACATATAAGTATTTACATACATTACAATTAGGTTGAGAAACGCCTATTTTAAGTCCATTTTTGCAGTCTTGAAAACTGGTGCGGAATGGTTTCATTAGTCGCAATAAGTGTTTAGATATACATAAATATTTTAGTTAATTCCATTATGTGAAAAAGTGTCTGTAGGTAAATGCAATAGTCTTCAACATATCCTGGGAAATCCTTTTGAGGACTCTCCAATTGGACGATATTGCTTTGCATTCAGCTTGAACGAAAAAAGTCACTCGCTGGCACAGTTTTCTGTAATCCGGTTCTTTTATTTAAAGGTTATTTATACAATTGAAGAGAAATTTTTTTAGAAAAAAACTGGAAATCCACTTAAGTTTTTCGATATAACTTTGGTAAATGTTACTCGATCGGTGCGTAATAATTAACAAATTGAAGGCGAGACTTAATGTTACTGATTTTTGATAATAATATGACTAAAATAGTTCAGATTATAAACAAATTATTTTAAAATAAAAAAAATCTTGAACAAAATTTTTTATCATTTTCTTATATTTGCAATTTTTATATTGTATGCATAAACATAAGTAAACCAATTAGTGTGTCTAGAAGTTGTGCCGGTTCAGTGTTTCCATACTCATTTGCATAAACAAAATTTTTCCGCGATGATGGAAAATAATGGCTATTCTATTAGAGCTACCGAAATTGTTCCTAAATTTGCAAAAAATCGGAAACTATAGCTAATATTAAAAAGGATTAGAATATTTGGAACTAGCGATCTAAATGCACGCCAGCAATATTAATATTGTTCTTTACATCTTTTGACTATAGGCCAATGCAATTATCAAGAGAACAATTAAAATTTTCTTGAAAATAGATGAGTTTGAGATTAACGATAAGATAAAGGTCTGCGCGAAATGATACTTGACTTTATCTTTTGGGTTAAAGGATTCATTATCTAATAATATGCACCAAAAGTTTTGGCTAAACCCAGAATTTTTAACAAGAATTGGTCTTATTCGACTAGTGTGCAGTGGGTCACTTGGCGGTCGATGCGCGGGCTCTTACAATTAAAATGAAAGACTAATATTTCGCAGGCTTGTTGTTGACTTCATGATACAATATATTTTCACTATTACCAAGGGATTTGAGAAAAATTAGATTTTCGACCCGCCCTAGTACTCATCCTGAGCCAAACCGAAACAAAACACAATACACAAAACAAAACGAATCATTCCTGTAGTCCTCAGTAAATGAATATTGCATATGAAGTTAGCAGAATGGTTCAACTGCTTCAGTAGATTTCTGTGCGTGTGTGTTGCGTATTTATGCCATTGCAAAATGCCACGTCCTAAAAATTAGTCTGTTCCTTTGAACTTCGGAGTAAAACCTGTGGAACTGTCAAACTATAATTTTACTCTCTCAAGTGAGAACAGATGCGAAAGTGCACGTGAACGCAAAAAGCACTATTTCCTCTAAAAACGTCAGTCGGTTTGTTTACATGTCATTGGTACAACACTGATTTGGCTGAAATATCACTAACTGATTATTAGAATCTATACATATTCAAGTATTTCGTTGTTAACTTTAATTTTTTTTACAAATACAAGGTTTTTTGCTTTCACCGCTTTCTGTTTTTGTTTGCACATGCAAATCAGCTGATCGTTGACACTTTTCATGAACTTACAGGAAAAAAATCCGGAAAAAATCCTGTAACTTCTGACCAGGAACAGTTGCTCAGTTACTCTCTCAAAAGTGTTCTCACTTACAGGTTTTATGTCAATAGGAACGACTTCCTGTAAGTTCTGACTAAACCCTGTAAACCGGACTGCTATTGGAAAAGACTAAATAATATACTGCGCCAACTATTTGAGCCAGACAATACGAGTGAATGTGAGGCAAAAAATAATGTTAATTTGAAAGTTAAGGAAGGTAAAACGAATGTAAAAATAACAACAGAAGTTAATAAAGAAAAATTTGAAATGGCAATCGTTGAACTATTTACTGATGAAATGATAGGCCTTTACACATGGCTGATGATCGTGCCTTCAAAATATTTACACAGCCAATATTCAGTAAGCTAAATATAAATCTGAATGAGCATAAAGTGATTAAACGAATCGAATTGAAAACACTTCAAATTACATTAAATCCAGAGTAACTGAAGAACTTAAAGGGCACTTATTATCGTTAAAAATTGATGCGGCAACGCGGCAACTTCTGAGCGTGATCAGTATAAATGTGCAATATATAAAAAATGAAACCATTATAATTCAAACGTTGGCAATTAAAGAGCTCAGGCAGAGACATACAGGTGATTACTTAAAGTTTGTAATGTTAGAAGTCCTAAATGATTATAAAATCGACATAAATCAAATATTGACCGTAACAACAGACAATGGAGAAAGCATGGTAAAGGCGGTACATGACTTAAACGCAGACCTAAGAAATTATCAAAAAGACGACCTTACAGAAAACAGTTTGAAACTGATTGAAAATAGTTTTCGTTCACAAATAATAACTAGCATCCGAAGTGGCTCCCATACGCTGCAAATTTGCGTAAATGATGTTTTAAAAATAGAGGAAACCAGGAAAAATGCAGATGTATTTTAAAGAAATTAAGATGCCAAACATATCTGAATATCTTGAAAAGTGGTGCCTACCTATCTTAGATTGCGTTACAAAGTTGAATTCAACATATAATATGATCAGAGGTGGGCACTACCACAAACAAGCGTGAGCTAAAAGTGAGAATGTGTTAGTGTGCCTAATTCATTTTGCATGCTGTTGGGTTCTCTTCGCTGCTCTCCCGCTTGTATACGTACACGTGACGCTTACGCTCTTTTAGCACCTGCTAACTCTCTGCCCATGCCTGAATATGATCGAAAGTTTATACGAGTTAAAAGAGTTTGTTACCTCATTAAGTTTGGAAAATACTGACTTTTTAATTAGCCACGAAGAGTGAAATTTCATACCAGAATTTTTGAAAATATTCAAAAGTGTTTATACTGCCACAGTTAAGTTACAGTCCGAAAAATTGATTTATAGTGACTTATACATAATTATTAGACTCCTGCGCAATTGCATTTAAACGGCCCAACAAGACATCCGATCGGCGCGCGAATACTTTCCATCCCCTACTTTCATCGTTCGGGTCAATTGTGAGTAAGCATACACCAGTTTCAGCAAGCGTACGTAAACTACCGATCAATAGCAACACGCGTAGAGTATTTACTTTGCCTTCCGCAACTACTGCGAGTAAAAGGTATTTGACAGTAGAGTACTCTACTGGTAATACTTGAGTATTTTCGAAGAAAACATACATTTGTGGCAAGAATGATAGAAGAATTTTCTGGGTCGCGCATTTGTGGTATCTGAAAAAAACTAAGGACAGGAATGTAGTGGAGCGATGAAGAGAGCGACGAGCAAAACGTACTTTCAACTAAAATGCTGATATACATACCTAAGTACATATGTATGTATGTGCATAGATACGTATGTGCATAGATACTAGAGTCCAGCGCAATTGTATTTGCCGCATTTCATTCAATAAGTACTCCTTGCATTGTACTCTACTCCCAACACATTGTTACTTTTTTTCCGCATACATACACTACTTGGCGTTGAGAGAGTAAATACTTCACGTACTTGCTATTACTCCACCAAAGTACGTACTCTACTTTCCCTCATCGCGTACGAGAGATATTTGCTGCTGCCAAAAGGGAGTAGCAAATCTACTCTCTGTATACTTGTAGTACGGTAAGTACTTGCGTATTAAATTTCAATTCTGGTTGTTAGCCTACTAGTTGATATCGTTTGCAGCGCTGGTCAGTGAAATTGAAAGAGTAAAAATAGAATATGGAAATCGGCGATGTAAGGAAATGTATACGGCCTTAGTTATAAAAAATAACGTAGATTTAGACAGTTGTTTAATGTGAGATTTTCATAAAACTTTTGTATTCAAGCAGCTTTTTAAATCCATGTATGTACTTAAATTTTTATGAAAGTATTATTTCTCGTCTCTAATTTTCTATAAAACTATTTGCAGTCATTAACCAACAAATAAGTTGTCAAAAACAATAACTTAAGCAATGCTGCTATACGAAATAAAATTATTAGTGGCAAATCAAAATTTTGAAAAGTGCCGATTTTCACATTCGATAGTTGGACATGGTAGCGACGAGATGTACGAGCATTTTTTTCTTAAGAGCTGCATACTGATTTAAGAAATTTTTTATAGAAGAAAATTTATTTTCCATTTATTGTGCTTTAATTTTATATGAATTTTTAGTTTTTCTTGAGAGCCTTTACAAATAAAAAAAATTTCGGAATATGTACATACATATGCACATACATACGCAGCCATATAACTTGATTTCAAGAGAAACGAATTTTCATTTGGCACGTTCAGAAGGCGAAACAGCTC
>NW_023458563.1:19129895-19133283 GCF_013731165.1 Rhagoletis pomonella
TCTCATTCCAGCACGTTTGATATATCAGATCCGCTTTTCAGCATTAAAAAAGCGATACTCTCCTCTCTCGATAAGTGAATTATTGACATAAATACATAAAATCAGCTGATGAATTTAGTTCTGTAGCTGAACAGTTTTAGATCTCGACACTTAACAAACTCCTGCCTATCGTGAAATATTTTTTTATTTTCACTTTTATTTCAACATATTTTGATTAAAAGAAAAATACCGATAAAAATAAAATATTTCACACAAACAACAAAAAATATAATCGATAACTGCATGAGGCTATTGCCTGAAGATTTTAAAATGCACTTAGGTGGCATTGTGCTACTATGATAGCATGGCCCAGTAATCATAGTCAACTTATGTACAGTAGACTGCATCACTCCCCATAAAAAAAAAATGGTACTGTTTTCCACTGGAATTATAAAATCTATTACATTTCAAGACTACCACCAAAATACCTCGCAAAAATATTAAGATTTACGTGAGCTGGACCGATTTGAAAATACCTCCAAAAATTTTGTTTTTTTGTTAATAAAAAGTTTTTTTTAGATATTTTTTTTTAAATATACCTCAGATTACTAAACAGTTTAAGCTTAAAAAGTTTGCATACACAAATTTAGAAAGATTTTTCTACGAAATCATAATAATGAGATTTTTGATGCTATTTTTGAGCTTTTGGTTTAAGAAAAACTTGAATAACTCAGCCAAAACCTTACCAATTTAGACTTATGAGGTATCGTTGGTAAGGTACTTTCTCTCCCTTTTAATTTCGTTGCGAATAAGCTCATTCAAAGTATGAAAGAGGAAGGTAAGATAAACACGTGTCATTCCATGTTGAATTAAGATGTATGTGTTGGTATTTGATAAAAAAAAATTTGGGACGCGAATGAGTTTTTTTTTGCAAAGAAATAAAAAGGGTGCGAAAATACCTCTCCACTGATACCTCATAAGTCTATATCGGTAAAGCCGTTATTCTAGTGTTTCTTACACAAATCTTTGAGTTAAAAAACAGCATCAAAAATCTCATATTATGATTCCGTAGAATTTTTTTTAAATATTTTTATGCAAACTTTTTAAGCTTAAACTTTTTAGTCATCTGGTGGGATTTTTTCCAGAAAATCCTTTAAGAAACTATTTTTGTTCATAAAAAACTACATTTTTAAAGGTATTTTTGAACCGGTCCAGCTCACGAAAATCTTAATATTGTTTCGCAATATTTTGATAGAAGTCTAAAAATATGCTAGGTTTGGTAATCCCGCCGGAAAAACCGCAACTTTTTTTGTGGTGATGCAGTCTAATGTACAGTAGTCGAAAAAATTATAGCTGCACCAAATTTTCACAAGTTTTAAAATATTATTTTTCTTGTTATTTAATTTGGGTTAGTTTTTTATAGTTCATTCTTTAACAACATCCGTCTAAACATAAGTTTAAAGGAAGTGTCACACGATTGGGTATTTGCCAAAATTTGGTGCAAATAGTATCCTGTGAATACCCAAATGTTTTTCTTTATCCCAATCACGAAAATTAATTTGTTGAAATTTTTCAATAGAACATCGCTGTATTGTACCAATCCTTTGACTAAAAAAAAAATGTACCATTTGTTTATTTTGTACCAATAGCCCAATTTAAAAATGTACTAATCTGTACAAATGTACCAATCGAGTGACACTGCCTTAAAAATTTATGCAATTTAAAAAAATTCAACAAATTTTCGTTAAAATTTCGAATTTTTTAATAAGATTCTGAGTACGCAGTTGTAGTTGAATAAAGTACAAGTTTAAAATGGCTAAAAACTGCGATTGATTTTTTGGAATTTTTCAAAAACCTCGAAATTTTTACGAAAGTTTGTTGATTTTTTTTTAATATTGCACAAATTTGGAAACCAGGATTTACACGGGTTTTGTTAAAGAATGAACTATATTTTTATAAAAAAATAATAATTGAAATTAAATAACAACGAAAATAATACGTTAAAACTTGGCAAAAAGTGGTTCGGCTATAATTTTTGACCACAATATGTATTTTTTAATATCTTTGATTGGACATGCACATGGTCAGAACACCTACAACCCCACGTTGTTGCATATCCATACATTCATACACACTATCAACGACAACATCGCTGCCGTGCAGCGTTGCCGTTTTTGTCCAATTGGACCTAAATTGGTAGCTTCATTCTCCTTTGGTAGCTTGGTTGGTTTGATAAACTTTTTGGTAGGCAAAAAAGGTTTCCAAAATACATAGCAATTTGAAAACATGTAGCAATTTGAAAAGAATTTGGAAATTGTGTTATTGAAATGCATAAAATGTCTGAATTTGTTTTTTTCCCACAAAAAAAAATGTTTGATATGAATGGAATTATTCTCAAAGGCATTTACAGTTTTTACAAAAGTTGTTTATACAATACATTCATTCTTTTATGTAAAGCCCGGTTTTGTTTTGTTTAACCGTAAAGATTGGTATCAATGGTTAACCCTTCGGAGGGCGCGCCGCGGCAAATTAGCGGCAAAAATTGTAATTTGTGGTTGCCAAATACTAATTGTAGTAGCCGGCCACTGCCACTTAGTGACTTTGTAAGCTTTGAGGTGCAGCATGTTTCACAGTTAGCTGTTACTTGCTGCGTTATATCGTTCAGTTGATATTTGTATTTGAAAGTTGGTGTCTCATATATGCGGCTGAATTGCCGCGTCGCGCCCTTCCGTGTACCAAAATAATTGGAATGTAACTCGCAAAATTTTTTTTAAGATAGTTGGAAAAGTCAATTTGTGATAAGGGTCTAAATCAAAATTGTTATCTTTTAAGTATTTTGTCATGTGTAATTTAAAAATTATGTATACTTTGCGTACATATTGTAACTATTATGATATTAATTTTCTTGGGTTTTAGAGAAAAAAGTATATTTTTAAATGATGTATTTTAGAACGAATTTGCGGCTAAATTGCCGCGGCGCGCCTTCTCGTATAACTTTCAAAGCACGCCCTCCGAAGGGTTAACCAATACTGTAAACAAATTACGTGAAGTTTTAATTTTTACCTCCAATTTGTGTAGCTAAAAACCCCGTCAATTCAAAAAATCTCGTTTTAATAATGAAAAAATTTTGGTAGTTTGGAAACTGATTTGGTAAGCGTTTTGGTAACTAAAATTATTTTCAAGTGGCAACACTGCTGCCGCGCTGTAGGCTTTATTTTGATTTGAGCATTGCTAAATTCGAAATTTTTTTTGTATGGAAAAAAATGCGTCATGAAGTCAGAAAAAAAATTATTAAAAATTAACGCGATTTTTTAGCAACTTAAGACTTGCACATTATTGCCCTAGCATTTAGTGGGTTATTAAACTGCATACTCGAAAAAATTCTAAAAAATCTGAATAAAAAGTTGAA
>NW_023458563.1:19133383-19139783 GCF_013731165.1 Rhagoletis pomonella
AACTGCATACTCGAAAAAATTCTAAAAAATCTGAATAAAAAGTTGAAGGTTTAGCTGAAACTTTGCAGATTTTTCATAATTTTTGCACAAAGTTTGAAATCTGGATTTATGTGGTGTTTGTTATATAATGAGCTAGACTTTTATGGAAAAATAATAAACAAAAGAAAAATAGCCAAAATTGATCAAAATGTTGCTGGCTTAATTAGCTGATCACAAGTGTATATAAAAATAATCGTACAGAGACAATTTACAATCAAATTAAGGGCTCGATCTGAAACTTTGCACAAACATTTCAGATTTGAGAATCATTCGATGTACATATTTCCACGGAAAGATTTTTAAAATTTTACATTGAGCAATTTTAAAATAGGGCTGTTTAGTATCTTGTGCAAATGCCCTTGGATTTGCGTATTCGTGGCATTTGTAAATTCACAACTATAAAATGCACACGGTTGCCATGGCAGGAAGCAAAAAATATGCAAATGCAATTCCAACAGCAAATCCAAGACCATTTCCACAACATCCTGAACAGCCCTAATGTAAAACTGAATCTCACACACGTATTCCCATTTTCAGTTTCTTACTATAACAATTTTGAACGATATTATTTCTTTATCTTTAATTTTGTATAATTTTAAAATTTCGATAAATATGCGTTTCACAGAATCTGATTATTTTAGTATTCTGTTGCGGGTTAGAGAAGGGCGATAACTCTCGCCTAACTCAAAAATTAAGATAAGTACCACAAGAGATTATTTTGCGATATTTAGTCGATTGGATATTTGAACCTCAGTGTCAGTGCTGCCGCTGTCACTTCAATTGAAGTTTTTCACTTAATTTTACTTCACTTTCCACATATTAGATTTATCTTCAAAATTAATAAAAATTGCTTTGAAATAAATGATTTATTTAACTAAAATCAACAAACTTTTGCTAAAATCCTTTTTAAGTGATAAGTATGGCAAAGCAACTTTTCGCAAAAAGCTACTAAAAAGACGCCTAATTAATCTCCAATCTGGCATCGGTTATTTGGAAGAAGTCATTTTGATTTTCATTTTCACATGTACAAATGTAAAGCGCACAGAAATGAATAGGTGGGTAAAGTTTCATAATTATTTAGTAAAGATTTGACGAAAATGACAATTTTATTTTAGTTTTCATACATCTTCAATTTTACAGCAAAAAGGAAACATTTAAGTGAATTTGGTGATCCCGTTGTTGCTGTGTTAACATTGTTGATATGAATCGATAACACAGGTCCAAAAAAGATCGATGAAAGGCTCCTTTGGCCAAACCTAGTCTGTTATATATTTTTGGGGTCGCTGAACACGAATCTGAAGTCCATTTTGCTCCATCACGTCTGGATTTTGCGTGACAGAGAAAATATATTTTAGTGTTAATTTCATCAGAACTGTAATTTTAGATTTTCTTTCCTCAGCGTTTGAGACATTGTGATTTTAAAGATATTCCAGCACTAAATTTGGACAGGAATACAATAAATTATAAATTGATAAAGATTAAAGATTCATTTTATTGTGATAAAAATATTATCGATTAACCAATCAGCTGATAAATAACCTAATCGAAAAACCCCATACCTCTAATTATGCCTGAAAGTCGTCACTTCGATAATCACTTCACTTTTCCACTCAAGTCACTTCGAAACACTTCACTTTTAGTGTGTTTTCACTTCGCTCGACAATTAGCAAACGGCAACACTGCTCAGTGTAATTAATCAAAACCACTTGAAGGAGCGATCAATTTCGAGTCAAAAAAATAAGCACTGTAAGGTAGTTAATATATTGTCCGGGGAAGAAAATGTTTACCATGCCGTCGATATCTACTGCTGTTTCTGAATATCCACAGGAGCAAGTGGAGTAGGGGAGTTGCACCCCATGCCTTGATACCAGTGTTGCCAGGTTTTGGTGAGTCTATCCCCTTTTTGTTCATGCAATTCTCTATTTTTCCCGTTTTTCATGTTAGGTTTTCCGGTTTTTTTTTCCTTTTTATATAACCCAGTTCTTAAAAATGCCAATTCAATTTTTCTCCGTGTTTTATTTTTTATACAATTAATAACCGTATTTTAACAACTCAGTCAATAACAATAACAATTCAATTTTCATGTAATATTATTAACTAAAACATATATTGCATCTACTTATGCTTTATTTGTACATATCATTCGTGTGCAATTGTGATGCAATTTTGGAATCGCGGAATACTGTTTTCAACAGCACTGATAAGTGAACAAATGCAGAAAATGCAATATTGTGCTCCGTCGCAAACGCACGTACATATATAGCTTTCTCTCCGCATTTTTAGCTTGATGTGCTACCGAACCATGCAATAAAAAAATTAATTATCTTTGTTATTTATAACCAATTTTTAAACCACTTTCCAAGTCCTTATTTTTATACCCGAGCACACTTGTGCACAAGGGTATATTAACTTTGTTCACATAACGGTTGTTTGGAACAGCCAAAACGAATCGAGATAGATATAGACAAATGTATACATAAATGCTCAGAATGAATAGAGAAGTCTATTAAGCCATGTCTGTCTGTCCGTCCGTCTGTCCGTCCGTCTGTCCGTCCGTCCGTGTAGACGATAACTCGAGCATAAATTGAGATATCTCAAGGAAAGTTGGTATGTAGGTTTTCATTTATCCAAGGTAGGTTGGTATTGAAAATGCGCGAAATCGGACTGTAACCACGCCCACTTCCCATATATTTTTTTTTTTTTTTTTTTTTTACATTTCTTTATTTACAATCTGTCGTTTGACAATAAGTAAATGGTATAAGTAGCTAATATTAACGTTGATGCATTGATTGCAATTTGAACTCCAAAAGAGTTTTTGATATTATTATTATACCTAAAGTTTTTTTTTTTTTTTTTGTCCACAAAGCTAATATACACTAAGGCCGCTTCGCAAGCAGCTCCAAAATCCATCTGTCCGACAAACACAACTTCGTTATGACCGAAGTTTGTGCTTATGGGGCCGATAAACTTTAAAGCTGCATGCGAGAACGACCATATAAATACTTATGTTCTAAACGGCAAGTCCAAGGGGTGCAGTCTTTGCAGTCTTCGTATATCCTCGCTGTTGTCTAATAAGTTTATGGCGTATGTGTTGGGATGGCTGTTTAGTCTCTCGAGATATCTTGTGCTATGTCTCTTTATTTCTTCAATAACCATCGGTGTGTGTGCAAATGAATATTTTTGATATACCACGGAGCGTTCGCTATAAGTCTTAGTGTTTTTGACTGGTATCTTTGTATCACTATTATGGTGGATTTAGCTGCTGTACCCCAGATTTGAATTCCATAAGACCAAACTGGTTTCAGTATCGTTTTGTAAAGAATAATTTTATTTTTAAGGCTAGGTTTAGACTTAGGGGCAAGTAACCAGTACATCTTTCTAGTTTTAATTTTGAGCTGCATCCTCTTTGCCCTGATATGATCACGCCAAGTAAGTCTTCTATCTAAGTGCAAGCCCAAGTATTTTGCACAATTCGATTCGGGAATTACGATTTGGTTAAGGGTGACATTAGGACTCTCTTCTTTTCTCAGTGTGAAAGTAACACGAACTGATTTTGCAGCATTTACAACGATGTTCCAATCGGTAAGCCATGATTGTAATTCATCTAACTGCCTTTGTGCAATTTCGGCAGCTTCGTGAGCGGAATATGAGGACCTAAGTATAGCAGTGTCGTCTGCATATGTTGCAACTGTTAAATTACTATCCTCTATTATTGGCATGTCTGCTGTGAAAATTGTGTAAAGTGTTGGGACCAATACACTGCCTTGTGGAACTCCAGCGTTTATTTCGAATATGTCAGAAGCGTCATCTTGAATTTTAACATAAAAGTGTCTATTACATAGGTAAGATCTAAGAAAGAGATAGAGCGGGGTAGGAAGAATTGTTTTTATTTTATACAGCAGTCCTGAGTGCCAGACTCTGTCAAATGCTTGCTTAATGTCTAAGAAGATGCCACAGCAATACTTTTTTTTCTCCAAACTGCTAAGAATAGTTTTAACTACACGATGGCATTGCTCCGGCGTACCGTGCATCTCTCTGAAACCAAATTGATGATCTGGTATGATCGATTGTTTTTCCAACTCCGGCAATAATCTTCGCATGAATATTCTTTCGAGTATTTTTGAGAATATTGTCAGTAGACTTGGTCTGTATGAGGACAGTTCGTTTTCAGGTTTGTTTGGCTTCGGTATCATTATTATTTCCGCACATTTCCACTGAGTGGGGAAATGGCTGAGCGTAAAACTTTTATTAAATATCAATACTAAAAACAATAAGCATTTCTTTTGAAGTTGTTTGATTGTAAATCCATCAATACTATCGTGACCAGGAGACTTTGAATTTTTAATTCTTGAAATTTCAGTTTGAACTTCTGAGAGATTTACGAAAGATATAGGTATATCCATTGGGCATGGGCAGTCGAGAAATGATTCTACAGTCTGGCGATGACTGTCGCTGCAAAGATCAAATGGTTGAAAATTGGACCTAAGGTGGTTGGCAAAAGCTTGTACTTTACTTTCGTTTGATCTGCACCATGAGTTGTTAGAGCCTTTTACCGGGACCTGTCTTATGGGAGGTCGTTTTAAGTATTTGGTGGCCTTCCAGATACTGTGCTCATCATTCTTGTTTGGATCAACATTTTTAAGGTATTCTCCGACTTCCCATATAACGGTAATTTTCAGAAATACGAAAACTGCGATATTTTAGTAACTACTGAAGATTATTCACTCAAAATTGATATTTACAATAATTTTTAGACCAAAAATAAGAATATTATAAATTTTTGGAAAATGTGCGTATCCACGCCCACTTATGGTTACATGTGTATATCTTCGCAACCGCTGCACCAATTTCTTCCAAACTTGGCACAGTTATTGGCCTTGGTACAGGATACCTACTAATAAATACTAAATCTTCGATAAATCAGTAAATATTAAAGCTAATTTATTCAAAATGGACGCTTGCAAACAATTCTTTACCAAGAAATACGTTTATGATAAAATTTTTGAACATGGGCGTTGCACCGCTCACTTATGATCACATATATGTTTCTCAGTAACCGTTCTACCAATTTGTACCAAACTCGACGTAGATATTGTGCTTGCCACATAAAAGCAAAACGTTGAAAATTATTGAAATCGGACTAAAATTACTTCCGCTTTTCATATAACGGTATATTTCAGAAATATTTAAAACTTCAATATATCGAAATTTAAGGATGTTAATTTACTCAAAATTGATAAAGCCACGTAGCGATAGCTTCCGGAAAGGTGAAAAACATATATTTAATAATTGCGCCGGGTATTTATGGTTCGGCTCCGCCCGAACTTAGACTTTCTTATTTGTTTTTTATAAGGCTGTTTAAACATAAAAATTAAACGACAAAATCAAGATCAGTTTTAATTCACACAACAAGCTAAACGGCAAATTATGCAATAAAAAAATTAATTGTTTTTATTATTTTTAACCAATTTTCAAACCGCTTTCCAAGTCCGTATTCTTTTTTTAAATAAGGCTGTTTAAACAAGGAAAAAAAATTGAACGACAAAGTCAAAAACAGTTTTAGTGCACAAAACATGCCAAACGCAAATTATGTCACAAAAAAATTTATTGTTTTTATTATTTTTAACAAATTTTTAAGCCTCTTTCCAAGTCCCTAATTTTTTTTCAAGAGTTTTGGTGCACAAAAGGACCCAAACGGCAAATTATGCAAAAAAAATAATTGGCGCAATATCCTGTAGCATTGAAAAGACTCGAGTGATCAAATATCTGCCGCCGGCAATTCCGCATCGCCTCACTCTGCACGGTGGGGAGAATACAGAAGGTGGCGCCGATGGCAACACCGCTATTCGGCTCTCAGTGAATATGACAGAATCAGCTGTTTTGCTAACGTCACAGTCGAGATGACGGCAGTAGTGATGTGCTGCGTCAATACTTTTAAGCATGGTGGAATAATAACAAGGTGTTGTCAGTAGCGACGTGTTTGTTGTGATTTTGACAAGATCGGCATGCCTATTTTCAGTGCTGCCGATCTTAATTTTTATACTACTATTCGTTGGGAAATAGTAGCTAAAATACTCCATTTTAGTAATTCGTTTTATTGCGATTTTTAAAGAACTTGGTGTTTTCAGAACAATATTAGTATTTAAAATTGCTGGATTTGTATAATTTTTGCCCTCAAAAAGTAGAAAAATAAAAGATATCGTGGTTATCAATGGAAAAAAACGTACACAAAAATCGTATGGAAAGGCGATTTTTTACATTTGGGCAATTCACAAGGTGTTGTGAAGTTATATTTTCCTAACAAAAGTTGTGTTAAAACACGACGGTTGTGAACACCTGTTACGATTATTTATTATATCTC
>NW_023458563.1:19139883-19150362 GCF_013731165.1 Rhagoletis pomonella
AAAACACGACGGTTGTGAACACCTGTTACGATTATTTATTATATCTCAGCACTTAACCTCACATAACACCGAATAAACATAGGTTGCAGAGTTGTATCGTCATGTGTTATTTTTCTTCACAAAACAATAACAACATTTTTACAACTGTCATGAAATATCATGACTTCACGACAAACACGACAAATACGACACCTTGTGAATTGCCCAATTAAGTAACTTTTGCTGCATTGTCATAATATTGAGCCAAATGAACTACTGATACACTAGAATAGAGTGTATGCATGGTCAAATTAGGAATTCGCTTATATTATCGACATTTATGTGTTTTAATCTATTTAGAAAATCATTTACAGTCTTATAGGAAATTGCCTTATTTTACGGCTTTTACTTTTTTTTAAGTTACAATATATGTCCAAGCTGTGTGGAGCTGCCGATACAAACATATATTGAGGCTTATAAGCCTGTAATTATACATTTTTCTACATTTAATTTGAAATAGTATGCACCAACGGATTAAAAGTAGGAAATAATTAGTACCTTTTCTAGTACTTTAAAATGCGTGACCGGAATAGACCTGCCAAAAAAGTAAGGTTAAGTTACTCACAACACCTTGTTATTATTACACCATGACTTTTAAGTATTGATAGATATTCGGTACCGATTTAAAAAGTATCCAATACTCTCGCTACTCGGTACCGAAACATTTAGGTTTCAAATAAAACTCACCTAGTCCAAAAATATCGAAAACACGCTTCAGGGGAGACTCGCCTATCAAAACCCGAATGTAGGAGCCAATATAGCTTTTAATACTGATTCAAATGAAATTCTATATATTATTCTGAAACAAGGCGCTTATACCCAGAGATCTACAAGTCGCATAGAGACAAATTATACATCCAACTAAAGTGCTCGATCTGAACTTTGCACAAACTTTTCAGGTTTAAGATTCATTGAACCATTTTCCAAATATTTGCGTCGAAAGATTTTAAATTATTTACATTCATCAAAGCATTGCTACGTTCATTTCGATAGGCAGCGTCTCAGCGGGGCATAAGAGAATGAAAAATTGTTCCATTTATTCGCTTTCGTCTCTGGTTTTGTTTCATATCGATCAAAGCATTGCTATGTTCGAGTGCATGTAGGCAGCGATACAGCAGAGATATGCAAAGAATAAGGATGTTGCGATACCACTGATATAATCTTTGTATCGATACTTTGGTTTCGATACTGGGTAAATCGGTATTCGATACTAGGGTGACGATACTACCCTGAAAATAAAATCTCCGTAAATTAACGAAAACTTACGTAAATATTACGAAATTTTTCGTCATTTTGAGTCACGAAAGTTTTCGTTGATTGTACAAAACTTCGTACATACTACGAAAATATGAGGCATCAGATTTTTAGTACATTTTACGAATTTATTCGTACTAATCACTAAAGAATTTAGTACTATTTACTAAAGAATTGCGTACTATTTACTAACGAATTTAGTACTATTTACTAAAAAATTCGTACTATTTCTTTATTTTTTTACGAAATTTTTGTAAAATGCACAGAAATAATTCGTATATTTAACGAAATTACTTTCGTAAAATCTGCGCTTGTTTCGTAGAATGTGCGTTTTTGCTTTCATTCTCCACACTAAAAAACCTATTACGAATTATAACACAACAAACATTAACAAAACGTTTTGCAAAAACGCTTAACATTATTGATTAAAATATAATGAAAGTGTTGTGCTATAATTTTAGTCATGTTTTTTATAGTGTTAATAATAAAAGCAATCATACGTTCTACGAAAGAAGAAGAATTTTCTGACTACACTGTAGTTTAGAATTAATAAAAAAATGTTATTTTACCTATAATAAAACTTAAGTATTTTATTTATATGCATACGAATAGGTTCTATACTCTGAAAAGCAAGTTTCAGTGAAAATTCATACATGTACTTACTTTTAATTACATTAAGTAGTGCTCCTGGCTTAGGCTTGCCGTTGATAGGTAACTGATGAAATTGCCTATTTATCAAGTCCCACATTGCAGCGCAAGGCGCAGCGTAGGCGATGTTAAAAACATTGTATGCTTAAAAGCATAGTATATCCACAGCTTTAATATTTAATTTTGTATTGTTTTTTTATCCAGCAAATCCCTTTTTAAAACGTTTACAATTATATTATACGTTTCACAGCAAACAATTAATTCCGCAATGACACGCGATACAAAAAATATGATGAAATATTAAACTGCCGGTAATTGAGTATATTGTACGAAAATATTCGTCAGTCGTACGAATTTAAAAAAACATGTTTCTGCATTAGTACTTTGTACGAAAGTATTAACTAAATTGTACGAATACAGAATTGTAGATTTCGTGAATTTAAAACCATACGTAAATATTACGAATGCCTTCCTATAATATGTATACAAAATTATTCGTACAGAGATTTGTTCAGTGCTTTGCGAATTTGTTTCGTAAAATAAACGTAAGATTTCGTAAATTGTACTGAAAATATGCCTTACGAAAGTCCTTTCGTTATATTTACGTATGGCTCGTAAAATCTTGTTTGGTTGTGAAAAACGTGTTCGTATTATGAACGAAAGTTTCATACATTGTACAAAAACCAACACTGCGAAAGATTTTCGTAGCACTTTTATGAAATTTGAATTTCAGTGTATTGATACCCATATGGGTATTTTCTTTCGACACCGCTTAATGTATCATAGTAACATCAATATCAATATCATCTTCATACAAGTCATATTGTTCCTTGAATTCTATTTAAGTATATTTCCTGATTAGTGGCTCTATGTGCATCGAACTGTATACAAACCGTATAAACACAGTACATATACAGCGTAACGACACTCATTTGTTTTTATTTCTGTTTTTCTGCTTTCACGCAGAAAACATTACCAAGATTGACATAAGCTCGGTTTAGTGCAACATTTGTTTGAAAAATCTGAAATGTTCGTACATAGAACCAATATACGACGCACTGCAGTTGTTAACGATTTCTTATTATTTTTCATTAACTGCATCATTCATATTATGTAAAAATTTTTTTGTATGGAAAGGATAAAACATCGATATTTTATTTCCGATACCACTACCAATATTTGTATCGATACTTAGCTTCTGATGCATCATTTCATACTGGTATCGATACGTTTATGGTATCGCAACATCCCTAGCAAAGAAAATGTTCCATTTGGCTCTACATATCCTGCAACAAAATTTATAGACAGTCTGAAAAAGCGCTAGTTCCGCCCTACGAATTTCAGAACTGTCTCTGAACTACTGCAAAAGGGAAGCAGAGATAGACGGTAGAAACTCATATGTTGATAGTTGCGCTGTCATCAATGTTACTTATCCTGGTCATGTGAAAGCTGACAAAAGATGCTATACTATATTTTTTCGATTTTTTTTAGTCCCTAAACTAATAGCAAACTGTTTTCGTTTATTTAATATGTAATTCTCTACATAGTTTATGGGGCAACTGCTAAAATATTTCCCAGAAAGTCGTTTTTGGTAGCATTAATGTCATTTTTATACATATATACGTACGTATAAAATTAATGCAAAATATAACCATAAAATTTAGTTAAGCTACACTTAACAGCAAAAGTCTGCGTACACCATTTCTTTTTTAAATGTTCACAATATATTTAGAGTTAAAATTTTTTGTTTACTATTTTGTAAAGAAAATGATCATGCTTAAAACAAAATCATACAAATCATGTTTAAAACTTTATACAAAACAAAGTTAAATTTAACGATTTTTCATCTTTTAATCAGATTTAAAAAAAAATAACCTAAAGTGGTAAACAATCTTCTTTCTTTCTTTGAAATCGTTGATATGACAGATACTGTACATACGTAAATATATCACTGAGCGCCGGAAATGTGTAGTTATGCAGTGATTTTTTTTTAATTTCCGATATTTTTCATTTTAAATATTTTTCGTTAAGATTTTATTTAAGTAATATGTCTCATATTCCATAAATCATTTAAACTCACATTCCTAACTATAAGTACGTTCACATATAAATATTATCTCAATCAAAGCTCGTTTTTTAATCACCCCGTTTACACAGGTAAATCTCAGATTTTTAGCCGTCACATTTTTTATGCTTGTTATTCTCACATCTCAAGGAAAAGTATGTTTCTTCTCTGTGCCACCGTGATCACGTTTTTCTGCTATATTAAGCAATATAAATATATTTTAACTTATCATTTTATTAAAAATACCTTTACAAACCTCTTTTCCTTGCTAGCGTCCATTTTTGTTTACTTTTACATTTGCCATTTCTCCTCTTCTTCGCAAAAACAATCGATAAAACTAGGATGGACACCGAAAAGTTATCGGTTAAATCTGAGATTATTTTATAATTACAGATTAACAAGGGATGAATTTTGTTCATTTGTTTATTTGTATGTGAAGTCATTAAATTGACAAATTCTTACAGACTATATTAAGCTAATGTACAATAGTAATTACTACGAAAAATAATACCCAATTTGGTTGGTTAAGATGGCATACGGACATGTAAAATCAGCATCTGAAGAATTGACAAATAAATTTAAATCAGCACATGCCCTAGAAATAGGCGCAATCACTCCATAATTAGTTCTGGAGAAACCAATTTTTAAGGACTCAAAATGGCCAAGATTCTTGCAAGGTACATTAAACTGGATTTTACTAAGCAGCGAAGGGCAATCAATAGTCCCAGAAATAATACTAATAACAAATGAACACGATAGAATGAATCTTCTGCTCTCAAGTGTTTTTAAGTCAATCAATAAACATCGAGATTGATACGAGGGTAATGGTTCAGAAAAGTTTAGAGATCGGAGAGAAAAACGAAGAAAAGCTTTTTTAACTTTCTCAATTATATAGCTGATCTCTTTTTCTAATTACAGATTAGGGAGTTAAGCTCGAAAATGAGGATAATCTATTTATATGTGAACCTAGTATATTCCGCAAACTTGATAGAACTCTAAAAACCGTCTTCAAATTTCAAAATTTTTAATCGGAGATTTTTTTATAAATATTTCCAGTATTCTGTTTTGTAGCCCATCAAATTTTAGTGTAGTAAAGTATGATCTTGCATCTTAAACGAAAATATTTAAATAGGAGAATGCCTTCAAGAGCGTGCGTAAAAAGAGGCATACAAATTTGCGCGATTAATTATACTAAAGTTTAATGGGCTATAGAACTGCATACTTATCAACTCTGATTTAAAATATTGAAGCTTTTTTATATAAGTTTCTAGAATTCTATACAATTTTCAACCCAGTTAGAAACGTGAATTTATACGTTTATGTTATAATACTTATGAGCCATCATTAACTAAAAAATTTACGAAAAATATTTAGCATGAAACCATTGTGAATATTCATAATTATATACATATATTCTTAATTCGATGCCGGAGAGTCTCTGTATTACTTTTCAATACATTTAATACAATTTAACGCTGAGTTATCACAAATAAGCATTCAATATATCACCGTTTTACTCATTTTTCACACGGCTTAGTTTAGATTTTTATACCCGAGCGCACTTGTGTACAAGGGTATATTAATTTTGTTCACATAACGGTTGTTTGTAACAGCCAAAACGAATCGAGATAGATATAGACAAATGTATACATAAATGCTCAGAATGAATAGAGAAGTCGATTAAGCCATTTCTGTCTGTCCGTCCGTCTGTCCGCACTGAAAATAAAATCTGCGTAAATATAACAAAAACTTGCGTACATTTTACGAAAGTTTTCGTCATTTTGAGCCACGAAAGTTTTCGTTGATTGTACAAAACCATTTTCGTACATACTACGAAAATATGAGACATCAGATCTTATTACATTTTACGACCGTATTCGTACTACTTACGAACGAATTTCGTACTACTTACTAAAGAATTTCGTACTATTTCTTTATTTTTTTACGAAATTTTTGTAAACTACACAAAATAGTTCGTATATTTAACGAAAGGAAGAAAGGATTCGGTTTAATGTTCCTCAACGGCATCTTCGCAATGTGTGTCCGTTCTATGGGGTTAATACGAAAACGCAATACGCTTGTAATGCTCCTGTTAATCGTGCTTTACGAGAGTTTAATTCACTAAGTGATGCTATCACCTTGGATTTTTCAATGCAAAGTGATGCTTTTTTCTCGATGCTTAATTCTGCCTTATAAGTGGTTTGATTTATGCACAAAATTAGTTTGTAATCTATAAATTAGTTAAGTACATTGTCTGTAAGGATTGTATTCCAAAGACTTATAATTAAATAAATAAATAAATAAATAAATTATTTTCTTAAGAACTGCGGTTGTTTCTTCGAACCGATTGCTTTCATTCACCACACTGTAAAAAACATAAGACGGATTATAATACAACACTTTTATTTTGCTTTTATTCCCAATTTTAAGCGTTTTTCTTTAACAAAATGTTTTGCAATGTTTTAATGTGGAGGTACTTGGCAGATTCGCAGCTTCTTCGACGTTTGTTTCATTTCTCGACTATAAATTAAAGGAAAATCAGTGAAAAATCATACATGTACTTACTTAACATTTCATTAAGTAGTGCGTCTGTTCCTGGCTTGGGCTTGCCGTTGATAGCTAACTGATGAAATTGCCTATTTATGAAGTCTTACATTGCAGATAGGCTCAGCATGGGCGATATTAAAAACATTGTATGCTTAAAAGCATTTATCCACAGCTTTAACATTTAATTTTATATTGTATTTTTGTCCAGCAAAAGCTTCTTAAAACTTTTAAAATTATATTATACGTCTCACAGTAGCCAACCAGTAGTTTCGCAATGACACGCAGTACATAAAAATATGATTAAATATTAAACTGACGGTAATTTAGTATATTGTACGAAAATATTCGTCTGTTGTACGAATTAAAAAAAAAAATTCTGCATTTGTTCTATGTACGAAAGTATTAAGTAAATTGTACGAATACAGAATTGTAGATTTCGTAAAATTTAAAACCATACGTAAATATTACGAATGCCTTCGCACAATATACAAAATTATTCGTACAGAGATTTGTTCAGTAATTTACGAATGTGTTTCGTAAAATAAACGAAAGATTTCGTAAATTGTACTGAAAAAAGGCTTTGCGAAAGTCCTTTCGTTATATTTACGAATGGTTCGTAAAATCTTGTTTCGTTGTGAAAAATGTGTTTGTATTATGAGCGAAAGTTTCGTACATTGTACAAAAACCAAGACTACGAAAGTTTTTCGTAGCACTGTCCGTCCGCCCGTGTACACGATAACTCGAGCAAAAATTGAGATATCTCAACGAAATTTGATATGTAGGTTTCCATTAATCCAAGGTAGGTTGGTATTGCGAATGGGCGAAATCGGACTGTAACCACGCCCACTTCCCATATAACGGTAATTTCTAGAAATACGAAAACAGCGATATTTTAGCAACTACGTTTATGGTAAAATTTTGGAAAAGGGGCGTGGCACCGCCCACTTATGATCACATATATGTATATCGGTAACCGTTCTACCAATTTGTACCAAACTCGGTATTTTGATTGTGCTTGCCACATAAAAGCAAAATGTTGAAAATGTTGAAAATTATTGAAATCGGACTAAAATTACAGCCGCTTTTCATATAACGGTAAATTTCAGAAATGCTTGAAACTGGAATATTTCGAAATTTAAGGACGCTAATTTATTCAAAATTGATACACCCCGGCTTACCATGTAGCGGTAGCTTTCGGTAAGGTGAAAATCATGTATTTAATACTTGCGCCGGGTATTTAATGTTCGGCTCCGCCCGAACTTAGACTTTCTTACTTTTTAATTATAAGTAACACGCAAATACACGTTATACGTAACAAATATAAATTATTTTTAAGAATAACGGTTTTAGAAAATGAAAGAATAACTGACACTTTATGTTCCTAATTTTAAAGCACAGTTTGCCTCAAAAAGTAAATTAGTGCAAATCAAATAGCTCTTTAATCATAAAATGAATTACATATTTTTTATTTATAAAATTGTATGCGTGCTTATTTAAAGAAAAGCCTCTATGCTATACTTCTTAGAACCAGCTGAAAACTAACCACATTTTTTCCAGCTCGGAGGTGACCCTTTTTGAACTATCTAGGAACTGTTGTTATATGAACGGTCTCAGAACTATCTAACCTGAGTCAGGTCAGAACAAGTTCAAAAGTCCTGCAGAGGGCGACAATTGTCACTCCATAGGACATCGCCATTTTAAAAAGACAGCTCAAAGCATTGAGTTGGGATAGATAAAGAACCAGTACCGTCCCCTTTCAGGCTAGCTCAGCGCAGGTCTGAACCAGTTTGATTTGCTGAAGGGTGCATACATAACGTGCATATCCATACACAACGTACATATTCATATACAACGTACATATTCATACACAAAGTGCATATCCATACATTCATACTCAGTATCAACAACAACATCGCTGTGAGCTTTATTTTGATTTGAGCATTGCTATGTTCCATTTATTTGGTTACGTCCGAGTTTTTGTTTCATATCGAGCAAAGTATTGCTATTATCGTCCGAATGTGATACAGCGGAAGATCTGCAAAACAAAAATATTGATTTTGCCTCTGTACACATACCCATATATAAATCTTACATGGTTTATTTCGATGTTCTTTTTCTGAGGCTCATATCGTCGTTTAAAGTACAAAACCGCGTATCGTGATTCTGCAAAACCGCGTAACTGACATTGGCTGCCAAAAATTGGATTAGCTCACACAAGCTCTTGGCTCAATCCTTATCCATTCGTCCTGAAATATACTAGGCAGATATGCGATTGCTTTATAAAAAACAGAACCATTTTGAAATATGAGTGTTTTTACGCTATAAAAAATAATTTCTACAACTTCACATACGCGGTTTTGCATTTTGCTGATACGCGGTTTTGCATTTTGTTGATACGCGGTTTTGCACTTTAAACGACGATATGGTTCTATTTGTATTATAAATCTACATACATATCTATATATCGACTTCTGAGTGGAAGATCGACCTATCTCGGCAGCCAGCTCGAAAACGCTCTATCTCAAACAACTTTTCAAGAACGCCCTATTTCAGAATTCGTTTCAAAAACGCCCTATCTCAGCTTCCGATTCAAAAACGCCCTATATCAGCACATTTTCAATACATTTTGTAGTGAGATAGGGCCTTCTTCAAGCAAATTCTCTCTCGATAAATACGCGTTTCAAAGAATCTGGTTATTTCAGTTTTCTCTTGCGGGTTACGGAAGGGCGAGAACTCTCCCCAGACTCAAAAATTAAGATTAGTGCCACAAGAGATTGTTTTGCGAGATTTAGCCGATTGGGTATTTGAACCTCAGCCTGGTGTAATTAATCAAAACCACTCGAAGGATCGATCAATTTCGGGTCGACAAATTAACCACTGTACGATAGTTAATAAAGTCATGGTTAATATGTTGGCCAGAGTAGAAATGGCGTCGGTATTTACCGTCGTTTCTGAATATCCACAGGAGCAAGTAGAAGTAGAGGAGTCGCACCTTATGACTTGATACTAAAAGTTAGAGTAGTTGTGATGCTAATCCACAACCTAAATATGTACATATGAAGGGTTAGTTAATGATCTCGCCTAATAGTCAAAGAATTACAATGTAATTATTTGGATGCCGCAATACAAATATGTACATATTTATGTATAAAGGATTAGTTAATGGACTTTAAACATGTGATTCAAATTTTATTATCCCATACAAATTAATAGCCCAGCGAATCAACACTTGCTTTTGTATATAAACGTCGCCAATTAAAAATTATTGTGCGTTCGCAATAACAATAAATAAGTCTCAGGGTCAGACCCTAGCAAAAGGATTGCTTAGCGCATGGCGTATTGAGTAGAGTACGATCTTGCCCAAATACCATGTTAAAGTTAACTACCAAAAGCAATGCATGTTGTTTTTAGAATAAAGAAATATACAATTTTTTAGACCACGGAGCACCCCGATTTTCGGGGATAATGCCATAATTCAGTGAAACTCGTTACTTGTTTGAAGCATTTTTGTTCCAGCTGAATAGGACGATACCATTTTTGAAGGCCTGGGCGTAGATTCTGTAACCAGTTAGTGACAATTTTGGAATCGGTATTGGTATTTTTACGTCAACAAGTTCGATATGGATCCGAAACTTATCGCTAACTGGTTACAGAATCTCCCCCATGAGAGGCTTCTTCATCCGTCAGAGCATTTGGCATACATCAAGATAACCAACCGTTCAGCTATAGAAAAACTAAAAATGGCGATCGCTAGTACTTTTTACGCTGATTATAACTATGTACATATTATTAGCTGCAATTAAAAAGTGAAGTATATATAAGAGGAGGATGGTTCCGTGCGCAGAAGTGGAAAACTTTTGACTGCCATTCACCTGGGAGTGGCCAGAAGCGATTCTTGTGCGTACGGTTCAAATCGCAGCTCACAA
>NW_023458563.1:19150372-19151610 GCF_013731165.1 Rhagoletis pomonella
TAGTACTAGGTTCCAGCATAAGAACATCCACCAAGCTACATGGCTGTCTCCAGATCGAAAAACGAGAAACCAAATCGATCATGTTGTGATAGACGGAAGGCATGCTTCAAGCGTTTTGGACGTACGTACACTCCGAGGGCCAAACATCGACTCGGACCACTATCTTGTTGTAGCCAAGATACGCACCCGCCTCTGTGCAGCAAAAAATGTGCGCCCAACAATTCAAGGAAAGCTCAACGTCGAAAAGCTGCAATCACAACAGACGGCCACTTTATTCGCCACTAGACTCACACACCTGCGCTCTGGGAGCACTCTTCAACAATCCGATATACACGAGCAGTCGAAGGAACAACTGGTACGATGAGGAATGTCAAGAAGCCGCAGAGAAAAAAGATGCCGCCTACAGGGCCACGCTGCGATCGGGCGCAACGCGAGCAATGTGGGACCATTATAGGGAACTGAAGAAGGAAGCGAGACGTATTTGTCGCAATAAGAAGAGAGGGGCCGAAATACGTGAGTGCGAAGAACTTGAGATGCTGGTCGACAGGAAGAACGCCCGAAAATTCTGCCAGAGGGTTAGGCGACTTACGGAAGGTTTCAAGACCGGGGCGAACTCCTGTATGAACAACAATGGCGACCTAGTGACCGATGTCCAGAATATACTTAAATCGTGGAGGGAACACTTTTACAACCTACTGAATGGCAGGAGTGCTGAAAGTAGTGAAGAAGACGAACCCGAGTCCCCAGTCGATGATGATGGAGTAGCCGGCCCACCGCCTGACTATGACGAGGTACGAATATCGTTTACGCGGCTGAAAAACAACAAAGCTGCTGGCGCTGACGGCCTGCCAGCCGAGCTATGCAAGTACAGCGGCGGGGAGCTGATGAGGTGCATGCATCAGCTCGTATGCAGAATATGGTCAGATGAACGCATGTCCGACGACTGGAATTTAAGTGTGCTCTGCCCAATCCACAATAAAGGCGACCCCGCTATACGCGCCAACTACCGCGGAATCAGCCTTCTAAGCATAGGTTATAAGATCTTATCCAGTGTATTGTGCGAAAGACTGAAGTCCACCGTCAACGAGCTGATTGGACCTTATCAGTGTGGTTTCAGGCCTGGAAAATCCACCATAGATCAGGTATTCACAATACGCCAAATCTTGGAAAAGACCCGCGAGAATAGGATCGACACACACCATCTATTTGTCGATTTCAAAGCCGCTTTCGACAGCACG
>NW_023458563.1:19152010-19173580 GCF_013731165.1 Rhagoletis pomonella
ACACACACCATCTATTTGTCGATTTCAAAGCCGCTTTCGACAGCACGTAGAGAAGTTGCCTTTATGCCGCGATGTCTGAGTTTGGTATCCCCGCGAAACTAATACGGCTGTGTAAAATGACGTTGAGTAATACCACCAGCTCCGTCAGAATAGGGAAGGACCTCTCCGAGCCTTTTGATACCAAACGAGGTTTCAGACAAGGGGACTCCCTTTCGTGTGGTTTATTTAATCTGATGTTGGAGAAGATAATAAGAGCCGCAGAACTGAACCGCTCAGGCACAATACTTTACAAGAGCGTACAATTGCTGGCGTATGCCGACGACATCGATATTATCGGTAAAAACAAGGGCTACGTCTGTTCTGCCTTCTCGGGATTGGATTGAGAAGCAAAGCGAATTGGTGTGGTGGTGAACGAGGACGAACCGAAGTATCTCCTGTCATCACACAAACAGTCAAAGCGTACGCGTCTTGGCACCCACGTCACTGTTGACAGTTACAAGTTTGAAAAAGTAGACGACTTCGTTTATTTGGGAATCGGCATTAACACCAATAATAATGTCAGCCTTGAAATCCAACGAAGAATCAACAAGTGCTACTTTGGGCTGAGTAGGCAATTGAGAAGTAAAGTCCTCTCTCGACGCATGAAAACCACACTCTATAAGTCACTCATCATGCCCGTGCTGGTATATGGCGCAGAAGCATAGACAATGACCACATCCGATGAGGCGGCGCTTGGAGTATTCGAGCGAAAGATTTTGCGGAAGATTTACGGACCTTTACGCGTTGGTGATGCGAATATCGCAGACGATTTAACGATGAGCTGTATGAGCTTCACAACGATATAGACATAGTGCAGCGAATTAAAATTCAGCGGCTCCGCTGGCTTGGCCATGTCATTCGAATGGACAGAAACGCTCCTGCTCTGAAAATATTCTACGCGGGCCGCGATGCTGGTAATAGAGGAAGAGGCCTCCTCTGCGTTGGAAAGACCAGGTGGAGAAGGACTTGGCTTCACTTGGCATTTTCAATTGGCGTCAGTTAGCACAGAAGAGAAATGACTGGCGTGCTATTTTGGACTCGGCCAAAATCGCTTAGGAGGTTACAGCGCCAATAAAGAAGAAGAAGAAGAAGAGATATAAGAGGTAAAACAAAAAAATTGTGGTATATTAAAATATTAATATTTTCTAAGCTGCGAAACCTATTCAAAAGGTAATTATGTCAAAATAAAGACAATTAATTTATCTTCAAGTTCATATATAAAATGTGTATGCTTGTTTATATATTTAAGCCAAAAATTTTATAAAACAAAAAATGTCATAATTTTTTCATAAAATAACCTTTTTTTTAGAAAAAGTCCATAATCAATGCTAAACAATGCCTACGCAGAAATATGTTCTCTGCTAAAGGTGTCCAGCCCCCCTTCTTCGGCAACACAGAAATGAGAATTCTATTAGTGAGGGTGATAATCCCTAAGTGCGGCCAAGGGCCGCCTACACCCAGAAAATGGTTTAGTTATAATAACCATTTTGGTTATAGTGATCAAGTGGCATAGTTGGATATGGCGAAATAAATATGTAGTTCACGAAAGTCTGCAATTTACTTAAGACTTCTAGTTGGGACAAATGTATAATTACAAAACGACTACCTTGATTGGACAATATTGTTAGGTGAATAAATCATTGTTGAGCAAATATAAACAATTATTTAGTTGATATAAGTTTTCCATTAATTTTGTGAACTTGCTAACCGTTTATTATTGGAAAAAAAGGTTCAGTTTGACACAAATAAAAATTTACTCGATGTTAGTTGTGTTTACTTTCTTCTTTTATTTGCATATATTAAGCATAAAGATACGTACATATTTATATAAGTTAGTTACTAAAGTAAAACAACGATGAAACTGGAACAGTCGTGCGAGAACTCAGGTCAATATCTGCTGGAAGTATACTGCTTTGCTTTTTCCTTGCCTAAACAGACACTTTCAAATTATAATTCACATGAATTATATATCC
The DNA here is from genome assembly GCF_013731165.1 of Rhagoletis pomonella. Lineage (NCBI taxonomy): Eukaryota > Metazoa > Arthropoda > Insecta > Diptera > Tephritidae > Rhagoletis > Rhagoletis pomonella. The sequence goes on from NW_023458563.1 coordinate 19,154,023, forward strand.
ACCGAAAAACCCTGGTTGGCATTAAACTTTATTTTTTTAAATAACTATGCGCGCACCGAAACAACTCGTGGTGATAGAAAAACTGAAACTCAGACAAACAATTCTGTGCATGTCATAGCACACACTTTTCCTTCTCTACATCGACATGCCATAGCTTACTGAGCGCTCTGGGACCACATGCGTGTTTTACCCATATACGAACAGCGGTAGCGGAGCAATGATTTCCACACACAATGCAATGGTCGGCATACTAGCACATTCAAACTATTCAATAAGTGGGACTGTGTGCATTGCTCACCTGGCGCTCTTCGTATGTGAAACCCTCATAAGCTCAGAGAGCGCTCAGCATTCTTTAGGGGTGGCTCACAAGCATGAATATGTTCCACTCTCAAACCAAATCGTGGTTGCCTCAACTAAGATTTGGTAACTATGACTAAACCATTTGTTGAAAGAAAGCTTATCTGCATTAGCAGAGCTTAATAACATCCTTTTATGAACCATACGTTCAGTTCAATGGAATTTGTAGAAATATGCTTCAAAGAAATATTTAGTAGCATTAACCAAACCCTTCAACTAAATAAACGATTTGTTACAACCTAGATGAATAATAGAAGCTTTAATATATTTAGTTATAATTACCAACCCATGGTAATAGTTCCAAATCCTTTGTAACAGTTCCCAAATATTGTCAAAATTCGGGAACTAAATATCTTTAGTTGTCCGTTTTCTTTTCTCGAAAAAAGGCTGCACTTATTCTGCCTTGAGTTAGCGTTGTCAAATTTTCATGTTCTTTTCTCAGTCCTTTCACAAGGCGTCGTGTTCTTTTCTCAGCAGGTTGCGCTCTGATCCGGCAAAAGTGCTGCCTTTTCATCCCACAAATAAACGTGAGTGTGAGAGTTGCTCGGTTGATTTTTAATTTACGCTTGTAAAATTACAACTATTTTCCGTATCAGAAATAAGTATTTGCTTTAAAATTACTAAAGGCTTACAGGCCATGTGAATAATTCAGCTTTATTAAGTTCTATAAATAAATTGTGATGGAGTAGTATAATTTCTGTTTCATTCTCATATAAAAAACGCAAAATTTTCTGAGGTTTCAGGGCAACGCAAAGTAAGAGTTCCCACATAAAAGGGCAAACCTTTTTTTGAGAAAAGAAAACGCTATAAGTAATATATATGTACTGAGAAAAAGGATTAGTTTCGACAACTAAAGATATTTAGTTCCCGAATTTTGACATTATTTGGGAACTGTTACCAAGGATTTGGAACTATTACCATGGGTTGGTAATTATAACTAAATATATTAAAGCTTCTAATATTCATCTAGGTTGTACCAAATCGTTAATTTAGTTGAAGGGTTTGGAAAATACTAATAAATATTTATTACATTCAACTTAACGTATGGTTCATAAAAGGATGTTATTAAGCTCTGCTAATGCAGATAAGCTTTCTTTCAACACATGGTTTAGTCATAGTTACCAAATCTTAGTTGAGGCAACCACGATTTGGTTTGAGAGTGGAACATATTCATGCTTGTGAGCAGGGATGCCGTTTGGATCTAAATAGATCCAATTGGATACATTTTTAGACGAATTTTTGCGGGATACTTATTTTTTCCAGTCAGTATAAATGTGGATAGCGTGAAATTAAAGCATTTTATTTTTTGTGAACGAAGCAATGAACATATGAAGAGATCTCACCAAAATAGGTATAAGTGTAATTACTTTAATTAGCTTAAAGGATGCTTTAAGCAAGATCTTAATATACATATCGTCGTTTAAAGTACAAAACCGCGTATCAACAAAAAGCAAAACTGCGTATGTGACGTTGCATAAATTATTTTTTAGAGTAAAAACGCTTATATTTCAAAATGGTTCTCTTTTTAACCGACTTCCAAAAAAGGAGGAGGTTATCAGTTCGTCGGAATCTTTTTTTTTTTTTTTTATGTATGTTACCGCATTACTTTGGACCACGTCAACCGATTTCGATAATTCTTTTTGCATCGGTAGTGTCTCAGAGGTGGTCCCATGCTAATCTGGTTAAGATCCGATCAGCGGATCATGAGATATATATATATATATATATTTTTTTTTATATGGGAGTTGAAGTCGGTTTTTTTTTTGCTAAAAATTACTTGTTTATAAAGCAATCGCATTTCTGGCTATTATAACTATTTCAGGACGAATGGATAAGGATTGAGCCAAGAGCTTGTGTGAGCGAATCCAATTTTTGGCAGCAAATATAAATTAAGCGGTTTTGCAGAATGACGATACGCGGTTTTGTACTTTAAACGACGATATACATATGTATATAAAGTAAATTATACTCTTTCTGTAGTAATCTCTTTCATATCACATATTTTCATTTGTTAATTTAAAAAGATTTCAATGTAGTTTAAAAACTAACTTTGATTTATTTAAGGAGAATTTTATGAATTTTACTGAAAATACTTTAAATACACTCTAAAAAATTTTGTTTATTTGCACATATTAAGAGAGGTAACCAGTTTCCTCTTTTAATGTGTGCAAATTCGCACGCCGTGTAATAAAATTAATCATTGCCTCTTTACTATTACAAACCAAATTTGTCGCAAGAGCAAAATTACACATAACATGTTTAAAATAAAGTAATGTTTATTATTAGTAGAAAATGAGTAGTCCACTTGCAAACAGCGTTATGTGATTTTATAATAGAAAGCCATAAATTTGAAAAAGCGACTACGACAACAAGTAACATTTAAATTGAATCTTTTTTATTATTACCTGCAAATTTGGATAAATAGGAGCCTTATAAAATTGTAACATAACGCAAGAATTTATTTAATCGACCTTTAGTTATAGATATTTTTTCTGGTTTTCAGGCTCGAAAAGAAACCAGAAAAAACATTGTAACATAACATAACATGTCATAAGATAACTTTAACAGTCTATACGACCTAAAGCAGCCTCTAAGTTCATCAGAAGATTGCTACTTTTGAAAGTTCATAAATAAGTATGATAGCGACTTTTGGAAGAAGACTTAACATTTGATGCTATTTTTTCAGAATATAAAAAGATTTTGCACTCTGTTGTTAGTGGACATGAAACTACTTTAAATACTGGTACGTAATCCGCCAAAAACTAAGAATCGAACAAATTTTACATAGCGCACTTTGCAAGTAGACTACTCAAATGTATTTGTAGTTTGAAAATTTTTGCAATTTTAAACATTCTATATATGTGTATTTATGTGTATATTTTAAAGATCTCAAATACTGAACATCTTATACGTATATTTATACAGATTCTTGTTGAAAAATAGATAGGTAGGTAGGTTGTCGCGGTCGCCTATAAGACACACTTAGGCTCAGGGCCCATTGTGATGCCGCATGTTGGGTCAGCAACTCCCAATCCCTCCTAAATAAATACTTTTCAGTAGTAGTTTTACATGCTCTTTTTAGAGTGTACTTGCTATTTATTATATTTACTTTGCAAAATACTTATGCACAAAAAATGTACTTTATAAATTGAAATTACAAATGTTTCATTTTATGCACATGTATTCCAAGTCCTTAAGATGGGTTAAATTATTTATTTTTCATGAAAATGTTTGGTTTTCTTACAAATTATGAGATGTATATGTAAAAAAAGAAAATTGGATACATTTGGATACATTTTTGGCTTGGTCAGGGATACATGTTCTTGAGACGGCGCGGCAACACTGCTTGTGAGCCACCCCTAAAGAATGATGAGTGTTCTCTGAGCACATGTGTGTTTCACATACGAAGAGCGCCAGCTGAGCAATGCACCCTGTCCCACTTATTGAATCGTTTGATGGTTCTAGTATGCCGACCATTATGTCGATCACTGCGCTAGGTAGAGAAAGAAAAGTGTGCTCTATGACATGCTCAGACTTGTTTGTCTAGGTTTCAGTTTTGCTATCGCCGCGAGTTGTTTCGGTGCGCGCATAGTACAGTATATACAGTAATAAAACTTTTCGAAGTGTTTCACCAATTGGTCCGCGAGGAGTACTTTTGGGTTGTGTGCGTTTTCGTTTTGGGCTACGGCAACACTAACAGTGGGGAGTTTCGCCTCATGATTAGAAAAAGTTCTTTTCGATGATAAAATATATGTAATTATGTGTTATTTATGAACAAAATGTAGGTGAAGTGTAAATAAATGCCTAATTAAGAATAATATCAAAAGTTAAGAACATAGTTAACGCTTGTGTTTCTATAAACTGAAAAACTCAAATCGTAGGTATTGCACTTAATGGAGTTTTCTTAAATGTAAAATTAAAATTTAAAAAATATCCATCGTAAGATTACATTTTTATGAAAAAACGTGAATTTTGTTGTAGTTTTGTATAGTTATAGAGACTCCAATTCCAGCCAGGGCATCTGCCAATATAGCTCATTAAGCACACCCAAATTTGAGCGACCATTACCCGGAGCTCCTCAGAAATACTTAATATCGATTTGATCAAAGTATAGAATGTCGTAAATATGAATCATACACACATACAATAGTAATTGCTACCGTATAAATTCAGGACATGCGTTTGCTTGGAGACTCCGTTGGTTATGGTGGTCATAACTTCAGCCAAATTCAATGGTCCATTACCCGGAGCTGCTCCAACATGATGAGTAGATTTAAATGAGTCTTACATGCCACTGCCTCTGGCTACAAGCTGTATATGAAATTCACTAAGAGAAAACAGCTGTTCCTGCAAATCCTGTAAAACCTGCAAATCGTGAAGCAGCGTTGTCAGTATTTAACAGTTCATTATTATTTACGGTGTAATATAACCAGTTAAACACTGAATTATGATGATCTGTATTAGTACCTATAGTATCAGAGAATAATTTGCATTAATTTCGGTCACTATTATATAGTCCTGTCATGTTCCACTCTGCCATAGCACAGTTGTTGTTCCCTTTCATACCACAGTAATTTTGTATACAACTCTCAATCAACAAATTTCATGCTCCTTCTCATTATTAGCCGTGATCAGATTTTACCCCGGAGAAGTACTCAAGAAGGTTTATTACTGTACTTACTGTGGCGCATAGTTATTTAAAAATATTAAGTTTGATGCTCACCGGGGTTTCTCAGTAGACATATATTTCATGTGAATTATAATTTGAAAGTTTCTATATAGCCAAGGAAAAAGCAAAGCAGTATACTGAAACCAGCACTTCCAGCAGATATTGGCCTGGGTTTTCGCACGACTGTTCCTGTTTCATCTTTTCTTTTTAGGAAATTCTTACCAACATATACATATGTATTATTTACACTAGTAACTATTTATGTAAATATGTATGTATTTTTAATGCTTAGCCCTAAATTACGCCCATGCACGTTGAAAAAAAATGCCTTAGAGTACTTGGAGCGTGCTCGCGCTCTTTCTAGCTTCCTAACTCCCCGCAGGGTACGTAAATAGGTCACTGCTAGAACATCGGCGTGTTCGCATGTGTCGTTACTCTTTTGAGTCCTGACTCCATGCGACCACTTACGTAACATTTTAAATTTTTTATTTTTGAGTCTAAGTTTGAATTCAAAGTTACCCTTTTCTTTCTTAAAGTTAACTATAATAAAGAGCTTTAATATTTTTGACAATTCACATTTCGTTTTATTTAATTAGTCACGGCTAAAACATCGTCGCGTACATATGTGTCGCTACTCGCTTAAGTGCTGACCCCATGCGACCACTAACATAACATTTTTTGGGGGAGGTAAGTTTTTAATTTTTTTTTTTTAAGTTTGAAGTCGAAAATATGTTTTTGTTTAATACTTTTGTTGTTTTGTTTTAATATTTTTGATAATACACACTTCGGTTTTTTATTTTGAAAACTCTTTTTGCAACACTTTTATTGGGGTCACTGGGGACTCCATGCGACTAATTGTGTGATTTTATTTATGCGCCTAATTAAGGGTTAATAATAAGAAATAAATAAAAGAAGAAAGTAAACACAATAACCATTGAGTAAATTTTTATTTGTGTCAAACTGAAACTTTTTTCCAATAATAAACGATTGGCTGATTCAAGTCTACAGCAAGTTTACAAAATTAATTGAAAACTTGTATCAACCAAAGCATTGTTTATATTTGCTCAACACTGATTTTATGCAACTAACAATATTGAAGGTAGTCGTTTTGTAATTATTAACAAATATAAATTTGTCCCAACTAGAAGTCTCAAGTAAACTGCACACTTTCGTGAACTAGATATTTATTTCGCCATATCCAACTATGCCACTTGGTCACTATAACCAAATCTTGGTAATTATAACTAAACATTTTTCTGGCTGTGTCTTTAGTATTTTTTTCTAAAAAAGGTTATTTGATGAAAAAATTATAACATTTGTTTTTTTTTTTAACATTTTATATATCAACTTAAAGATAGATTAATTGTCTTTATTTTGCCATCATTACTTTTTTAATCGGTTACGTAGTTTAGAAAATATTAATATTTTAAAATATCGCACACATTTTTTTTAACCTCTTATATTGCGGCAAATAATATTTATATAGTTGAAATCAGCATAAAAAGTACTATCGGTCTGCATTTTTAGTTTTCCCATAGCTGAACGCTTGGATATCTTGATGTGTTCCAAGCATTTTTCTTGTACCTTTTTCGACTAAAACTGATAAAATAATATTGCTCTGTTGCGAAAAGTTCAAGTGTTTTAGCCGATATCATATAAATTAGTAGTTTTATATAGTATAAATTAGTAGTTTTTTCTAAACTTGAAATGCATATAATAGCGAAGGTTTAATGTAAAGAATCTTTTTTAAGTATTGGGTACCGTGTATTGGTTACCGACAATTCAGCACATCACTAGAAAGCATTCTTATTTACTTACTATTCTTGGTAAACATCTTTGTGTGTGTACAATCAGCAAGTAAAGAATTTCGTGAGATTTATTAAATACTTTAATATTTCCGTCAATTTGTTTTAAATAATGAGGTGCGCAGTTAAAACTTGTGCTAGTGATAACTTGCACATTTTCCTAACCTAACTTAAAATTTGGAACATTGGACATTTCGACCGCTGCCAGAACTTTTTGGGCCGACCGGCTATATTGGCAAAAAAAACGGCTAAAATGTTTCAACTAAAATTCTCATGTTTTATTTAAAGAAATCGCAAATAGAGAGACTAGTAAAATCATTAAATTTGTGTGGTTAATAAAGGTTATACGTAGCTAAAGCTAAGCTTAACACCACTAGTGAAATAAATCACAAAAATAGAGCATGGTAAATTCATTACAAATTATTTTTGTTTAACAATACTTTTATAAATTTTGTTCTCTAAATACAAACCTGCGCTTTTTGAAGATGACGAAGGGTTAAATTTTTTGCGTGGGTTGAGTTTTTCAATTAATGTCAAGCGGAGTTGGATTTTTTTAGTTATGTTCATTTTTCAACAAAAGACAAACTTGTAATTCTATCGTTCATTAAACGGCGAAAAATAAATAATTCGATTTAAAACTACAGTTTTCTTATTACTTTCGATTTAAGTTTCATTGGTCCTTCGGAGCCGGATGAACATAGGATTTTTGCAAACTTTGTGGCTTGTTCATAACCTCAATTAAAAATTTCGCGTTAAATTCGTTACTTACGACGCGTCGTTTTCATCGATTCTGAGTCAGTTTGTATAACCCTGACGCGCACGGAGCTTCATCATAATGAGCCATCATTTAGCAGCAGCACACAGACGGTTGTGTATCATCAGAAATTATCAATCTCGGTGATATCAGCAGTGAGCGTTAGTGGAGGAAGTCTGCATCTTTTAGTGCCCAGCGGAGCGCTAATTTTCAGCAGAAAAACTACATTGTATCAGTACCATCTAGTGGCAGACAGATAATGGCGACATCTAGTAGTCAATAAAAATCGCGAAAAATAAATCATTTACCAAACTTAAAACAATTACATTCGGCGGTGACCCTGCGTTCTGAAAATACAAACTGTCAAATAATAAAAACAAACAAAACAAAAAAGGGAAAAACTGAAATCTCAGAGGCAAACAATGAAAAGCAGCTTGACACGCATTGCTAATGCTGTTGCGGATCAAAACTCAACAACTGCGGAAATAAGAGTACGCGCACAAAGGACAGAAGAGCTGTTCCAGAAATACGAGCAGATCCATCAAGAGATCGACTATTTAACAACAGCAGGCGAGCAGCAGGAGGAGGAAGAAGCTTACCGCGCACACATTGAGGACAAATATTTTGGAATAAAGTCGCTTTGTCCACATATTCTCGATGAAATGGATAACAACTGCACAATCATAGACAATAGACAGTCAGTCCGACATCTCGACGGCGGTGCAGACGCTTATTGAACATCAGGGCACAGTGGGTGCATTAATTGAGAGCATTGGCCGCAATGCATCAACATCGGTAGCTGAAGCCAACAACACAACACATCTACAACAACATGGGTTACGTCTACCACGAATAGAAATTCCACAATTTGATGGGAAATGTACTGAGGGGATACGTTTTCGGGATTCATTTGAAACGCTCGTGCATAACAGAGAAAATATTTCTGGCATCGAAAAATTCGAGTACTTGCAAACCAAAATGCAGGGAGAGGCATTGTCGCTTATATAGCATTTGAAGCCAACCAACGCAAATTATATTGTGGCGTGGGAGCTATTAAAGCGAAAATACGACAAGTCAGACAGTGTAAAGAAAGCATACTTGGAATTGCTGTTTGACCAACCCTCTATGAAAGCATCATCGGCTGAGATTAAACGTATTTACAACACCTCAAATGAGTGTGTAAATGCTTTGAAAGTACTCGAAGAGCCAGTTCAACATTGGAACTCAATTGAAAAAGCTCGACGCAGATCCGCTTGTGCTCTGGTTCAGGGGAAAGAAAGCAGACGAAGCAGCAACCTTCAACAGTTTTTAGAATTTTTCGAAAGCACACAGGGGTAACCACAATTCCGGTCAAGGTGCCAGCAACTATAAGCGCAACCAATCTCGCGCATACATCGCCACTGTTCAGTCGTGCCCCGTATGTGCAAGAGAACATTTTCTGTACAATTGCAACCAATTTAAGGAAATGAATGTCGAAGCTCGTCGGAAGATAGTGCAACGCAGTAATCCCTGTTTTAATTGTTTACAACTGAATCATCGAGCATCAATATGTAAAAGTTCAACGTGCCGAAAATGCAATGCCAAGCATAATACCTGGCTTCACATTTCAGCACCGACCGATAAACAACAACGTGAAACTACACTTGTTGCACCTGATGAGGCAGCTACCATCAGTGTGAGCAGTGCACAACAATTATCGCGCTCTCTTTCTTTACTACCTACGGCGATAGTGAAGATATACCATGTTTTGAACAATTAACAACCTTGCCGTGCCCTGCTGGATTCCGGGTCTGTGCGCAACATCTCCAGCTAAAACGAAGATTTGACAGAACATTGCTGTATGGGATTGGTGCTGCGAATGGCAGCTGCACTAAGGGTAAAATCAATTTACGCATCAAAGGGCTAGGAAGCGACGTGATTGACGCGGAGGCACTCTGCTTGGCTAATTTAACTCAAAATTTGCCAGCTTACGAAATGATACATCAAAACCATTAATTCTTGAAAGGTAAGCAGCTGGCAGATCCATGTTATTCCATCCTGGAAGAATGACGTCGTATTGGGTGCTGATGTATTTTCCGAGTGCGTTCTGCCAGAGAAGTTGACTCATCCATTAGGGTCACCAACTGCTATAAACACAATCTTCGGTTGGGTTATTATGGGCAAAATACCTGCCACACGCGAGACACATTTGGTGACAGTACATACGTTCCTGGATTTAGGCAAACAGCTTCAGCGCTTCTGGGAAATGGAAGACATTGCAGGGCCTACTCAACATATCACACCAGAGGAAAAAAGTGCAGAAGAGCACTATCAAAAAACCGTGTAGCGTGATAGTAGTGGACGATATATCGTCAGCCTCCCACTAAAAGGGGATCAGGCTAATATCGGCGAGTCCCATACAGCTGCTTTAAAGCGGTTGTATGCACTTTTGTTTTTGAGTTTATTTTGATTAAATGCGTTGAAATGCCTCATTTTGGAAATGTGAATTTGTGTAAAGAAATATCTGATTTGATTTCGCATTTCAGATTTCTCGCTCAAATTGCTAGGATACAAGCATGGTGTAATGAACTGAAGGTGGCGCAACCGCTACTTTGGTTTTGCCGACTTTGACGTTTATGGCAATACGTAAACAAACTTTTTGTTTATAAACAAGTGCAAACGTATTGCAAACGTATTGTGTACTTTCAAGTGAAAATCGAAGTAATTCGTGCGTTCTGAAGTAAACAACGTTTTATTTGTAATAAAAACTTTATAAAAATGTCGTGTCGTGTGTTTAATTGCAGCAGCCGTAGGGGTAAGGCCCCCAAATGCAGTTTTTTTTTTGTTTCCCCGCGACGACGCCTTGGCCAGAAAGTGGGTAGAGCTCTGCCGGCAGGAGAAGCCCTACAATTTACACACCAGCGTAATATGCATGAAGCACTTTACGGACATGTTAAGTTGAAAACGTTAAAATACCACAAATTACAAATTAAAATCGGAGGTAAGCAAGCATCGACCACATTCTGCAGGAAAACATGCGCTGATATTATCAATTTTCGGCACCTGCAATACAAACACAAAAATTCTAAATAGTTAATTAATAACACCTATTCTTTTGAACACATTTCAAGAGTGCTTAATTTGCTATATTCAAAGATGGCTTGAGAAATTGGTGAATCGTGAAGAAAACACGTTTTCTCACTGCAAATTCACAACTGTCAACTGTTCTTCGCCATATTCTTTGTTTACCCGTTGCCACAAATGTCATTCTGCGGGAATGCGCAATCTTGTATTCTATCGTTCTTGGAATACAAGTACAAATGTATGTAGTATCTATCGCGTCCCCTAAGCACCTTGGCCATCTAGCGTTGTAATGGATTATCAGCATAAACCGCAAATTTATAGTAAGTTTTACACATATTAAGAGAAAACCAAAACTGAGTACAAGTTAAAGAAACAATTTAATGAAAAAAGTGGAGTTGTCGAGTGTCGAGAACAGAGTGATATTAGTTATTATTAATGTTCTTTTTAAAGTATTCTTGTTTAAAACACACTTACATTCGTATGTCTAATTTTGAGCAACGGAAAGAAAATTTCCTTAGAGAAAACTCTTACTAAGCAACGTAAAGAAACAAAAGTCGAAAATAAAAGTTATGAGCAACGAAAAAAAATTTTCATTGAGAATAACTGTTATCATGCAACGTAAAAAGAAAAAAGTCGTAAATAAAAATTATGGGCAACGGAAAAAATTTTGTCTTAGGAATAACTCTTACCAGGCAACGTAAAAACAAAAACGTCGAAAATAAAAGTTATGAGCAACGGAAAACATTTATTTCTTGGGAATAACACTCACTGAGCGACGAAAAAGCAAAAAAGTCAAAAATTAAACTAAAGAGCGACGGAAAAAAGATTATATTGTGAATAACACTTATAGGGGAGCAAAACTTTTTTTGAGTTAAAAATAACTATTATGTAAAGTAACAAAATCTTATGTATATTTAATTTAATAGTTATGGACCAATTTTTATTGATATTCCTTATAACAGTTATGTCTCTGTGTCAAAGTCGATTTTAACAACAAATGAATTACAGCGGGCGCATAACGCTTTGGTTAGGAAAGCTCAAACAGCATCATATGCGCCGGAATTACGAAGCATACGTCAGGGTAAGCAATTGCTAGTTTCCCACAAATTAGCCATGCTATCCCCTTTCATTGATGGCGATGACATGTTACGAGTTGGGGGAAGAATCACGAATGCAGATGTAAACTACGATCACTAAGGATCATCAGTTGACAAAGCTTATCATAAATGATTATCACGTGAGAAATTTGCATGCCGGAAACCGGCAACTTCTTTACTTACTGGGTATTCGCTACTGGATTCCCCGCGTTACGATTGCCGTCAAGCGCTGTATTTATAAGTGTACTGTCTGTATGAGACAGCGTGGCATTCCACACCAGCAACAAATGGGTAACATCCCTCGTCCACGATTGAATCCAGGCAGCGCATTTCTGAATACAGGAGTGGATTTCGCAGGGCCAATCCAGGTCCGTTCATGGAAGGGTCGTGGCTCATGACTGTACAAATGTTGGATTGCGCTTGTTGTGTGCCTCGCAACGAAAGGCGTTCGCATTGAATTGGTCACCGAGCAATCTACCGCTGCTTTTATAGCCGATTTACGTCGTTTTATCGCCAGACGCGGAAAACCCATGCACATCTATTCCGATAATGGAACCAATTTTGTTGGGGCCGATCAGCAACTGCGAGAAATTCACCAATTGCTGCAATCACCTACAACACAAGATGGTATCACACGTGAACTCACTCACTGACCAGCATATTCAGTGGCACTTCTCGCCTCCGTCCGGACCGCACTTTTGTGGCATCTGGGAAGCTGGTGTGAAATCGATGAAACACCACTTGAAGCGCACGCTAGCTGATACTTCAGTCACCTACGAAGAATTGCAAATTCCCGTCCATTGTGCGTTAAGTTCGAGGGCGATATTGACCCAATAACACCTGCACATTTTTTAATTCTACGATCACCTACACCAATACCAGACGAGAACATGCTAAATTTCAAAGAATATCCTCTAAATAGATGGCAGTATCTTCAGCGCCTTGTCCAACAATTCTGGCAGAAATGGTCAAGAGAGTACCTCATTCAACTGCAACAGCGACCTAAGTGGACGGATAAGATGGAAAATTTACAAATCGACGACGTGGTCATCATAAAGGATGACAACTTGCCGCCATCCAAGTGGACAATTGGAAGAGTCACTGAACTACGTCCTGATGCTGACGGGCTCGTTCGTGTAGTAACGCTAAAGATTGCAAAAGGATCACTCAAGCGACCAATAGTGAAACTCTGTCCGTTATTTTTGGACGTTTGAAAGCGGATGCTTCAATATTATTTTACTTTTATAAATTTTATTCTCCAAATACAACCCTGCGCTTTTTGAAGATGACGAAGGGTTAAACTTTTGGCATGGGTTAAGTTTTTCAATTAATGTCAAGCGGATTGGATTTTTTTAGTTATGTTCATTTTTCAACAAAATACAAACTTGTAATTCTATCGTTCATTAAACGGCGACAAATAAATAATTCGATTTAAAACTATAGTTTTCTTATTACTTTCGTTTTAAGTTTCATCATGTTTGTATTACTTAAGTATAAATAAATAACATAAAACAAAAATTTTAATATACACCGTTTTTATAAATGGACTAAAAATTAGAAAATAATTGCTTTCAGTCCCATAGAATTTGTTTTGATAACTTTTGATTTTGCAAGAAATTTTAGCAAAAGTCATTATAAACAATTTATGTAGGATAGTTTAGTTACTATTAAATTTTCCCGTTTATTTAAAAGCTTAACAATGGTTTTGGAACATTATTCGATTGCAGATCAAAAGTAATAAATCAACAGTTTTGAAAAAAAAATATATATCAAGTGAAAATTATTAGAAATCATACTCGATTCTCTTCGTCAAATCTCAAAGTGTCTTTTAGAAAGTATTACAATACAAAGTACATAAAATGGAATAATTAAACTCGCGTCTCCTCGTCAAATGTCCAGCCGGCTGCTGATCTATATCTTGTTCTTTTCTTTCGTCGTCGTCGGTGGGGCTTTAGCTTTGTTACAATGTAACTAACTAACGTTCTGCAAGTTAAGGTTTCCAACTATCTTGAGGTTTCCTCAATCCCACAATTCGGCCATCCTGCTGCTCATTCGCCCTCGAATGCATCGTCGTCATCTTGAGTATAGTTTACTCACGGCTTCATGTATTCGGCGCAGGTTGAAGTTCGCTTTGGGCCTTCACACTCGCCAGATTTTAGAACGTGGTAAGAATCGTTCGGTTTTATCTTGGTTATACGGTACGGACCCAAATATTTTGACTTTAGTTTAAGCCCCGCTCCAAACTGTGTACGCTTTACAACAACTAAATCGTTTGCCTTTTGTCTTAAATCATCCCTTTGCTCTTGATATTGTAGTCGTATTTCTTCTTCTATAAGGTTTTTAATGTTAAAGTCGTCTATTTTTCGCATTTTAACGCCTACTAGTGGCTCAAACGGTGTCATGTTGATACTTCGGTTAAACGTAGGGTTAACTACTTGCTGTACTCTGTCCACAAATTTATACCACTTAGTTGGATCACTCTTGCTTAGCTTTGTTAAAACGCTAGTAATAACGCCATTTAACCGCTCCACTTGGCCATTGACACGAGGTAGACCAGTGGTAATTTTTGAGTGCTGAATAATTTCTTCTTCACAATAGCGTCGAAATGCATCGGATGTGAAAGCGGAACCCCGATCAGAAATTATCTGGACAGGATTACCAAATGTAGTACTTTGCAATTTTAAACGGCTGATTGCATCTTGTGTTGATGCAGTCTTCGTTGGATATAACCACGCGAATTTAGTAAAAGCGTCGATTACAGCAAATATGTGTTTATAAGACTTACTCGTAGACTCCAAGGGACCAAGAAAATCAACATGATATGTATGAAGCGGCATGACCTCTTTATGGATCGGATGCAATTTTCCTTCTTGTTTACCTAACTTCCGATTCGAGACAATACATGAAACACAGTTGGCGATATGTGTTCGTATTTTTTCTTCCAGCTTCGGAATGAAAAATTCTCGACAAATTAACTCCTTCGTCTTCTTCACTGCAAAATGACCTTTTTCATGTGCACGTCTAATTACTTCACGCTGCATACACTTCGGTACCACAACTAACTCAATATCGTCCACCAGCTTATGAAGAATACCACCTTTCCCGAAATAATCGTTGTATGTTTGCTTTTCCTTGATGATTTCATTTATTGCTTGTAGCTCTTCATCTTGCTGTTGAGCGCGACGTGTAGAAGTTAGAAAATCTGCGTCTTTTACTATCATATTTGGATAACGACTAAAGGCGTCGACATGCCTCATTTGGAGACCGCTTCGGTGTTCTACTTGATAATCATATTCTTGAAGAAATAATATCCAACGCGCTACCCTTGTACTCAAATCTTTTTTGTCCAACGTTTTCGTGAAAGCGTTACAGTCCGTAACTAATTTAAAGTGCAAACCTAACAAGTACACTCGAAACTTTTTCAGCGCTTCAATAACGGCTAATATTTCTAGCTCATAACTTGAGTATTTTCGTTCAGCATCAGAAGTCTTCTTACTCATATAGTATATAGGATGTAACTGGTTATCATGAGGAAATTTTTGGAATAGTACAGCGCCATAGCCATCAATGGAAGCATCCGTATGAACTTCCGTTTCGTATAACTGATTAAAAATACCGAGCACAGGTTTCTCGCTCAATATTTTTTTAAGAGTGTCAATCGCTGAAATTTGTTCATCGCCTAATTCAAACTTTCTTCCTTGCTTAGTCAAATCAGTTAAGGGTTTCGCAATCACCGCAAATGAAGGCACAAACTTTCTCAAGTACCAAGCAAGACCTAAGAAGCTCTGCAATTGCTTAACATTTTTCGGTAATGGAAACTTCACTAAAGCATCAACTTTAGATGGTGACTGCGAAATTTTTTGACTTTCTATCACGTACCCAAGAAATTCTACACGCTTTTTCAAAAAGTGACATTTTTTCAAATTTAAAACAAGTCCATAGTCTCTACATTGATTCAGCACTATTTTTAAATTACACAAAGCATCATGTTCATTTTGGGCCGGTATAATTATGTCGTCTATGTATGGCAGTGCAATTTCACGTCGAGTTAAATCGCGAAAAATCGCATTAACATGCCTTTGAAAAACACCAGGAGAGTTAGACAAACCAAACGGCACTTTGCAGAATTGATATTGACCGCTATGCGTTACAAACGAGGTATATTTGCGGCTGGAAACAGATACAGGCACATGACTAAACCCATTTTTTAAGCCTATAGTACCAAATATTTTTGCATTTTGCAAGCGATCTAGCTGATCGTCAATTAAAGGCAACGGAAAATGATCTTTGATAATAACTTTGTTAATTTGCCTATAATCTATGCACAATCGATGGCCTCCATCTTTTTTTTTAACAAGTACTACGGGACTGCTAAACTCAGACTCCGAACTCTCAATCACACTGTCCCTTAACCACTCTTCTATTTGACCTTCAACTATGCACCTTTCTCTTAACGGAAGTCGACGCGGTCTAAATGATATTGGCGTTTCGTCGTGCAGCACGATTTTCATTTCAATATTTGTTGTTTTACATTTGTCCGGCTTATAATTATATGCCAAATCACGCACTTCTTGTTTTGCTACCGCACTAGCACTCTCATCAATGTCAATCTCTTCTGTTGTTATTTCTACATTCATCATAGGAAATGTCACTTTATTTTCAACGATATTTTTCATAATAAAAAGTCCATCACGATTGATATGTATTTCTGCTTGAGAACAAAACTCTTCTCCAATTACTACGTCCATGTCCATACACTTAGCAGATACCACCAGAAAATTTACATAAAAAATTTCGTTATCAATCATAATATCAATATTTACTTTCCCTTTAGGTTTTATATTATTTTCGGATTTTCGTTCACCGAAACCTACTAAGCAAATGTTTGTTTGTTGTTATTCTGGTTCTCTCAAGGATTTATGAACACTGTCAGTCATGATGTTAAACTTACTACCAGTATCAAATAAAGCAAAATATTTCTGATCTTTAATAATCACTTGTTTCCTCATAATATTGTTTTTTGCACACAAGTATCGCGCATTACTTCTTTCCATTTTTCCTTTAGCTTTCGGGCAATTCTTCGAAATGTGTCCAAATTGCTTGCACTGAAAACATTTTGTACCTTTCCCCTTGTCTTTGCAGTCAATACTTTTGTGACCTTTCGTACCACAATTATAGCAAACGAGCTTGTCTTTTTCATTTTTCACTACTTTCTTTTCATCAATTTTTATCTCAAAATTTTTCTTATAGTTGTTTCTCATCAGTTCGTAGATTTTAATTTTCTCTTTAAACTCCTTTAAATCGTATGCACCATAAAGAACGGTCTTATTTATATTTGAGTCACGAATACCCTCAATAACATACTGCATCAAGGCGCTAGCTCTTTCATGCACAAAAAATATTCTTGTACCGTTTCTTCCGTTTTCATATTTCTTGCGATTAGTTGTTTGTGTATTTTCGCAGTGTTTACAACCGTTTTAAATTCTTCTGCGAATGCCGCTTTTAATTTTTGCCAAGAAGTTATTCCCCGTTCACTTTGAATAAACAATTTAGCCAGCCCTCGTAAAGACTTTTTTTGCAAATATAAACTTTTGTAGTTCATCCCAACCCATCAAAATAGCCGTTTCTTCGAACTCGTTCAACCATATTTCAACAGAAATATTTTCGCCACCATCGAAATGTCTAACAGAATCTTCGATGTCTCTGAAATTGATGGAAAACCGCGACATTTGTATCGGTTGAGCAACCGAAGTGGTTTTTGTAAAACCTCTTGTACCAAATTCAACATTTGGGTTTTCTGCATTTCTCCTTCCCATCCGCTCCCCCTCGAAATCTCGTGCATTCGTCCGATGTTGATATTCGGAATTTAGATTATTCGCAGATAATTCTTCAAAACGACGCATAACATCTTCGTCATCCTTTTCGCTATTATCGTCCATTCCACATTCGATTTCTTCGTCGCTGTTCTCAACATTATCTGCTGCAGCGCATAATAATGTTGCCTTCTGCAAATTTCGAAAAATATGCAGCTTCAGGTCCGTCACGTTGCTATTTAAACCCAATACGTTACAAATGGCTTCTAGATCGTTCGTTGACAAATTGTTCTGTATGTACCCAAGCTTTTGACCGCATTGATCGTCATATTCGTCGAATTCAAATCCTGTGAATTCACGCAAACGTTGTCTGATTAATCTATCGCCTTCTGATTCAAATACGAATTTGTGAAGAGCAGCTATACTCTCTTTCCGGCTTGTACGCAGCTTTTCTCGGACGAATTCAAATTTCTGTAAGCTGGTCATTATCTTATTCCTTCCTTCGCGTCTCTTTTCGGCAAAAAAAAAAAAAAAAAATTATTCGGTCGAGCCCCCAAAATATGTAGGATAGTTTAGTTACTATTAAATTTTCCCGTTTATTTAAAAGCTTAACAATGGTTTTCGAACATTATTCTATTGCAGATCAAAAGTAATAAATCAAAAGTTTTGAAAAAAAAATATATATCAAGTGAAAATTATTAGAAATCATACTCGATTCTCTTCGTCAAATCTCAAAGTGTCTTTTAGAAAGTATTACAATACAAAGTACATAAAATGGCATAATTAAACTCGCGTCTCCTCGTCAAATTTCCAGCCGGCTGCTGATCTATATCTTGTTCTTTTCTTTCGTCGTCATCGGTGGTGCTTTAGCTTTGTTACAATGTAACTAACTAACGTTCTGCAAGTTAAGGTTTCCAACTATCTTTAGGTTTCCTCAATCGCACATTTATGAGATTGAAAATGAAAAGCGTGGGGCGCATGCAATACAAAGCATTAGATTTAATTGACAATAGTCAAACTACATAACATAGGCCTAAAATTTCTACAGAGAAAGTACAAATTTAAGATCGATTTTAAGCGATCGTTATTCATATATCCACATACATACATACATATATTACCCTTAATATCAATTCTGGTCTATTACATCAAGTTAATTTTAAATTTTAAATTAATTAAAATTAAAAATTACAGTCAAAAGTTATCAAACCAAATTCTATGGGACTGAGAATTATTATTTTCTACTTTTTAGTTCATTTATAAAAGAGTTGTATATTAAAATTTTTTTTATATTATTTATTTTGTACTTTTTAGTCGTGTCTGTATAAAATTTTGCAATAGATATTAAAATAATTCAACGATATTAATAGATTGGTGCACACACATGCATATACATATGTATGCACATACAAACATACGAGCACCAATTAATTTCATTTGAAACAAGTAGGAAAGTCTAAGTTCGGGCGGAGCCGAACATTAAATACCCGGCGTAAATATAAAATATATGTTTTCCACCTTTCCGAAAGCTACCGCTACATGATAAGCGGGTGTATAAATATTAAGTAAACTAGCATCCTTAAATTTCGAAATATTGAAATTTCAAGCATTTCTGAAATTTACCGTTATATGAAAAGCGGCCGTAATTTTAGTCCGATTTCAATAATTTTCAACGGTTTACTTTTATGTGGCAAGCACAATAACCATACCGAGTTTGGTACAAATTGCTAAAACGGTTAAAGATATACAGCGTGGCAACGAATAACTGTTACCCAGGTTTTTTTGAGAAATAAAAGGGTCCTTTAAAGATTTTGCGAAAAAAGTATTTTATTGATAATTTTCCACAGATTTTACTTTAGTTGCATTAATTAGTTTTTAAATTTTAATCCTTATTTACATTTGCCAGCAGTGTAAACTTTGAGAGAAAAGTTCATTTGGCACGCAAGTCTTTTTCAGGTGTATTTTTTCTTAGGCTTTGTATAAAAAAAGTACAAAAAAGA
>NW_023458563.1:19198580-19222108 GCF_013731165.1 Rhagoletis pomonella
GATATATGTTCTTTTGAGGAAGATAACTCCGTTGTCTGTGGACATGGCGAAGAAAGGTTAATTAAGTCATTCGGAAGAGTGTTCTGACGTGGAACGGTCCTTTCACCATACGCCAGACGCCATATGGTCCAGGGGTCTTGATTCAAAGGCGGTCAAAAAATAGTAAGATTTATGGCTAACAGAGCGTAATTTGCCAAATAACGTAAAACCACTATAAAATTGTTAAAGTTGCCGGCGCACCGCGGCGGTAGTGTAGCAAAGCTATTCCTAGTCTAGATATGAACCTCGTTGTAGGCATCATATGAAGGAGATACAATTAAAAGACTCCAGATGTCGCCCCGCCAGAAGAAGTTAAATATTGGGCCTAAATATATGCCATGCTACAGCGGAAATGGATGACACGCCATTTCTTTAAATAAAATTAACTGCTGCTATTGTGCATATGTATGTTTATACAAAACGTAAGCAAACAACATTTTGCTTGCCAAGTCTTCTGTTCTCTTTCATTGCAAGTTGAATTATTTTAATATCTATTGCAAAATTTTGTACATAAAATAAAATAACAATTTTTAATATACATCGCTTTTATAAATGGACTAAAAATTATAAAATAATGTGAAAAAAATATTTTTTAAAAACAAGCTTTTATTTAACCTGTACAATCAACGGAATAAAATAAAGTAGTGTAACAAAAGATTTTTTAGCAAGAAAATTTTGTCAAAAATGCACTAAAATGAATAAAATAAAATAAGTTAAGGTCTCGTTAAAGTTACTAAAAGCCATTTAGTGAAAGGAGTTATTCAAACTTTAATGAAAATTACTAACAATTTGTACTAATTTACTTCGTTTTTAAAAAAGCTTGTCGGCGAATTCAGCGTACATGCATAATTGGTTAGGTATGTATGTATGCAGATATTTAAATTCCGGTTTGCTATTCGCGCGACAAGCTTTTTTAAAACCGAAGTAAATTAGTACAAATTGTTAGTTGTTTTCATTCGAGTTTGAAGAACTCCTTTCACTAAAGGGCTTTTAGTAACTTTAACGAGACCTTAACTTATTTTATTTTATTAATTTTAGCAGAGTACGAAAACAAACAATAGCACACGTTTCGATGTCGTTTAGTTTCGCTCATACATGGTAACGAAACACAAACGATTCAAATAAGTCGGGAACATTTTGCGAGCGGTAACTTTTCTCTGCTAGCGTTCGCGATCAGTGTTGCCGCGCCGTCTCAAGAAAATGTATCACCGACCTAGCCAAAAATGTATCCAAATGTATCCAATTTTCTTTTTTTACGTATCCATCTCATAATTAGTAAGAAAAACAAAACATTTTAAAGAAAAACGACATAATTTAACCCACCCTAAGGACTTGAAATACATGTATATATATTTTAATTTTTCATAAAATCAAACAATTGTAATTTAAGTTTATAAATTACATTTTTCGTACATAAGTATTTTGCAAAGTAGATATAATAAATAGTAATTAATATGTTACATTTGTACATGTACACTCTAAAAAGTTCATGTAAAACTACTAATGAAAAGTATCTATTTTTCAACAAGAATCTGTATAAATATACACTTACGGTAAAAACAACGCCGACGAAATTTTTTTCACTGTTACGGTGTTTCTACTGTAACTACAGCTACGTAACGAAACTTTTTAGTTTTTATAGTGACCGTTGATAAATCCTTAGCTTATTGTGTTATATTTTGTGATGAAAAACATAGTAAGTGCCAATCAGTTTTTGGAAAGCAGCGATATTTTAAAAAAAAAGTAATGGTTTTATCCGAAAAACAAAAAATTTACATAATTGTATACAAGCGGCAAAACATGCGAAATGTTGATATCTCACGCGCAGTACGTTGCAATGAATCCTCAGAGATTCTGGATGAAATATATGGAAACGGACAGTTTGGCCCGTCGTACTGGAAGCGGGCGACCACGGAAGACAACTGAGCGCGATGATAGGGATATTGTCAAGGTAGCTCTGCGGGATCGGTTTAAAACTGCTCCCGAAATTGCCGCGGAAATAAAGGATACCATCAACATGGATATTAGTGTCTCAACGGTAGAGCGCCGCTTGAGGGAAAATGACTTGATGGCCCATAGACCGGCTAAAAAGCCGCTTCTATCCACAAAAATGCGTTCTGCCCGACTATCCTGGTGTCGGGAAAAAAGAAATTGGTCACGAAACGACTGGGAACGAGTCATATTTTCTGATGAGTGCAAAATAAATCTATTCAGCTCCCATTCGGGATGCATGGTTCGTCGCAAAAAGACAGAAAGATTTAGTCACAACTGCGTTCAGACTACAGTGAAACATTCTCCGTATGTAATGGTATGGGGAGAAATAACAAGCCATGGAGTTGGTAAAATTTTGTTACTGGAGGGTTACGTTAACTCCCCCGCCTACATTGCATCATTAAAGACGGCCTTATACCAAGTATTGAAGGGCTAAGCGACCACGTAACAGACATAACTTTTCAGGATGATTCCGCACCTTGTCACCGCTCCAAAGCGGTAAGCGTCATATCGTAATTAGGCATATTAACATTTTTATTTTAACGAATTGGCAATAACACAACGTTTATCTCTTTATAGGTGAATGAATACAAGTCTCTTTTGGGGATTGAGTCCATGTCATGGCCGGGGAATAGCCCCGACCTCAATCCCATTGAGAACATGTGGTCAATTTTAAAAAGAAAGGTACGCCAGAAAAAGCCGAGTAACCTCAAAAATTTGAAAGAAATCATTGAGATTTCTTGGTATAATGCTATTTCGCCAGACTTGATTCGCAAACTGTACGAAAGTATGCCTTCCCGAGTGGAATGCGTGATCAACGCGAGAGGAGGTCATACCCGGTATTAATATTGTTTTTTTTTAGTGTTCTTACGAAATGAATAATAATGTTGATATCATAATAAAAAATGCAAAAACTAATAGTTTTTTAATGCAGTTTATTTTTCTTTTTCATCCAAACCATTAAATATGCGTCAAGGAAACCAATGTTATTTTGAGTTTGGTTTAAATATGCCCATATAACTTGTTGCTTTGGCATGATCAGCCTTAAAATGGTTACGAATTTTGCTTAGAGAATTAATATTACCAACTGATAAGAGTTAAATGAAAGCGAGTCTCATTTTTAGTTAAAAATATGACTTCTACCTGTGATATTAAAACCGGCGTTTTTTTTGATTTTGAACTTGAGATCTTTAAAATATACACATCAAATGTTTAAAAATGCAAAAATTTTTAAACTAAAAAATACATTTTCCATTAATAAAAAGCATTAGGGGCTCACATTTACTCTAGTTTAAACACTTTATGTTTAATTTTGCTCTTCGCGACAAATTTGGTATGTAAAAGTGAACAGGCAATGTTTAATTTTATTACACGGTGTGCAAATTAGGAGGAAACTGGATACCGCTCTTAATATGCGCAAATAAACAAAAAAATGTAAAGTGTATGTAAAGACTTTTCAGTAAAATTCATAAGAATTTCCTTAAATAAATCAAATTTAGTTTTTAAACAGTGTATTTTAACCTTCATCGAGATCTTTCTTTTTAAATTAACAAATTAAAATATATAAAATGAAAGGGATTACAACAGAAAGAGTATCTATTTACTTTATATATATATTAAGATCTTGCTGAAAGCATCCTTTTTAGCTAATTAAAACAATTGCACTTATACCAATTTTGGAGAGATCTCTTCATGTGTTCATTGCTTCGTTCACAATAAAATGCTTTAATTTCACGCTTAAGTAGTGCTTTTTAATACATTTAGAAAACGTAATGTTTTCTACCATCTTTAATTAAAATCGATTTTTGAACGAAAAAAAAATTATAGAAACAATAATACTGATCTATTTAGATCCAAACGGCAACGAAACAATTGCATGCGTAGAAATAGGGAAACACAACACAACACAAAACCATTCGTTTAGTGATCCCATAGTATACATACAAACATGCATACATATTAGGGGTATTCACGATCCGGTGCATACTGTCTAGCATGGTGCATAGATAGCATGATTGGCTAATTTTGTTGTTGTTTGAACACATGAAACAACAACAATCATGCTATTTATGCTATCTATGCACCATGCTAGACCATATGCACCGGATCGTGAATACCCCTATTGTGTATGTATATCATATGCAACTGAAAAATGCTGGATGTTATTATGTTTTCACGTTAAATTTATTCATTAAAATTCATTTTTCCAAAAATATGTACATACATACATGGACATACATACATACATATGTATTAATTGTAATTAAATTCTCCATTAGCTCTAACTAGCAAAATAGTTTCCAAATTTATTGGTATTGGTACAAGGGATGGCCAAAATAACTTCAGCTATGGCAGTCAAGGAATTGTTTTGATTCTTCCAAAATTCCAGTATATTCTCTCCAAGAGCTATCCTATGTTGTCGTTCGTGCATAATTATCAGTTTCGATGCGTAAACTCGATGAAGTCATTGGCTCCTCATTGATAGGCATAGGGTCTGAATTGGAAAGGAAATCATTTAGAGTTTTTGGGGCTGGTCTTGATTGGCTGCTCATTGCGGGCTCATCAATGTTTTGTTGTTCGGCACGTGAAATGTTTTCTGGAAATATTATTGACAGAAAAAGGCGTTAGTACCAGGTACTCATGAAATTTCATGTGCAAACATTTCTGTACTGCTTGGAAAAGCACCAGGGCTGGTTTCTCCAACTCAACTTAACTTAGTTTAGCCAATTTTTTAGACTTAGTCAAGAATAAGCTGTGTAAAAAGTAGGCTAACTTTTGACTTAAGTTCAAAACATGGCTAAACTAAGCTCAGTTGCGTTGGAGAAACCAGCCTAAGAGATTCAGTTACATATATAGCTGTCCATTAAGACATATGTACATACATATGTATCCATGTTTAACTGTCCCAGTGGGAAAAGTAGTAATGCATTACATGCGTGATAAATAATGTAATGTATTTCTTATGACTTAATGATTTTTTTTTAATATTCATAATGTTTTTCATGTTAGATTTTATTTTCTTATTTTTATCAAAATGTCGGGCTTTTTAATCCGAATCTTTAGAAGATTTCAAGTTTCAAGGGCTAAAAAAATCGCATTAATTGTAAGGATTTTTTTTCGCTGGCGGATTTTGCACTTTTCTCCATGTATTTCTTTGAAATAAAATACGCAAGTCCGTTCACAACAAAATTTCAAAAATGGGCATATCCAAAAATTTTCAAATATTCAGATTAAATTCAAAATTTTTAAGAAAATTTGTTGAATTTTTCTAAATCTTGTACAAAGGTTGAAACTTTAATTTATATGGTTTTTGTTAAAGCATATACAATGTTTTAATTAAAAAAAATCTAACTTGAAAGCCATTGTGAATATTTAAAAAACTCAACACACGAACACTTGTTTAAATCACTGTATGTACATATGTAAATACAAACATACATATGTAGGTACTCGAGACTGTAACTTAAATGTGGCAATATAAACACTTTTAAATATTTTCAAAAATTCTGTTATAAAGTTCCACTCTTCGTGGCTAATTAAAAAGTCAGTATTTTCCAAACTCAAAGAGGAAACAAACTCTATTAACTCGTATAAGCTTTCGATCATATTATATGTTGAATTCCACCTTGTTACGCAATCTAAGATTAGTATCTTGTAGGCGCCACTTTTCAAGATATTCAGGTATGTTTGGCATCTTAATTTGCTTACAACACATCTGCATTTTTCTATTTTTTGCCTAGTTTCTTCTATTTTTAAAACATCATTTACGCAAAGTTGCAGCGTATGGGAGCCACATCGAATGCAAGCTATTATTTGCGAACATAAACTATTTTCAATCAATTTCAAACTGTTGTCTTTAAGGTCGTCTTTTTGATCATTTTTTAGGTCTGCGTTTAATTCATGTACCGCCTTTACCATGTTTGCTCCATTGTCTGTGGTTATGGTCAATATTTGGTTTATGCCGATTTTTTAATCATTAAGGACCACGGTTGAGAGAATACAGAGGTGGCGCCGATGACGATACCGCTACTCGGCTCTCAGTGATTTTGACAGAATCACCTGTTTTGGTGACGTCATAGTAGAGAAGACAGCAGTAGTGATGTGCAGAGTCAATAGTTTTAAGTACCCAATACTCTCGATACTCGGTACCGAAACATTTAGGTTTCGAATAAAAGCGCACATAGGCCAAAAAT
This sequence comes from Rhagoletis pomonella, assembly GCF_013731165.1. Lineage (NCBI taxonomy): Eukaryota > Metazoa > Arthropoda > Insecta > Diptera > Tephritidae > Rhagoletis > Rhagoletis pomonella. The sequence goes on from NW_023458563.1 coordinate 19,204,805, forward strand.
ATGGAAAAAACGCCTAATAAAACCCGAATGTAAAAGCCAATAGAGCTTTTTTACTGATTCAAATGAATGATGTATATATGTCGGTTCGATGCCATAATACAGATAAACCCTTACTTGTTTGAAGCATTTTTATTCCAGCTGAATTAGACGATATCATTTTTGTCGGCCTGGGACAGATTCTGTAACCAGTTAACGACAATTTTCGAATCGGTATCGGTTTTGTCGACGTTTGATATCAAATATTTGTAAGTCAACAAGTGCGATATCGATCCGAAACTTGTCGCTAACTGGCTACAGAATCTCTCCCCTGAAAGGCTTCTTCATCCGTCAAAGTATTTTTCTTTAACCTTGGATCGACTAAGGTTAAAACTGATAAAATAATATTTTTCTGTGGCGATAAGTTCAAGTGTTTTAGCCGATATCATATAAATTAGTAATGAAAGTTTTTTCTAAACCTGAAATTCATATAATGGCGAGGGTTTAATGTAAATAATCGGTATCGGATACCGAAAAGAAAATATAGGGTACCAAAATCTTTTTTAGGTATTGGGTACTGAGTATTGGGGACAATTCAGCACATCACTAGTCGCCCTCATTCTCGCCGCTCTCAGTAGTCAACTCTACGATGACGTCACGCTAAAATTACTCTCACGAATTCTGCTGCAATCGGCGCAATCTTGTATTCCATCATTCTTGATTAAGGACTTCTAACATTACAGACTTTAAGTAATCACCTGTATGTCTCTGCCTGAGCTCTTTAATTGCCAACGTTTGAATTGTAATGGTTTCATTTTTTATATATTGCACATTTATACCGATCACGCTCAGATGTTGCCGCGTTGCTGCACCAATTTTTAATGATAATAAGCGCCTTTTAAGTTCTTCAGTTACTCTGGACTTAATGTCATTTGAAAACACTTCAATTCGTTAAATCACGTTATGCTCATTCAGATTTATATTAAGCTTACTAAATACTGGCTGTGTAAGTATTTTGAACGCACGATCATCGGCCATACGCAAAGGCCTACCATTTTTGACAAATAATTCAACGATTGCCATTTCAAAATTTTCTTTATTAACTTCTGTTGATATTTTTACATTGGTTTTAACTTTCAAATTAACATTATTTTTTTGTCTCACATAGCTTTCATATAGTTCTAAATGGACTGCTTTTAAATGCCTTTCCAAATTTCCAGCATGTTTTCCTAACTTTTTGCCACCACAATTTCCATTTTTACATATAATTTCTCTCGTATTGTCTGTCTCAAATAGTTGGCGCAGTATATTATTTTTAGGGCGTGGCATTTTGCAATGACATAAATACACAACACACAACGCACAGAAATCTACTGAAGCAGTTGAACCACTCTGCTAACTTCATATGCAATATTCATTTACTGAGCACTAAACGAATGATTCCCTTTGTTTTGTGTATTGTGTTATGTTTCGTTTTCGCTCAGGATGAGTATCTTTACCACAATGGAAACCATGCAAGTGAGCAAAAGAACAAACGATTCGTTTGGTTTGTGCTCGGCTGCCGCTGAAACGTATCGTGTATTGTTAGCGCTGGGGGACATTATGAGAAAAGGAACACAAACTTTTCGTACTTGTTGTGGCAATGGGTAGTGATACGTTCGGTTTGTTTTCATACTCGTACTCGTAGTGCAGTTTTGACAAAATTTTCTTGCTAAAAAATCTTTTGTTACACTACTTCATTTTATTCCTTTGGTTGTACAGGTTAAATAAAAGCTTGTTTTTAAAAAAATATTTTTTTACATTATTTTATTATGGCTTTGTACTGATTTTTGATCCCAACTGTACTGATTATGTCACTATAATATCTGACCACCCTATCGTTAACGCTTATTTCATGTATAGAACCCACAAACAAAATTTGGAGCTAATCGGAGACGTGACATAATTTTTTTTAAGAAATCCGTCCGACTGAAAAAAGAATGGCTCATATATATCATAGTGAATAACAACAGCACTAATTTTTCATTGTTGACACATTTGGTCTTTAAATGTAACTCTTTTCACCACTGTGCAGTACGATTACTCTGTGCTCACCAACACACTCGCAAAGTCAATTTTGCCGACCTCTGATTTAAAGCACTGATAGGCACTGCCTTGCCCATTTAAGCTTTCTATACATTTTGTATAGGCGCGAGCTCTCTCTCTTAGCCCGATCACTTTAGACCAAAATCGACGTAAGATTAATAAAATTCCGGGAAGACATTTTTTGACGCAGTATATGTATACCTTTTTTCGCGAGAAATGCAAAATTCGCGCGCAAATCGTAAAAAACATAACATCCAAGATGGCGGTCACTTCCCATATCGGAATTGGGGGAAAAATTTTCATTTTGTGTTCACCTAAACAGGAGACACCAAACTGCGTCAAAAAATTTCTTCCTGGAACATTTTTGTTGAAACTATCGAGTGCAAAATTCGCGCGCAAATCGCAAAAAACACAAAATTAAAGATGGCGGACATTTCTCATATCGCAATTGGGGAAAAATTTTCATTTTGTATTCACCTAAACAGGAGACACCAAACTGCGTCAAAAAATTTCTTCCTGGAATTTTTTCGTTGAAAAGTCGAATGCAAAATTCGCGCGCAAATCTTAAAAAACACTAAATCCAAAATGGCGGACATTTCCCATATCGCAATTGGGGGAATAATTTTCATTTTGTGTTCACCTAAACAGGAGACACCTAACTGCGTCAAAAAATTTCTTCCCGGAATTTTTTCGTTGAAAAAATCTAAAGCGATTGGGCTAAACCCTGATTTAAAGAAATGGCGTGTCGTCCATTTGCGCCGTAGCGTACGCCCTACGCACTAGACTTTTTTATAGGAACTTTGCAAAGCAAAGGTTTTATAGCTAAAATGGTGTCGGGACACACAACATTGTACGTTGATAAAAGCGTTGTAAAAAGAGGTCAATTACAAACTTATGGCGTTTTCTTTTTATTGAAAAATTTTGTCTTACATTGTAATATTTGCGCTAGGTTACTTTTCGTCCTGAAAAATTGCTATATTAGTAGTGTTTTGTTTCAGTCGGAGGGCAATATTTTCATAAATGAACACGTGAAGCTGTGGAAGGGCTGAAGAAAACAGGTCAACATTATTTCGAGAAAAGAAAACGCCATTAATTATATCGAACAAGCCGGTCGCTTTTTAAGTTTTTAACAATTCAACTATCTAATTGTATTTTGATGTCCATATATTCCAAACTCCTGTTTTTAATGTCCTACTCACTCTCTCACATGCCTGTCTGAGAGCAATAATAAGCAACAATAAAGTATGTTGGCACCATGATGAAATTACTCACAGGTATTTAGGGCTATCACAGAATCCATCGTAGCTTCGATTTGCGTGAAATCTACGAGAGTGCTATCACAGAATCCAAATAGCTACGAACGTAAATACTAAATTCGTAGAGAACCTTCATTGAATCCGTTCGTAACGAAGATTCGCACAGATACTTTACGACGAGTTTACGGTGCCGGAGCAAAATTTAAAATCACTGAATCTTAAAAATAATGGAAAAAAGCTGCATTATTGTTAATAATAGATATTTGTTATAATCCAAATTTATTAAAGTTTGATATACAGTGAAACCCGCTTAAGCACCCCCCCGTTTAAGTAACCAACATTTTTGGACACCGTGAATTTTTTAATATAATCTGAAGAAAATCCCTCTCTTAAGTACCTCCCCGATTATTTACCCAACGCGCCTAAGTACCTAAATTTCTCGTGCCCTATTTACAATTTTACTTATAATTTTCCCCTTTTAAGTGCTCTTTTAAAATTCCTTAAAATATGTACGTATTTTGAAATTCAGTAGCAGCGCTACACACCTTCGGGAAAAAACATTCTAAAAAAATCAACGGTAATTTTTAGCCACTTGAAACTTGCACATTATTGCACCAAAATTGAATAGGCTATAAAAGTGTGTTTGCATTGTTCAACTTTGCGTTCAACATTTGCGTTCAACTCAGCGCAGGGTTGCACGAAAAAAAAGTTGAATGTCTAAAAATATCAAAATATGAAAAAATATCAAAATATTCGCCATAAAAAGGTGTTTGCATTGTTCAACTTTGCATTCAACTTTTGGTTAAATGGCCTTTCAACTAATCGCTTTCAACAAAGTTGGTCGCCAGCCAACATTTAGCCATTCAACTTTTTTTTCGTGCAACCCTGCGTTGAGTTGAACGCAAAGTTGAATAATGCAAACACTGCTTAAAACTGTATACTCAAAAAACACTTCTGAGAAAAAAGTTTGAAATTATGATGAATCTTTTTTTTAAGTGTTCTACAAAATCTTAAGCTTAGGTTTGTATGGTATTCGTTAGGGAATGAACTGTATTTTAATTGATTGAAAAATCTCAAAAATTAAAAAATAAACATACATAAGTGGCAAACAATATCATTTTGAATTTGGTACAAAATGGTATGTCCAACTTTGACTTTTTAAACAATTTAATTCTTGTAAAAATGACATAACATTGAACTATATATTTTTTTTATAAAGTTTTTCTTTACTTATTTATGTGTTTAAAAATGCTACGATTTTGGTTTTAAACTATATATACTTCATTAAATGTTGTTAATGAAGTATTTATGCAAGTTAACAAGAAGATGGAACTACATCTGTAATTATGTTCATTTAAGTACCCGCATCGAGGTACTTAAGCAGGTTCTTTTAAGTACCCAACCCGCTTAAGTACCTCAAAAGCTGACATTTTTCGTGAGGTACTTAAGCGGGTTTTACTGTAATTCCATAAATTTGTGTAAACGTAGACGTAAAATACCAATGCCATACATACATACATATGTATGCACATACATACATTCATCTGCCAGACGCTATTTAATTAATGAATATTTTTTATGAAGCGCGGAAATAATGGTTTAACAACAATTTATTAGGAAAGAAACCTTATTACTTTAATATCATTAAAATTAATTAAAAAAATATATATTTTTCTCTTTAAAAGAATAAAATCTAAACTAAAAAATCAAATTTATTAAAAAAAAACAAACAAAAATTAAAGAAAATAAAATATTGTCAATATTTTTTTTTTTTTAAACAAGCTTTATAGTATAACAAAAGATTTTTCAGCATGAAAATTTTGTCAAAACTGCAATAAAATTAATAAAATAAAATAAGTTAAGGTCTCGTTAAAGTTATTAAAAGCCATTTAGTGAAAGGAGTTACTCAAACTCTAATGAAAATTACTAACAATTTGTACTAATTTTCTTCGTTTTTAAAAAAGTTTGTCGCGCGAATAGCAAACCGGCATTTAAATATCTGCATACATACATATGTATACATACCTAACCAATGCTGAATTTGCCGACAAGCTTTTTTAAAAAAAAAGTAAATCATTGGAAATTGGAATCAAACCAAGATCACCATTGGAAAGACATTTTTTCGTAGATGAGCAGAGTTTTTATGGTTTCAAAATTGGTTGAAAATTACGGCCAAAACCGTCGTTTAAACATTTCCGTATTTGTGTATAGATGTTGCTGCAACATGTTCAATTTGACATGTTTCGCATGTTGTTTCACTTCGCATTTGAAATTAATCTTTGAAATAAAGATAAATATGAAGATGACGAAATAAATGATAACGATGAAAACAAGAAAGAGAAGGCAAAAGTGAAGAAAAAGGCAAAAATGGAGACAGTGAGAAATACTTAAGAGTTAGGGTAACCGAAAGGGTAAGCAAATGTATTGTATTTTCGAAGTGAAACTTCTTTAGCGGCGATTCGTTGGTTGGGAGTAAATGGGCAATGATGCACACTGAAATAGTTGCAACGGAAACAAGTGCTTCTAATATATGTGGCATTAATTTTACAAAAAGGTGCTAATAAGGGGTTTAAGAATAAGACTGAGATTAAGCCTAATACAGGATGGAAAGTAAAGGGCATAGACGAAGAAAAGGTTAAAGGTAAAGGTAAAAATAAAAACAAAAACAATTATGCGCAAAGATAAAGGATAAAACGACGATCAAGGTTAATTTAAACACTATAAGGTAAAGGTGAAGGGGAATATGCAATAATAAAGATAAATATGAAGAAAAATATGAGGATGAAGATTGACATTGTTATTGATATAATAATCGATATTGCTTTCGATATAGTAATCGATGTTGTTATCGATATAATAATGGATAATTCTATCAATACAGCCGATATTGTTATTGTTATAAACGTGGGTATGATTGTTTGCTGACTGAAGGTCTTTATTGTTCGTACATCTATATTTATATTTCTCTAACAGTGTCGCATTGATCGTACTTATGGTGCTTAACCCTAATACAATAGTTATGCAATGCAGTGTCGTATTAAAGGTAGTAATATTACTAAATGCCCTATATAACAGCTCTCCCCTAACTATCATAAAAGTGAAGGTAGAAAATAGTTAAATTCAAAAGTTAAAGAAATTCAAAGTTCACTTATTCCTAAATTCATTTTGGAATATTGGAGTCTCTTCGGTTTTCGCTCTCTTTCCGATCGACGCAGAACGTTTGTTTGAGAGTCTTTATCGCGAGCGACGTGAAGACGATTCTGCCTTCCAATACCAACCTGTGTGACTTCGGATGTTACTGTTGGTGTTGATGGCTGCACCTCCACATTTGCAGGTGTATGGGATACCAGTTTTCCAACTTTTCGCATTTGGTCTACATGTCGTGTCCGCGTGCGATTATCATCAAGTTGAACTCGATAATGAAGATCGCCTTTCGTCTCGGTTACTGTGCCGAAACGCCATTTTTCGTTTGCCATGTAGTGTCTCACAGCAACTCTATCTCCTCTCTGAAATGATTTTGTTGGGGCAGCTCTCCTCTCCTCTGAGTTATTACCATCCGGTACTAGTAAGTCTAATCGATTCGGGATCTGACGTCCCAACATTAACATAGCCGGCGATTTCCCGGTAGCTGGGCCGATGGAGCGTCGATAGGCTAGAAGGAATATTGTTAAGTCGTGTTCTATTGTGGATGCTTGGGTTCCCATCGATTTCATTTTATTTTTAAAAGTCTGAATAAATCTTTCGGCTTGGTCGTTCGTGGCTGGATGATACGGTGCCCCCTAATTATGTAAGATACCATTTTCCTTAAGAAACATTTGGACTCAGAAGAATTAAATTGAGATCCATGATCCGAAACTAAAATATTTGGGAGACCAAATGCCGAAAATATTTGTTTGCATTTAAGTATTGTTGCCGTTGTTGTTATATTTGGTACAATATGTATTTCCGGTCACTTACTTAACGCATCTACTAAAACGAAAAAATATTTCCCATGAAAGGTCCAGCGAAATCGAAATGCTCCCTCTCGAAAACTTTGCGGCGTGGTAGCCAACAGTGTACGGGCACCATTTGTGGATTAGGCTTCTGGGCTTGGCACAATGAGCAATTCAGTACCATGTTTTCTATGTCCACGTCTAATTTTGGCCACCAGCAGTAGGCTCTAGCCAGAGCTTTCATCTTCGAGTTACCGAAATGAGCGGTGTGAAGTTCCATTAATACTTTGCGTTTGCGTTTTCTGAAGATCTCTTTACGCGGATATCAAAGTTAAACGATGCTAGATATATGGCGTAATGCTGCATACGTGTCGTAGTAACAGCAGGTAGTCTCTTACTCGGAGAAAAAATTTGCGCTACTGCCTTATTGTCCGTAACCAACGTAAACTTTTTCCCAAACAAATATTGCGTACTCCAAATATTACTGCATATGCTCCCTTATCTACTTGGCAGTATTTTTGTTGTGTTTGGTTCAACGTTTGTGAAGCGAACTGTATTGGTCTTTCTTCGCCGTACCTGTTTACCTGACTTAATACTGCTCCCACCCCCACGGGGCTAGCGTCGACCGCGAGCAGTTGGGTCATAGTGACGTAAAATTGTGTCGGATTGCATTTGCTTTTTCAATTCTTTAAATGCTTGCTTGCACTTGCTGTCAAATTTGAAATCGACGTCGTTTTGTAACATTCTATTTAGGGGGTAAAGTAACGTGCGCATATTGTTTATGAAGCGCCCATAATAATTAACCATCCCGAGAAACGACCGTAGTTCGTCTCTCAATTGTGGTATTCTCATATTTTGTATAGCATCTACTTTGCGTTTAACTTTTGAACTACCCTGTTTACTTATGATGTACCAGCAGTACTCAATGCTATCCTTCATAAATTCTGATTTTTGCCAATTAATGCGTATGTTGTGCCTGTGCAATATTTTCAAAACCTGCTAATGCACGTACACGATTCATCGTCTGCAGCCGTAATTTTGATATCGTCCAAAAAGACTTTAACGCCTGATATACTATCTAGCAACTGCTCCATGAGGTGTTGCCATTTAGCAGGAGCACAGGCAACCCCAAATATGAGTCGTGTCGGTTGAAATAAACCTTTATGCGTACTTAGTGTTAAGAGGTGTTGGTCTTCCGCCTCTACCTCTAGTTGTCGATAGGCTTTCGATAAATAAATTTTTGTGAATTTGTCACCACCAGCCATACAGCTAAAAAGTTCTTCTACGGTTGGTTATGGGTGCTCGTCGATGTGTAATGCCGGATTGAGTGTTGCCTTATAATCGCCGCAGAGGCGAACCGAGCCATCACTTTTTTGAACTACCACAACGGGGGTAGCCCACTCGCTCTGGTCCATCTTAATTAGCAGTCCCTCTTTTACCTGGTTTTCTAGTTCACGTTCAACGGCTGGTAGCAATGGAAAAGGTACGCGCCTAGCCTTCATGCCTTTTGGAGTACTATTCGGCTTCAAGTATAATCTAGCTTTAAAACCAACGATTTTCCCTGTCGAATTTGAAAACAAACGGGGAAATTGTGTCAACAATGAATCTATTGAAACGACACCTACCTTAACTTGGTTTACTGTGTCTACACCCTGTGTCTTACTGGCTAGAACTTTTTGCCAGTTAATTTTTACGACTCTCAACCACTCTCATCTAAGCAAGTGTTGTCTGTCCGACCGCACGATGTATATTTTCGCTGAACATTCTCCGTCCCCGGACTCTACTTTGACCCATATATATCCCAGACACTTTATGGGCGCTTTGCAGTAACTGTATAGTTGTACATCTGAGTCGTGCACTCTATGTTTTGGAAATCGATTTTTGGCATCCGATACGCTTAGTAGAGTTACTGGTGCACCTGTATCTATTTCAAAACTTATCTTTTTTACATCCACTATAAAATCGTCCATAATCTTAGCTCGTGTTTGTTGCGTGTTATTGTCATCACTTATTTGCAATAGTTCTTCTACAACTATATTAGTTTGCTTTGCCGGTTCTGACTTTTCTTCCATTTTGCATATCTCCGTTTTTTTCTTTCAACCACACTCGCCGCAGGTGCCTTTTCTCCTTACAATAATTACAAGTAACGTTTTTGTATTTGCATTCATTTGCCATATGATTGCTGTTCCCGCACCGAAAGCTCTATTTGCTTTTGTTGTCTTTATTCTTTTGTTCTTTTCTTGCCGGCTGTTCTTCTTTTTTCTGTGGTTTAACTGCTTTGTTCTTTCTATACAGCTTATTCACACTTTCTGTGAGTGCCTTGACTTGTTGGTGCAACTCGGTACCATTTTTTTCTGCTGTCTCATAGGCACGTGCTATTTGTATAGCATTGGACAACGCCAAATTTTCTTTTTCAAGCAATCTATTTTGTATGTTTTGGTTTTTTAAGCCAAAGACAAACTGGTTTCTTATCGCCGTATCAATGTAAGTAATTACAAGTTGTTGATAACTTACGCAATGCAATTGCAAACTCGAAACAACTTTCATCTATTCGTTGTCTCCGAAGGTGAAATCGATAGTTTTCCAATATTTTATTTGGTTTTGGATTGAAATGATCCTCCAATGTTTGCACTATCTCCTCGTAATTTAAATCTTCTGGTATTTTTGGCATGGCTTTATCACACAGCATATTGTACGTCAGAGCTCCCATGTAGTGCAGTAGCAGGCTACGTTTTTTGTTTCCGTCGGCGCTGAAGATATCTATAGCGTTCTCGAAACGCTTGACCCAACGGCCCCAAGTTGTAACTTGCTCGTCAAAAGCCTCAAACGTAAATGCTTGGCTTACACTTTGGGGCTCCGTTTTCGGCATTATTGTATGAAACCAACGTGGCCAACCTAACCTTGTAAACGCGAATAAAGTTCCTAATACTCCGTAGCTCGTCGCTAGTTGTTATAAACGTGGGTATGGTTGTTTGCTGACTGAAGGTCTTTATTGTTCGTACATCTATATTTACATTTCTCTAACAGTGTCGCATTGATCGTACTTATGGTGCTTAACCCTAATACAATATAATAATAATAATAATACAGTGTCGTATTAAAGGTAGTCATATTACTAAATGCCCTATATAAAAGTTATCGATAAAATAATCGATATTATTATCGATAATGTTGCAAAAATTGTTATCGGTGTAATAATCGATGTTATTATCGATAATGTTATCGATATTGGTATCGATATATTTAGCAATAATTAAATCGATTTTGGAATCGTTATATTTTGCGATATATTAATTGATATTTTTATTGGTGTATTTATCGACAAAGGTATGGACAGCGTTATCGATTTAATATTCGACACATGACATGTGATCACATTATATGATAGCGCATCACATTATATCACATTCTAAGGACTGTAAAAGGTTCTGCTGATTTAAACAAGCCCGGAGAACAAGTAAAAAGAGTGCGCAAAACGGCCAAAGGTGAAATACTACTGTAGCTTAAGCACGCGTATGATGAAAATACGCAGTTATTCAAGGCAGGCGTACAAAAGATACTGGGAAATGTGGCGGAGATAAAGACCCTGTCCAATTTGACCACGCTTGAGATACATGATATGGATGAGATCACGACCAAGGAAGATGTAGCTAAGTCTATAACTGAGAAAATATCGTCAATTGATGATTTCGATGTAAACTGGGTCAAAACCATCCGAAAGGGATACCCAGGCACACAGATAGCTTCACTATCTGTCCCACAGCTTATCGTGCAGAAGAATTTATCGTGCCAAAAAATTAGGATTGGTTGGTCAGTTTGCCGTATCCGTGAAAAAACTCCTCTCTCCAGATGCTATAGGTGTTTAGGTTTTGGGCACCAAGCGCGGACCTACAAAAATGAGGATCGCAGCGGTTGTTGCTCTAAATGCGGGGAGAAAGGCTACAATGTTAAACAGTGTAGCAAGGAAGCCGCTTGCGTGCTCTGCAAATCTAGTGGTCAAGCCAATGAAGCCCATATTGCAGGTGGTAAGCAGTGCCCATTCTATCAGCGTGCATTAAAGGCCAAAGTATGAAGCTTCTTCAATTAGATAGACTAGTTCAAGACGCCATGTTATATTCTCCAAAGCTTATAGCGGGTGACTTTAATGCATGGGCCGTTGAATGGGGAAGCGTTAGCCCTATTAAAGCCGTTTGCACCACTGTACTGAATACAGGTAACAAAAACACTTTTGAGAAAAATGGCAGGGGCTCCGTCGTTGACATTGCATTTTGCACCCAATCACTGGCACCAAAAACCACTTGGAAGATTAGTGACATTTACACAGAGTGATCATTTATCGATTTTAATAGAAACCTTTGATGTAAAAACCCTTCTAGCAGATGTTTCAAAAAGTATGGTAAAGGATGGTACAAAGAATCGTTCGACCCAAATATAGGGGATGAAACGATCCTAGTAAATACAAGTACATACTCGATACTTTTCGTCCGATACCAAGTAATTTTGTAGTCGATACTTTTGAACCGAGTACTGAGTAGGTATCGGAGAAAAGTACTTTTATCGAAATCCCAATTCATTGACAATTTTATTCCCGGACTTTTATTTTTTAATCTAATTTCTTTGTGAGTAGTTAAAAAATTTTGGCAGTTTAGTTGCCAATGAAAATCGCAAGAAGGCGCCAACGTCCGGGTGACGCCAATTTTGACAATTCTACGAAAAAGGGTGCGCGTTCTATTTATTTCGTAGCGAAATTGGATCGAGCAAGAGTTCCGGAAGGATCCACCAAGAAATTCATCCTAGGCGTTAGAACGCGCTGGAATTCACTCTTTTACATGCTGGAAAGATTTTTGGATATGTCCAAAATTTCGTCTCAACTTATACTTGATGCTACAGACAGTTCTAAAATGATAGCAAAAAATGAAATAGAAATACTGAAGCAAATAGTTCAGCTACTGAAGCCTTTCGAGCTCGTAACCAAAGAATCTTCAGGACAGAATTATGTCACGCTTTCTAAGATCATACCTATGGTTAACTGCCTAACATCTGATTGTGTCACCCAACTACAAACGAAACCCCTGGCGGAGTGTAGTAAAAGATTTGGTCTCATTGAACACAACACCTACGCAGTTTTAGGAACTATCCTCGATCATCGCTTCAAGAATCTTCATTTTCCAGATGCGAGCGCTTGCGGTCGTGCAATTTTTAAACTAAGAAGTCTTATTCAAGTAGACGCTAATACCAGCTCCGAAGAAGACGTCGTTAAAGAAGATTTTGACTTTTGGTACCAACATAAAAAGCTTGCGATTGGACAAAAACGAAAATACTCTACAAAAGGTGATGAGTTGTAGCTTTATTTATCAAACCCCGTCTGCTCTTTCAAATCCAATCCGTTAGAGGAATGGGAGGATTTAAAATCAACCTACCCAATGTTATGCAAATAGGCGCGCATGTATCTACATATAGTTGCGACTTCCGTACCATGCGAGAGATTATTTTCAAAAGCTGGAACCACAATCATCAAGAAATCGACTTACTGGAAAGCATCTGGAAAAATTATTTTTTTCTAGAACAGCCACATAGAGCTTTGATGTAGAAGAAAAGGTTGCTTTGTACAAAGAAAGACCTATTATCGTCTCATTAAAAATGATAAACATTATAACTTCTTCCAGAAATATAGCACTTCCTCTGCGAAAATGCTGTTGAACAGTGTTATAATACAGACATTTTTTATTAATTAATTAATTTGTATGAAATAAATACAAACAAATAAAATACGTACATAAAAATAAGCAAATTCTGTATACTTTTTAAAAACAATTTATTGGACTTTATACTTTTTCTTGTTTTTTAAGGGTCCATCCTATTTAGTTAAACTTGTTTTAAAACTTGGAAGTTTTTCTCAAAAAAATCTAAAAGATTAATCTAAAATCAATAATGGTAGTCACATAAGTTAATTTGACACATATGTGATATCGTTTTTTAATACAAACATAAACATATTTCAATTCTTATATAGGTACAAATATCGATATAAGTAGGTATCGATACTTTTAGTCCGATACTTTGTAGGAATCGATACTTTCTTTCGATGCTACTTCCAAGTACAAGTATCGATACTTCTATGGTATCGTTTCATCCCTAGGCATTTGATGCATCAATGAGCAAAAAGGGCCACAAAATTGCAAGAACGCGGGTTTACTGGTGGACACCGGAAATGCTGATAGCCATTTTAAATCTTTACGAAACCGGTTAAAGGTTGCAATTAAAAATAGCAAGAAACTCGTGTAACAAAATTGATGAATACCCGTGGGGTTGTGCCTACAATGTCGTTATGAAAAAATTCAACAGTAGCCAAATGCAGACACCTACTTGCCCAATACTACTTAAAAAAATAGTAGAAACGAAAGCGGAAACTAGCCCAGGGCCTGTACCAAGTGAAACACATACAAATGTTTATTATCCACCACTTGAGCCTGATGAAATCAAATGCGCGGCCAAACGGCTAAAGAATAATAAATCTCCAGGTTCTGATGGTATTCCCAACATTGCTATTAAAACTTGAGTTGACGACTCTCCGTCTACGTTTTTAAACCGTTACCTTTACCGACATCGCTGAAGAAGCTATTAAGGGTAAGCGTTGGAAAAATGGGTCCAAGGAATACTGTGCTGTAGTCAATCTAGATGCTTTTAACTCGTTGCGTTGGTCACGCATTATAAATGCGTTAAAAATTATTCGTACACCACAGTATTTAATTAATATAATTAACAGTTATCTATCTAATAGAGTTTTGTCCTACAACACGGAAAGAGGCAAAGTAAGCTATAGAGTCTCCAGTCGAGTTCCCCAAGGTTCCGTCCTTGGTCCACTTTTGTGGATCATAGCCTACGATGGCGTATTGCGTCTACCCATTCCAAAAGGAGTTAAAATAATTGGCTATGCCGATGACATCGCTTTGGTTGTTGTGGCTAAAGACATAAATAGGATGCAAATGACCACAAAAAATGCTTCCAAAATAGTCTTCGACTGGCTTACAGCGAAGGAGCTGAACTTAGCAATCGAGAAAACAGAAGGTGTACTCATAACAAGTAGGAAGAAAAAAGAGACCGCAACCTTGAATATAAACGGGTATGTCTTTAATACATTACCAGCAGTAAGGTATCTAGGTGTAATGATTGATGCAAGGTTATCTTACAAAGTTCACATTGAAATGGTAAGTACAAAAGCGGCAAAAGTTCAAAGCGCGTTAGCTAGACTGATGGCAAATGTAACAAAAGTTACTGAATCAGTTATAATGTACGTAGCCCCCGTCTGGGGTCATGCACTGCAGCAAAAGTCCTATGCTAAGCTTGTAAACTCTGTTTTCCGTCTTAGTGCCCTTCGCGTTTGCAGCGCTTTCCGGACAGTTTCGCATGATGCAGCCTGCGTCATAGCTGGAATTATGCCTGCCGATTTGTTTGCTAACGAAATCCAGCGTATCTATATGATGGCCCGAACAAAAGGTAGAGCCCTCTCAAAACCCGAGATCGCGGCCGAACGCGAAATAAGCATATCACTATGGCAGAAACGCTGGACCTCGTCTTCCTCTGGGCGCTGGACTTTCCGACTCATTCCGAGCATCGAAGCTTGGCTATACAGATCGCATGGCGAAGTTGATTTTTATATGACTCAATTGCTTAGTGGCCATGGCTGCTTTCGACAGTACCTGCACTATTATGGTCACGATGACTCGACGGCATGTAATACATGTGAAAATGTCCCGGAAACCGCTGACATGTACTTTTCGAGTGCCCTTCGTTTTCATTAGAAAGAGAGAGATTAAATCCTTTGACTCAAGAGGGCCGAGTACGGAAAATATCATTGAACATATGTTGAATGTTAAAAAAGTATGGGGCACATTAAAGAATATAAGCAGGGAAATAATGGCAAAGCTAAGAATCAGAGAGCAACGCCGCCGCTTAGAAAGAGGAAATAGTTGATGTTACTTGTGTACGAAATTTCTTCTTTTATCTTATTTTTTTTTTTGCATTTCTTTGCAGGTAAACCCTGTGAACACCAAAACGCTCCTGAACCCCTAATCACACTAGTGGATGCGGGATTATGGAAAGGGCGGTATGACGTGGGGCATGCTTATGCCACGGCCTCACCCCGATGTAATACGCGAGTGGTTCAGGAGAGGTGGCTTTTGGAGAGTTTCGCACGGGCCACTTGATGGATAGTTTCCCTATCCCAACGTCCGTTAAAAAAAAGACATGACTTCACATAATATAATATCATTAAACATGACATCACATGATTTGACATCAAATGACATCGCATTACATGGAAAAATATTTGTTTTTGTATCGATTAGCATGGTTACTGAAAGCATTCGCATTGTTCTCTTCCAAAATTAAATTATAACAAGTAATTTTTAGCAAAAAAAACCCACTTCAACTCCCATATAAAAAAAATATATATATATATATCTCATGATCCACTGATCGGATCTCAACCAGATAAGTATGGGACCACCTCTGAGACATTACCTTTCCGATGCAAAAAGAATTATCGAAATCGGTTGACGTGGTCCAAAGTTATGCGGTAACATACATAAACAAAAAAAAAAAATATTCCGACGAACTGATAACCTCCTCCTTTTTTGGAAGTCGGTTAAAAAATGCAGAATTTTAAAAATTTTTGCTTAAAATATGAAATTTGGATTTAAATGTTGATTGTAAGAAATCAGCTATACTTTCATAAAAGAATAATTAGATAAAATGTCGCGTCCCCGTCAATTGGGTCACTGTATATTCACATAAAATAAAAACCATTGAAATCGGCCCAGTATTCTTCGGACTTTTCTTTCAATTTTATATACTTAACGCAGTCCGGCAGGAAAGTTTTCTCCGAAATAGGGCTAGCAGTTTTGCCAAATTTGTAAAAATGGAAACTTATATGCAAATATATTTGAATTCTAATAAAATACGGTAAATAGCAAAATCGTCTAACTTTTTTTTGCAAAACGGCTAACAAATCGGCTGCCGGCTAAATCGAATTTTCTCCGGCTGTTTGCTATCGCGACCGGCTAAACTAGCCGAAAAACGGCTAAACTGGCAACACTGATTTTTACAGCTTACAGCGCAAAGTTTCCGCAAACGTCAAGCTGTGAAGTTCTACTTATATTGTGCCTTGATTGGTGTTTGTATTTTGCAAAGTTTATTGTGCTAATTTTGAGTAAAAGTTGCTATAAAAAGTGCCTACGAGCGAAAGTTTTGTGATCTTTGTGGCTTTTATTAAATTTCACTAACTTACATCTAATCTTGCCGAGTCATTTGTTGTTATCATTGTTGTTGTTATTCCTTTGTAGTTAACTGAGATCGTTTCTATTTTTGCACATTTCTTTTTGTTTTTTTTGTTTACTTCGTTTAGTATTTCTTGTCACAGCTGTTTGCGCTGCGTTTATTAAGTGTTACAATACAGTGATACTCAAACTGTTCGCTACATATATTTTTAAGCTAAATACATCAGCTCCTAAATTGTTGTGTGTGTTGTGTTAAACTTATTTTGCTTGTCTTTTTATTAACATAAGTGTTATTAAATCTTTCAATATGAAGTGTGATCTTGATAACTGCCAAATTAAAAGCGAAACTGAACGCTACTTATCGTGCTGGCTCTGTGATGGTATTTGCCATCTAAAATGTGCTGGTTTGACAGGAAGAATTCTGGACGCTATTAATGATGGCAAAGGTCTTCGCTGGTCTTGCTTAAAGTGCAGGTCAACCGAAGTTGATCTCTTTAAGTTGTTTAGGCAAACCAGAAATGGGTTTTCTGAGGTAGGGAGAGAGTTGTCGGTACTGACCGAAAAATTTAAACATTATGAAAATGTATTTAAATCTTTTAAATGCTTAGATACCGTACAATCTATAAAGGACATTCATGTGTCAAAACGTAAGCGTTTTCATAGTCCGCCTAATGAAAGGACCGTTCCACGTCAGAACAATCTTCCGAATGACTTAATTAATCTTTCTTCTCCATGTCCACAGACAACGGAGTTATCTTCCTCAAAAGAACATATATC
>NW_023458563.1:19227108-19260087 GCF_013731165.1 Rhagoletis pomonella
CAGCTGATGAATTTAGTTCTGTAGCTGAACAGTTTTAGATCTCGACACTTAACAAACTCCTGCCTATCGTGACTCGGCACAAAAAATTTTAAATATTGGTTCCGTACGTCATGCGGACTGCGCCCCTCGTGCGGATGGGCGGGAATGGAGGGTAAAAACCGTTGGGATATTATTATTATTATTATTCTCGCCGCTCTCAGTTGTCAACTCTACGATGACGTCACGCCAAAATTACTCCCACGAATTCTGCTGCAGTCGGCGCAATCTTGTATCCTATCATTCTTGACTCAGTGTTATACTAACATCCGTTTCTTTTTAGTCTGTAGGTGCCCTTTAAGACTTCCCCACGTATGATGGCACATAGTGACGGTAAGTTCACCAATGTGTCAAGAGCACTATACACCGCTCAAAGAAATTAAAGTCAAATAAGTAGGCTGTCAAGCAGCCATTTTGGTTCTTTGCTATCGAAACGAGATATTTTTTCGTGGACACCCACTCACAACTCGTGGACCCCCATATTTTTTTCACGCCAACGTGGACCCCTGTCGAGTTTCCCGTGGACCCCTGGGGTCCACCTGGACCACTTTGGGAATCACTGTAGTATACGGAAAATTTAATTTTTTTTATGTTTTATTTAGAATACCGTCTTGTCCGGCTATTTGGTATACAGTAGCGTGGGCCGAGAATCCGCTTTTTAACCGACTTCCAAAAAAGGAGGAGGTTATCAGTTCGTCGGTACATTTTTTTTATGTATGTTACCGCATAACTTTGGGCCACGTCAACCGATTTCGATAATTCTTTTTGCATCGGAAAGGTAGTGTCTCAGAGGTGGTCCCATAGTAATCTGGTTTAGATTCAATCATTGGATCATGAAATATATATAGATATATATGGCAAAGTGTACCATAATAATATAAGAAGATTAAATAACAGATTTGAAAATGCTTAAGCTGTTCCAGAAATATTGAACAATCATGGGATAATTGTTGAAAATAGTGAAAAGCTGCTAATCAAAAGATATTCGAATGAGTACCCATAAAAATAATTAAAAATCATATAGCAGCAAGGTAAAGATAAGCCATATTTATTATCAAAAGGCTTTCAAAAAAAGCTTTTGTTAAGGCAATACGATGTGCAAAGATAAATCGCGCAACCTTCCCGTGGTTCACATTATTTTTGATGTACTTTTGCTAACAGTGATTCTGGAAAATGACAAAAAATGCAAAATAAAACACCACCGGTTAACAAAGTTTTCATGTGTAACGAAGTTTTGCAACGAGCAACCCTGGAAAATCCCAAAAAAAAACCCAATATGGAGCGAATTATGTTATTTTTTTACACAAAACTTTTCTTGCTATTGACGCCGTTTTCTGGATAAATTTCAAATCTCACCATAATATAATAATAGATTGGCGCTTACACATATGTTAGTGTTTGGCCGAGCTTCTCCTCCGATTTGTGGCGTGCGCCTTGATGTGTTTAAGACCGCTGTTAAGTAAAAGCCGTTTTTATAAGCTTTTATAAAAAAAAAAAGATTCCGCAGACAATTTTAAGCCCTTATGGGATACCATACCTCCAAGAGTAAAATGTGCAGAGGGGAAAAATTTTTTTTGACTAATTATTTCGGATGATTAGGTTTTGGCCCACTTTCGCGTTAAAGGGTTAATTTTAGAAAAAAATATCATTTAAATAAATGCTTAAATTATGCTACAAAACATGGATGCGAATTTTCAGATTTTTTTGAACACTTGAATTTCGCAAAAAAAAATTGCCAAATGCAAAACCAAAAATTGACATTTTTTAAGTTAGTTTAGATTTATGAGGGATCATTGGAAATATATTTTCCCACTCCTTGTATTTATTTGCCAAAAAACTCATTCATGTCCCAATTTTTTTTCAAATACTAACACATCTTAATTCAACTTGGAATGACGCTCGTTCATCCTACTTTTCTCGTTCATACTTTGAATGAGGTTATTTGCCTCTTCCTCAGACAACATTCCGCTTAAGCTTATTACAGGGGTATCTTTTTAGTGTTGCGCCTTTGTTTCTTGTATCGGTTTCACTTGGTCACACATTATATAGTTCGCTTTTTAGTATAGACATGCTACAAAAAAATAAATATATTACTTAAAGTGGTGCTTAGTGGTAGCTAAACTTTCATGAATTCTTTAACACATAAACTACTCTAAAGATGTTAAAATGCAATCGTATTATCAACTTACATATTTTAGCAACCCTGATTTTTATGTGTAAAGAAACCAAAAACTAGAATATTCTTTCATTTCCATTTTAATCGCTGAATAAACCACGTTGTCATACTGAATTGAATTTTCATGCTTTTTTTCTTGGATCCGCTCCTCGCTTTTTAACATAGAAAAATTTGATGAGTCCAATTATGATTCATGGAACTTGCTCGTCCGTCAAGAGTTGTGGTCTGTTACGTGCGGAGAATCACCACATCCAAGCGAGAATGCCGACGAAAAAGTTGTACTGTTGTGAAAGGCCAAAGATGACAAGGCAAAGGCAACAATAATCCTTAGCATTACGCCTATGCAGATAAGCCACATTAAAAACTGCAAAACGGCGAACGAGGCGTGGAAAAGTTTACGGGAAGTACATAGACCCAAAGGGCCTGTAAGAAAGGTAACTTTGTTCAAGCAGTTACTTGGCATTCGAATGAATGGCGGTGAGTGTGACCAGCAATATGTTTGCAAGTTCACATCAGTTGCAGAGAAGCGGGCTGAAATTGGAGAATGTCTCCAAGATGATTTATTCGTCATAATGCTTCTTGCAAGTTTGCCGAAATCATTCGAAAATTTAGTGGTTGCCTTGGAATCTCGCGATGAGCCACCGAATCTCAGTGCGGTTAAAATTAAGGTAATTGAAGAGGGCGAGCGGCGTAAAACATGCGGGTCTGAGCATACCGAGAGTAGCGTGCAAGCTTTTGTTGCACACGCAAACACAAACGCAAAGAAGAAGTACTATGAAAATGCAAAATCAAACGAAACGCAAGTACTGAAAGCAAACGCAATGTTAATAAGCAACGAGCGAATTTAAAATGTTATAGTTGTGATAAAAAAGGTCATTTCGCCGCACAATAGGAGCGTTGCTTATCTCACAGAATTAGTCAGAAAAAGTCCGAAGTAGTCAGATTTAGTCCAAAAAGCGTTCCTTAACTCGGAAATGGCAGCAAAAATGAGAGAGCAACACTCAGTGAGAGTGACTGTCGGATAGTCGAAGTAGTCGGATTTAGTCAGAAGAATTTTTTCTGGCAAAATCCTGAAAAGTGTCAAACTCAACTGAATTTAAATTAAAGGATATTAAAGAATACGCGAAAAGTGAGAATAATCTAAAAAGTAAAAAAAATTAATTGAAATTTGAAAAAGGCAAAAAATAATTGATATAGAAAGTGATTATTGTGCTTGTGCTTGTGTGAATGTGTTTTGTACATACATTTCCATTCTTATTTGACGTTATCTTTGTTGTTGCCATTCTTTGGACTAAAAATTTGTTTTTTTGCGTTCCTTTACTTTTCCTGTTATTCTCTTTTAGTGAGCGCATTTTGCTTACGCTCTGGCATTTTGACACTTTTCAGATTTTAGTCCAAAAAGATAAGGAATGAACCTAATGTAAGGGAAAAGAACGAGAACAATCTTCGCAACAAAATGTCAAAAGGAATGGGCTATTCACTGCTGTTAGTAACAGAATTTTTAATATCAATGCTTGGTGCGTAGACAGCGGTACTTCTTCACATTTATGCAGCAATCGCAATATGTTTGATGAGTTCGAACCATGTGAAGAGTCAATTATGCTAGCAGCGGAACATAAAATATTAGCAAAAGGCAAAGGTGTTATTCGGCTAAGAAAAAACGAGTTTGATGTAACACTTGTAGATGTTTTATTCGTACCGGGTTTACAGTGCAACTTTATGTCAGTTGCCTGAGCAGTCAACAGCGGCTACATTGTTGAGTTCAAGGGAAACACGGCGAAGATCATTGACAAGCACGGAGGAATAATTGTATGTGCCCAAAAGGTCAGTGATTTGTATTTATTTCAAGCGAACGAAAATAAGTTATTATTTTCGAGGAAAACTGCGGATGATGTGATGAAGTGGCACAATAGGTTTGGCCACCTTAATTTCGCAAGTTTGCGGGAGCTAAGTAACAAGCAGATGGTGTTTGGTTTTTCGCTTAACATTCCGACTGGTGTAAGCTGTGCTTTGTGCATGGCGAGTAAATGCAGTCAGCGGCCATATAGCAGCTCACAAAACTATGCAGGAGATGTATTTGGGGTGGTGCATACAGATGTATGCGGTCCGGTAAATGTTTCTTCGATCGGTGGAGCCCGATACTTCTTAACTTTTATGGATGACAAAACGCGTTACATATTTGTTTATTTCTTACGGCATAAAAACGAGGTGTTCGACAAATTTAAAGAGTTTAAGGCTATGGCAGAACGTCAAACCGGCAAAAAATCGAAAACATTAAGAAGTGACAATGGGACAGAGTTTGTCAACAATGACTTCGATGAATTTTTAAAAGAGAATGGCATTTTAAGGCAACTCACCGTCCCGTATACGCCTCAGCAAAATGGGACTGCTGAGAGATTAAATCGCACACTTTTGAAATGGCAAGGTGTATGTTGTTAGGTGCAGGCCTTGAACAATCATTGTGGGGTGAAGCAGTATCTACATCCGTATATTTGAGAAATCGACTTCCAACCAAAGTGTTGGATAGTGTAACCCCTTATGAAGCATGGCATGGGTATAAGCCAACAGTAGCGCATTTGAGGGCATTCGGATCATTTGCAGTAGCACTTGATAAACGCCAAAGGGACAAATTCAAGCCAAAGGGTAAAGAATACGTAATGGTCGGATATTCAGACACTTCAAAGGCATATAGGTTGTTTGATAGAGAAACAAAACGTTTAATTGTCAGTCGAGATGTATACTTTATCGAGCAAACACAACACAAGCAACAGTCGGAGGCAATTTTTGATGTTTTGAATCCCACACATATACATGCTTCCGAAAATGAGCAGATGGCTCATGTACCTGTCATTCAAGTCGATGAGGTAAACCATAAATCGAACGAAGATGACACGACTGGTGCACAGCTAGAGAGATGATTTTGAGTCTGCCGAAGAGGACCCAACTCCGGTTAAACGTGGACCAGGCAGGCCTAAGTTAATTCGCAAAGGCGAATGTGGTAGACCGAAAAAGCAGCACAATTACTTAAGTTTGATGACAACTGACGATATTAAAATAGCTGAGACAGTAGGCGAGGCGTTATTAAGTGAATTTTCAGACAATTGATACGATGCAATGAAAGTTGAATACGAATCGTTGTTGAAGAACAAGACATGGGAACTTGTGAAGGTTCCTAGAGAGCAAAAGGTGGTGCGTAATAAGTGGGTTTTTACTATCAAGAGATATAAAGATGGAAATTTAGAACGGTTCAAAGCAGGATTGGTTGCGAAAGGGTGTTCGCAAACCTACGGCGTAAATTATACCGCGACGTTTTCACCCGTTGTGAGGTACAATACAATTAGAATGATTTTTGCGATAGCAGCAGAATACCGTTTACACTTACATCAAATGCATGTTTCCACCGCTTATTTGAATAGCGAGTTGTCAGAAGACGGTTATATGAGTCAACCCGAAATGTTCGTTGATAAGCGGTATCCTGATCATTGCTTAAAGTTGATGAAAGCGTGATATGGACTTAAGCAATCGGGTCGACAATGGAATAAGAAGTTAGATTCCATATTGAAGTACATAGATAGGTTTCAAGCAGTGTGTAAGTGTGAACCGTGCGTATACGTTATGCACAGAGGCAAGCAGATTAACATTATAGCCGTATACGTTGATGAACTGTTGATTGCTAGCTCAGATCATAGTCAATTACAACACATAAAGAATATGATATCGAGTAAAGTAGTGGTAGTGGACAAGCAACACTTCTTAAGCATGGAGGTCGGAAGAGATGGCGAAACTGGAACTATTGCTGTTAGTCAGAAGGGCCATATCAAAAAGTTACTACGCGAGTACGAAATGGAAAATTGTCGACCTATCGCCATCCCTTTAGATCCAGGACATCAAGTTAATTGTGATGACCAAAATTGTAAGAAAGCAGACCAAGTACAATACCAATCTCTCATAGGGTCACTTATGTATTTATGTAGCTGTATGCATGCGACCTGATATTTTGCACTCGGTTTGTAAGCTAGCACAACGGAACAATGATCCCCATGTAGAGCACTTATCGGCAGCAAAGCGCGTATTGAGGTATTTATGCACAACGCAAGATAAACAACTGAAGTACTACAAAACAGGCAAACCAATTGAGTGTTTTGTGGATTCCGCAAATCATATACGGGGTATGCAGTTATGTTAGCCGGGGGTGTATTTTCTTACGAATGTAAGAAGCAGACAACGGTAGCCCTTAGCAGCACAGAAGCCGAATACATGGCGCTACTAAATGAAATGGAACTCGAATGTCCAGATGCGATGACTGTGAATGGGGATAATTTAAGTGCGATGAATTTAGTTAAGAACCCCGTATACCACGCTAGAAGTAAACACATCGATATTAAATATCATTTTATCCGAGATATTTACCGAACAGGCGAAATAGAACTCAATTATTGCAGCAGTAGCAACATGATTGCCGACATATTTACCAATAATCTAGCCAGACCTTGTCATGAAAAGTTTTCTAAAATGTTGAACTTGAATTAAATTTTTTTATTTGTAATGCTCAAATATGTTCGTTGAGGGGGCGTGTTAAAATGCAACCGTATTATCAACTTACATATTTTAGCAACCCTTATTTTTATGTGTAAAGAAACTAAAAACCAGAATATTCTTTCACTTCCTTTTTAATCGCTGAATAAACCACGTTGTCATACTGAATTGAGTTTTCATGCTTTTTTTCTTGGATCCGTCAAACTAAAAAGTAAGATATCCAACAAAAGAACGCATATAAAAATTTAAGGGTACTCCGGGGTACTTCTTTTTAAAACTCTAAATCAAAATAAGAGTCAAATAAAAATTTTACAAAAAAAACTGCAGCACTCCAACAATTATTTACACAAGACGGAAAGAATCTTTAGTCACGAAGTCATATAGAAAAAATTAAAGATAATTAAATATCGTTAAATGCTAGAAAACAATGTAATTAAGTATTTATTGCAGATGTAATTGATTAACACGTGAACCCGTTTAGTTTCATAAAAACTATACACAACGAAAACTGATTTAGTTTGCTCGACTTTTATGCGTCACAGGTTCAAAAGCAAGAGGAGAAATAGAAAAATAGAAATACATACTACGTTTATACGCACGCATAAGTCGCTTTAATTCATTTCGCCGGGATTCAAAACACATGTATAAACCAAGGCACATTAAACAGGTAGTATCAGTAGAGCAAAAACAACATTTGCGTGTATTTTGTTGTTGCTTCTGGTATCGAAAGTGTCAAAAACTGTTCTGAATTTTTTCTTCTAAATCAAAGCGTGCCATGTGAAATACAAAAAATTATAAAAAATAAAAAATTGAAATTGGAAAAAATAAAAATTGATGCAACTTTCTTTCCTAGTAAATTTGTTTGCTTCTCGAAGCATTGATCCATCCTTTGCAAGGCCCAGTAATCAGCGGTCGTGCTGCTGAGTTGGGCGAACGTTCCAAAAGCTGCTATTCAATCGCTTGTTTTGTATGGAAAAAGGTTTCACATGCAAATGGATTTTAACAATTCAGAATTTTTGTGAGAAAAAATTAAAAATATTTGACATTTTCGAGACCAAATAATTTGAAAATAAATCAAATCAGCTGCTCTACTGATACTACCTGTTCAATGTACCTTGGTATAAACTGAATTTCAATTCGCTTTGAAAGAGCGAAGTGTTTTGGCTCACACTCCATTTCAAATCGGTAGTTTATTTCTCCAGACAGTTAGAAAGAGTGTATAAACACCGCTCTCACTCAAAGCGAATTGGAGATCAGCTGTTCCGCTCAAATTCCAAATAATCGCGTCAGTATTTAAAAGCTGATTAATAATAATCGTTGTTTTTCTTTGCCACGATTTTATAATGCCGAATAAAACTAGATTTTTATCACTTTCCATTATGTTAACTTATAAAATGTCAAATGAAAACAGCTTATTTTGTTTGCTTTTGAAGATGGTTACTTTGATGCCGATATAAAGCTGTAAGTATAAACACTAGAGCGAAATGTGTACGGTGTCAATGCGCTTTCAATTAAGTCGATTATATTGTGCGTATAAACGTAGTAACAGTTATAAACTATGGGAATTTGAAAACAAACTCCCGTTACAATTTTGCACGATTTGAACAAGTCAAAGTTTTACTTTTTTGTGCTAGGTGGAGTATTTTCGCGTGAGAATAATCTAAAAAGTAAAAGAAGTGAATTGAAATTGGAAGGAGGCAAAAAATAATTGATATAGTAAGTGTTTATTGTGCTTGTGCTTGTGTGAATGTGTTTTGTACATACATTTCCATTTTTATTTGACGTTAGCTTTGTTGTTGCCATTCTTTGGACTAAAAATTTGGCTTTTTGCGTTCCTTTACTTTTTCTGTTATTCTCTTTTAGTGAGCGCATTTTGCTTACGCTCCGGCATTTTGACACTTTTCAGATTTTAGTCCAAAAAGATAAGGAATGAACCTATTGAATAAAGCTCACTCAAAAATAAGTATGTTTAACTGAGAATTGCTACTATACATTTTGCTAGCAAAGTTATGCTGGTAAGCGAAAAAGCATTAAAGCGAATAGGTAGCTAAACGGAACGTATTGTACATGCATGGCGATGTGTTTGTTCAGCTGCAAAAATATAATGGCAAGAAGCTAACGTCCGTGCAACTTAACCACCATTTTATCCCACCCTCCTTCAATGTAGTTATATCAAAAAGTCTGGCGACGGTAGACGGACCAGCGTTGATTGTAATGATCATAGATAAATATAATGAAGCGTTGATAATATCACCATCACAGATTTATTATTGTGTCTATGAGTTAAGTATCATATGAATACGCGATTGCGCTTCACTAATACGCTGCAAAGACCTTCCTCTTTACTGTTTGCCTACTCCCATTTCAGTCTTATCCACCCTTGCTTTGTTACCAGTGTTGCCAGAACTTTTTGGACGAACCGGCTAAATTGGCAAATAAAACCGGCTAAAAACGGCTAAAATGTTTCAACTAAATTGCCATGTTTTATTTAAATAAATCACGAGTAAAAAGACTATTTCTTGGAGAGAAGTTACAAATTCGAGCCGGAAAAAATTTTGCCAGCAAGAATTTGCAATTAGGAAAAACATATGATTGTGGCGATAATTTGAATAAGAAAGTCGGACTGACAAGATATATACACGCAGATCCTCTTTTTGCCCCTCTGAAAGAATTTTAAAAATTCTATACAAATTTCTTTTGTTTGAAATGCCACTGTGGACACTAGCTGGCAGAAAAACTTGCAAATTTGCGTTCGTACAGAAAATTGCACGTTCCTCTACATGAGAGAGAGTTTGGGAGCATTTTTCTTACTATCTGATATTTTGAGTGATAATTCTCCTTGGATTTTCGACGAACAAACCTATTGTCTTCCCTACAAGGCCTTTTCAGACTGACCGATTCTCAATACACTCAAATAGAAACCAATACACATAAAAAACGCTGTAAAAATTTGCCTTCAATTTTAAGGCAGTAAAACAACGACCTTAAGTTAACATCAACCGAGGCCATATGTTGACAAGGGATGCAAAATCACAGTTACACAAAAGAACTGGTCAGATTTTTCAGAAATCCCTTCAATTCTGATGTAAAATATGATGCTAAAAGACTGCAAATCTCCCATTTAGATAACCGGAACAATGAAACAATTTCTTATTTTCTAAGTTTGGGAATAAAACTTCACACTTAAAATTAAGACATATATAACAAGAAAATCCCTTCCTCGTTTGAAATAAAAATAAGCGAAATCGGCCCAATTTCATACAACCCTGCCTGACATGAAAATTTTCTCCACGATAAGGCATTTCTAACAGATTTTTAGACGCTTAGTCAAAAATGGAAACATATATACATATTTGAAATTTAAGAAAAGAAGGCAAATAGCAAAACCGGCTAAAAACGGCTAATTTTTTTCTGCAAAACGGCTAACAAATCGGCTGCTGGCTAAATCGAAATTTCTCCGGCTGTTTGCTATCGCAACCGGCTAAATCTAGCCGGAAAACGGCTAAAATGGCAACACTGTTTGTTACTATTATTGCAAAACAGAGAAGTCAGGTTGCTTATATACATAAGTACACGCTTCAATGTAAGTCTGTACAGTTAAAAAAATAAGCTACGAGATATCCATCTACAAATGTCGCACAACTTTTTTAGTTACGCCGCTGTGGTGTAGTGGTTAGTACTGTGCGCTACCACTCCGCAGGGCGTGGGTTCAAACCCGGTTCAATCCAACATCGCAAAAGAAATATAGAAAAAAAGGTTTTCCCAGGGACCGAAAATAGCAGTTATTTTTTTACGAGTTAAACTTGGCCAAATATGTTTTATTTCGAAATAAAAGTCCTTTCCGGATAATAAACAAACCGCTTATATAAACAAGTTTGGTATCAAATGAAAGAGGACTAAAATAGCTTTAAAACTGAATTGTCTAAACGAGGAAAGCCACCTATTGAAAAATATTTCAATAAAAAATGTAAATTAATTACCATTGAATTTCTTTAGTATTAAATTATAAAAAATATAAAAATAGGGGTGGCAACCTTCGTTCGTTATTTCTATATAGTTATAGCTATCTCAGTCCTTTTTCATATGATACCAAATTTTATTTGATTTGGATAAGCAGTTTGTTTATTATACGGAAAGGACTTTTATTTCGGAACAAAAAATGTTTGGCCAAGTTTAAGGGCCGGTTACTCAATGTCTGATTAACACTAACTACAAGTTAAACATAGTTATCGACGTTATCGACTCCCTGTTATTTGTTATGGAGCCGATCACGTCGATAACCGGCCCTAACTCGTGAAAAAAATTACTGTTATTTTCGGTTCCTGGTTTTTTCTAACAGCGGTCGCCCCTCGGCAGGCAATGACAAACCTCCGAGCGTATTTCTGCTTCTCTTAAAAATACAATCGCCGTTCGTAGTCGGCGTAAAACTGTAGTTTCCTCCTTTTTGTGTGAAAACATCAAAGTGCACCAGTGGCGGATATAGTACCTGTTCTACCTGTCCTCCTTTCATGAGATTAAAGACCTTGGTGTATACCCTGATGCTAATTTTAGCTTTGTCAGACACAGCGTTGCCGGATTGTCGTAATTTTGACGTTTTTTTAGCTCAATGACGTTATGACGATTTTCCCCCCCCGTAATGACGATTTTTTATTTTAGTTTTTCCACCTATTTACATATGTATGTAAGTATGTACGTATGTAAACAATTTTTTTAAGGAAAACGTAATCCAAAATACAACCACGAATTTATCTAGTTTTGTTCTACAACCGTGCTTTTAGTTATATTAAATTTGTTCTAGAATTGTAACCAAATCGTTAATTTGCACTGCTGACACTGATTTAAAAGTGACAGAAAATTAGCAGAGGGAATTCGTTCAGTCAAGATTGTCGATCAGTCAATAAAGTTTAATGTTACATTTTAAAACTGGATCAAAATCTTCAAAAACTTCAAGCCAGTGGAGTTGAACAATTTAAAAGCAGTTGTGTTTTAAAATGTAATTTAAAATTGTCGTTAACAATTACAAATCCACTTTTATTAACCCAAATGCAATGTGGGTTCCCTTTGGTTTTGAAATGTGCGGTCATATTTATTGTATGTAATTTATGTAATTTTGTTTGTATTTTTTATTTTGTTAAAAAAATATTATAAACCAAAATTTGAAGTTTTTTTGGCCGAAATGACGATTTTTCAGGGTTAAATGACGATTTTTCAGCAAAAGCTTTCGGAAACGCTGGTCACACATATCAACTATACTATTTCTGAAGCTTTTTCAATGCCCGAATTTGTGCCCCGCAATGGCTCTTCTTTCTCAGATCCGTACCAGTGATGAAATTGATGGTACAATTATTCTTTTTTGGTACATTTTGGAAGCCAAAAGTACATTGGTACTAAATTGACATTGTTGATACATTTTTGTCACAGTTATTGGTGGCAGAGATCACAAATTTAAAGCAGAATTACAAAATAATTGATGACAGGGTTGAGTTAGCTGAAAGCGTTAAATGCGTTAAAGATGAAATTGTACGAATGCCAAAATAATGCCGTGCTGTCTGATTTAATAGTCAGTGGAATTCCCCATACGACAAATGAAAATTTAGGCGAAGTCTTCGCTAAAGTATGTCGAACGGCCCAGTTGAACGTGCCGTCAATGCTTACTGTCTTTCGCATTCGAAAGAGCACAAATAGTAGCTCACCACACGATTGAGAGAATACAAAGGTCGCGCCGATCTCGGACCGCTATTCCTCTCTTAACGAATTTGACAGAATCGTTGTTTGCATGACGTCACACTTGTGCAACTTGTTTACGTTTCCCTTGCAACATTTTTTCTTCTTCCATTTTTGCTCACGTTTTGGCATTTCTCTCTCGCAATTGCACTAGTGTGACGTCACACAAAAGTTATTCTCAAAAAAATCCTCTCTGATCGTCGCAATCTTGTATTCTTGGTAGCTCACCTATTATTATGAAGCTCAACTCACCTACTGACCGCTCTTTGCTTCTAAGAGCAATTGCAAACTTTTGTAAAACCAAGAAAAGACCTATAGGCTATAGCTCGCCGTGACATTGGGCATAATTTAGATGGCAAGGTTTTTGTACATGAATGCCTAACAAAGAACAATCGCGAGGTCTTACAGCATGCACTGCAATTAAAAAAACAGAAGCGATTAGCTGAAGCTGTAAAAATTAGTGACAAAGAGAGCGCTGACCGAATTGCAGTAAACAACTAAACAAGCAATGTTACAGAATTATGTTAGTCCCCTTTCAGACACGTCAAGTCTTGCTTTCAAGTCTGCTCGTTCGTAGGCGAAGGAGGTGAGAAGAGAGGGGAAGAGTACAGATACCTCCGTACCGTCAATTCGTTTCAAGTTTTCTTGTCTCTTTTGATCTTTTCGTTGCTTCCCATTTAAAGAACCAAGGACTTGAATTCAATTAAAGTTGACGCGTGTGGAAGCAAATAGAAAACACAAAGGAGAATGCGAAAAAAATTGCTTTCAAGACTTGACGTGTCTGAAAGGGGACTTAAGCTATACAAAGCGCTGCCTTACACATTATTTATTCTTAGTTCTTTTTCATATTATATTGTTATTGTATTGACCGTATTTATCTATATTATTTTACTCTCTTTCTCTCTCTTCCCTTACTGCTTTGTTGAAAACATCTTGCTTGTTTGCTTTGCCTTTGGATAAACTAACTAAAGATTGTGCTGACAGTGGGCATGTGAGATGTATTTTAAGACAAATTTGTGAAAACCATAAAGCGTTTAATATGTGCCATCTAAACACCCGTAGTCTTACGGTTTAAAAATTAGACTATCTTACTTATGTATTTGCTGATCAAAATGTTGATTTAATTTGCGTTACCGAAACTTGGTTCAGATCCCACGTTGATGATAATTCATACTCACTGGGTAACTATGTATTATTACGAAATGACAGAAAAGGTAATATTCGTGGTGGTGGTGTTGCTGTTTATTGCAGAGAAGTTTTAAAACTTGAAGTTATTTATCGTTGACTCAAGTGAGATTGAAAGTATTTTTATTGAAATAGGTTGCACTCGAACTAAGTGTTTTGTGGCTTGTGTTTACAACCCTAATAGATCAAATGATCTAACGAGCTTATTTCAGAAATTATCTGAATTTTCTGTCGAGTATGAACACGTTATCATATGTGGAGATTTTAACATCGATCTTTTCAATAATGATTCTCGCAGCAAAAATATCGTAAATAATTTTCAGGTATTGTTAATCAATTCGCGACGCGTTTTGCTCCAAACAGTAAGCCTAGTTTGCTAGATTTATTCTGTGTCATCAATAGAAATTATATTAATCATTTCGACCAGCTTCCTATGGATGGAATTTCAGATTTGCAGTTCAACACAAAAGCGCCTAACTTTGAATTGACGTATAGGAATTACAATAGTATAAACATGGAAGAACTAAGTAAAGCGGCGTCTAGTCTTGACTGGGATGGATATTTGTTATATTCTGAGCTAGATGAAAAATTGCAACATTTTAATAACCTTGTTAACTACCTTTTTGATAGTTTTGTTCCCCCAAAAACCATAAAAATTCAGGGGCATAAAAAACCTTGGTTTACAAAGGAAATTTTAATTCTTATAAAAAAACGGGAAAGAGCTTATAGAAAATGGTAGCGATTTCAAAATGAAAATCTCTGGGAAGCTTACCGCCTCTTGCGAAATCATGTCACCATACGTGTCCGGAATGCTAAGATAGCATATCTCAACAACAAATTTAATACTAATTTAATTAAAGATTACATTCAATGCAACTTCGATCCTAATATTATGAACTCATACTTTTTAAATATTAATACCTCTAAAATTGGTGCTGATTTGATCGCTGTAACTGGCGTAGACGGTATACCAAAGACTATGTTTTTGATTTCTCAGTAGTGACGGAAGATGATGTAGTTACCCTGTAGTCAAATGTACTAGTTGTAAACTACTTCACAACTAGTATGAACCGCATGCCCAACTAGTCAACCAACTATCTTTTTTCCATGCAATCAACTGGTATTTTTAACATGGGGATGTCCTACGAGATGGAAATTGTCAGATTTCGGTCACAAATATACCAGTCTCATACTAGTTCAAAATAGACAGAAAACTACCTGTCCAATTATGGACCAAAACCACTACTTTGGAAGTCAAAAAATTAAATGAATTCATGAATATACAATGAAAAACTTTTGATTAAGTACACTTTAATACATTACATATTTTTATTTAGCAGCCTTAGATTTGCCAATAATTAGTGTTCAATTTTTTGAGTATTAATTAAAAGGAGAAATAAATACATAAATATTTCAAACTTTCGAACATTACTTTAAATGCATTTTCCATTAAATGGTATTAAAAGTAAAAGCTTTCAAGTACAATAAACATTATATTTTTATCTTTTTTAATAGTATTTAATATGGAAAAGAAATCATTTTAGTTAAAAATAAAACGAATAATTTAGTTCATTTTTGAGTGAACTAAAATAAAAATAAAAGTTTTCATTAAAATAAATTAAATTCATTAACTTTGCGCATTTCAGCCCTTTCTTTTTAAAATTTTTTAAATGTAATAATGTTTAAAATTTGAGATTTGGATAAGAATAAAATAAATAAATAATTCAAGAAGTTATAAAATATTGTTTTTTATTTATTTTTCATTTTTGTCTATACTTAAGCTTGTTGATTGATAATTGAAATTAATCAAATAATTATATTAATCGTGTGATTTAAAAAGGTCAAAAATAATTGAAAATGATCAAAATTAACAAAATAATGATGTAATTAAAATTAACGAATTAATTAAAAATTTGTATTTAATTAGTAATCATTAAAAAGGCGCTAATATCGGCATTTAATCATTAAACGGTTATCCAAAAAAACATGCTTTAATTAATAACACTGGTCTACAAATTTCAACTTTTTTTCTGCGAATAAGACGGGACCTGGTGTTTCTGAACGGATTTTTCGTGCTGAACACGAATCCGGGGTCAAAAATGTCCCATCACGTCACGTTTTCGAGAAAAAAGGGGTTGAAACCCCTAAAAACAGCGTTTTTGGCCATTTTCGAAAAATTATAGAGCTGAACCCTGACGTGGTACAAATTTTGCATATATCAGAAATTAAAGGCTAAACCGTGCCCTTTCGAATGAGCCCTATGCCGAATTGATCGCGTGCACCCTTAAAGCAGGGGGTGTATTTGTGTTTAGGGGTGCAGGAAAAATTGATCACAGAAAGAATTTAATCTTAAACGATCATAGAAAATTAATAATGCCAAGGTTTTAACTATATTAAAAGTCGCTGATTACGAATCTGCAGTTAGATTTTAAAAATTTAAGATGACGGGTCGAATATGGTGGATATAAAAATTGGACTCCTAGACACAAATACACCCCCTGATCTAAGGGTGCATGCGATTAATTCGGCATAGGGCTCATTCGAAAGGGCACGATTTAGCCTTTAATTTCTGACATATACAAAGTTTGTAGCACGTCAGGGTTCAGCTCTACAATTTTTCAAAAATGGCCAAAAACGCTGTTTTTAGGGGTTTCAACCCCTTTTTTCTCGAAAACGTGACGTGATGGGAAGTTTTGGACCCCAGATTCGTGTTCAGCACGAAAAATCCGTTCGGAAACACCAGGTCCCGTCTTATTCGCAAAACCCTTGTAGACCAGTGTAATCATTGTGAATATTAACCATTATTTAACAAGTATGGTATAATTGCGAGTACGTACTCGCTTTAGCGGTTTACAATATACCCAAATAAAAGTTAAAATATTTTGTGTACTTTATTGTATTAAACTGTCAAAGTCAAATAAAACAGGGCATGAATAAAACGCTTTGCACCTGGTACAAGTCTGGAAATTTTTGAACTAGTTCGGTTTCAGTCAGGAAATTCTAGTTGTAAACTAGTATTTTTCCTGACTAGTTTGGGGTTTCACTGCAGGGTAATGCTATATTCGCCATTAAGTTTAATGCTGTAGGTACCGATGGCATTAGCATACGATTTATTAAACTTATCCTTCCCTTTGCTACCTCTGCTCTCACACATATTTAACTTTTCAATTGCATCTTGTAGTTTTCCTCGTCAGTGGAAAATTGCAAATGTTATCCCGGTTCCTGAAACTAAATCTCCGTGTTCGTATAAAGAATTTAGACCAATCAGTTTGTTACCTGCTGTATCCAAAGTGTAAGAGAAGTTGTTAGCAATGCAGATTACCAATCATACAGAGCTGGGAGATAAAGATTACGATTACTAAACGATTAGGATTGCAGTAATCGCAACAAGATAAAAAACAAGATTACGACTACAGTAATCCTTACAGTAATCGTAATTTTAAAAAAGTTAAAATTGCGATTACTGTAATCGTAATCCAAGTTCGTTCGAGGAACGATTACTTTAATTGTAATACTGTACTTTCTGTTATCAGGATTTAGATAAATACAGATTACCCTCATATTATCCTTAAGCGCGCATTTATATTTCGCAAATTTATAGAATTACTTCGTTTAACGTTGCCTAAAAAATTCTTATTAGAAAAATTGTAAATTTAAAGTTATTTTAATCATTTATCGAACGAACTTAGATTACGATTACATTAATTGTAATTTTAAAAAAGTCTAAGGATGCGTTTCTCCAATCTCATTTAAGCGGAAATTAACTTTAATTTAATTTTCTATTTAACTCTCATTTAAATTATTTTAAGTTTCAATAAGCTCTTTATTTAAGTGAGTAAAAAGTGGTTGTAAGACCGACTTTGCTAGCGAAAGCTTTCATTTGTACTGAGAGCTTTTAAAAGCTTTGGCAAGCTGTGTTGTAAAAGCAGGGCTGGTATACAAGTAAGCAGCAGATACACAAAATTGTGGTGTGTATATATTGATCAGCTGATTAAACGTGTAACATCTCTGACCGTGGTTATTCTGATTTAATTTTTATTTAAGTGAAGAGCAAAGGTCACTTAAATCAAAATTAAAAACAAATTAAAATTGATTGGTAAAAGCAAAAATTCGAAAATTAAAGTAATTTTCACTTAAATGAGTCTGGTGAAGCGCAGCCTAAATTACGATTACTGTAATCGTAATCTAATATGCCTTCGATGAACGATTACCAAAATCCTAATTTAATAATCGTAATCCTAGATGCAATCGATTACCCATGTAATCCTTATTGGCCAGCTCTGCAATCATATAAACACAAACAATTTGCTGACTGAGGTCCAATTAGGATTTAGAAGTGGCCATAGTTGCGCCACATACATGTTAAAAGTTCTTGAAGATATACGTCCAGCTTATGACAACAATGAACTAACAGTTCTTGTACACTTGGATTCTTCAAGGGCTTTGGATATGGTTGACTTCAAAATTCTACTTAAAAAGCTTGCATCTAGCTGTGGTTTCAGCTCTTACTCCATAAAGTTAATGTCAAGCTACCTATCTGAGCGATTCCAGCAAGTTCAATGTGATAATAGAGTATCAAATTTAAAATCAATAACATCTGGTGTTCCTCAAGGATCTATCTTAGGTCCAATATTGTTTACACTATTTATCAGTGACATAGTTACATGTTGCCGCAATGCCTCGTTGCATCTTTACGCAGATGATACCCAATTATACATGTCTCGTCCGATGGGGCTTTCGGAAGACCTATTTTACAGGCTCAATGAAGACTTAAGACGCATAGCTAACTGGGCAGACGTAAATAAATTATCCCTTAATGTAACAAAATCAAAAGCAATAGACATATCGAACGCATCATATGATTTAAGCAGTCTACCTGAAATTGTGCTCAATGGAGATAAGATATATTTTCAGGAAGCGGTGACCAATTTGGGCTTCAAAATCAACTCTAAGCTGACTTGTACTGACCATATCGTTTTTGCGGTTGGCAAAGTATACAATGCCCTTCGTAATCTGTACAGAACTGCCTATTTATTACCACGAGACACAAAGATGAATTTAGTCAAATCTCTAATAATACCCCACATTTCTTATAGTGAGCTTGTGTACGGTAACTTGGACTCGGTCTCACTCAGCAAATTGCAACTGGCCTTAAATAACGCTGCCCGGTTCGTATTTTCTAAGAGAAAATTTGATCACATATCTTTATGCGCCACGCAAATTCTCGGAACCGATCTATATAACTTCCTAAAACTTCGTAATCTTTGTTTTTTGTATAAGCTAATATATTTTCAGAAGCCACCATACCTGTATGAAAAACTGAATTTTTGTCATACTACCCGGACGTTGAGTCTCCGGATTCCGTATTTCAATTACACGGGATCATCCAGAATGTTCTTTGTCAGCACAATTCGTTTATGGAACTCACTTCCTTCTAAGACAAGGGCTATTCGTAAGGCGGGGTGTTTCAAATTAGCAGTACTATCTTTTCTCAATTCATAACATTTACTTTCAAATTTCTCTCTTTCTTTTCTCAACCTTCGGTCATAAGTTAATCTCATTATTATATATAGTGTATAAGTATTTTTAATTTTATTTTCGTTTTATCATATATTTCCATTGTAATTATTAAATTCGATTGATGTACTACCTAAAAGACTGTGTCTTACCTGTACAAATTAACTAAAGTAAAAAAAAAAATAAAAAATATGTCGAAATACCACACTCTGTTTACTTGAAGATTTGAATTTTTGTGCACAAAATTATAATCTTCTTTTTCTACCTTATTTAAGTAAATACGTGGCGTTTATTAAAAACGAAACTCTTGCTTCAATAAAACAAACAGTTGCTGTCATAATAGGTCTATTCATGAACTTTTCCAGTAAGTACTAGCAGCGAGAGGATAAAAGAATCATAGCGGGTAAAATTGAGGGGAAGACAAAATTATCGGAAAAAGTTCTTGAACGCAAAACCAGTAAAAACGTGCAACTTACGCCATTCTGACTTTGTTATAGTTAAATTTGGTAGCAGTGATTTTGTATTCTCCACACAAAATCATCCAGCAGCAAAAATTGCAATTGCAAAAATTTGCAAAAACTTGCAATCTTCGAAACAGCTGATCACTTTCACAGTGGCAATAGCTGGTCCATTTGGTAATTTATTATCCTCTTGGTGCATTGTCCCTGATTTGGCATTTTTTCGCCAGAACCTTTCAGCATTGTTACCTATTTTGTTATATTTCCGTTAAATGCAAATTTGAAAATGTTTGTATTACTGGCATTTAATAAACATACTTGTATGCTTTTGTTGATTAACTTGATATGTATATTCATTTGTATTGGAAACCTAGCTTTTTGATGACATTTTAAAACAATTTGCATTTAAATATGTTTTCCACTTTCGAAAAGCCATGCTTTATATCATGACTTTTTATACAGGAAATTTTATCTAATCTAAAAACATGAATTTAGCTATGTATAGTCTTTTAAATTTTGGTACTTTTTCGGCATATTTAGTATACTTATTGGGCCATTTGGTACAAAATTAAAAAACTCATTTATCATCCCTGATCTGTACATGTTTAACCCTAGAATACTAACGTTCGCTTGTGAGGCGGAACGAATTAGGTTTCTCGCGATATTTCAGAAACACTTTTAATGATCAAAATGAAGCTGGAACTCCATAGGCAAGCGTATGCGAGATCCGTTGCCATCGCTTTTGTGCGTAAAAACTGAGCAACTCCATATTGTGCGCTTACACGCATTTGTCAGTTGTCATTTCAATAAGTTGATGCTGCATACATACACATTTTTAAACATCTATACATATAATAAAATTGTAACAGGTCGATGTCTGTACATTATAGATATTGTGGCGAATACTGCGGCAACACAAAGCGAACAACGAGAAATAGGCAGAATGTTCGAGGACTGACGTAGAATGTTCCACAAAGAGAAACGTCAAGTTGGATGAACACTGCGAACAGCGAGAGAAAGAGAATGAGCGATAAACTTCAGAACGTTCTAGAGTTGCCATAAGTGTGAGCGCAGGTATATAAGAGCCACGACACGGTGGAGTTGGGACAGTTGCAAGTCAGCAAGCTACAAGTAAAGTGAGCAGAGAAGCGAATTGCGAATAAGCAAGCTATAAGTTTAATTGTGTGTAACAAGTTCAGTAAAGCGTTGTAATTGCCTTAACAAGTATTGTAGTATTTTTACTGTATTAGCAAGTATTGTAAAATTGTTTGTTGTACAATAAAGTTAATTGTACTACAATTCGGTCATCGTTAGCATTTATTTAACAATCCAGCGATACGAGCCCGAGTATATTTGGGAAATCCCTCAAGGTTTCGAGGATAATCGTAACAATATTAAAGAAAAATTAATGTGGGGGTCTTTTTTAGAGCACCAGAGGCCAAATCCACCATTTTTAGAATTTTTTTCTGTCTGTCTGTCTGTCTGTATGTTTGTTCGCGCATCACTCGAAAACGAATGCATGGATTTGAATGCAGTTTTCACCGATGCATTGCTAGAGGCCTAACTTAAAATTTAGGATGAAAAAAAATTAGAGAGTTGCCACCTGTTTGAAAATTGGAGTTTAAGTAAATTGATAAGAAAAAATGAATATTGCAATATGGGCGTCAAAAGAAAGAGAATGAAGAAGGCTTACAGCCAAAGATATTTTTTTAGAGTTGCCACCTGTTTAAAAATTTACATTAAATTTAATTTATAAGATAAGTTGAATATTGCAATATGGGTATCAAACTGAAAGGGTTTAGGAAATTATATTGCCGAAAATATTTTTAGGGGGGGCTGCCACCTGTTTGGAAAATTGTATTGTATTAAATTGATAAAATAAATGAAATCTATATCTACATCTATAAATCTATACATATAATAAAATTGTAACAGGTCGATGTCTGTACATTATAGATATTAAAGAAAAATTAATGTGGGGGGGTCTTTATTAGAGCACCAGAAGCCAAATCAACCATTTTTAGATTTTTTGTCTATCTGTCTGTTTGTCTGTCTGTATGTTTGTTCGCGCATCACTCGAAAACGAATGCATGGATTTGAATGCAGTTTTCACCGATGTATTGCTGGAGGTCTAACTTAAAATTTAGGATGAAAAAAATTAGAGAGTTGCCACCTGTTTGAAAATTGGAGTTTAAGTAAATTGATAAGAAAAAATGAATATTGCAATATGGGCGTCAAAAGAACGAGGCTGAAGAAGGCTTACACCCAAAAATATTTTTTAGAGTTGCCACCTGTTTGAAAATTTACATTTAATTTAATTTATGAGATAAATTGAATATTGCAATATGGGTATCAAACTGAAGGGGTTTAGGAGATTTTATTGCCGAAAATGGTTTTAGGGAGGGCTGCCACCTGTTTGAAAAATTTTATTGTATTAAATTGATAAAATAAATGAAATCTATATCTACATCTAGATATACATATAATAAAATTGTAACAGGTCGATGTCTGTACCTTATAGATATTAAAGAAAAATTAATATGGTGGGTTTTTATTAAAGCCACAGAAGCCAAATAAACAATTTTTAGAATTTTTGAATATCTGTCTGTCTGTATATTTGTACGCGCATCAGTCGAAAACATGGAATTGAATGCAGTTTTCACCGTTGTATCGCTAGAGATTTAGCTTCCAATATAGAAGAAAAAATTAGAGAGTTGCCACCTGTGTTTAAAATTTCAGTTTAGGTCAATTGATACGGTAATGTGAATACTGCAATATGGCTGTCAAATGAAAGAAATTTACAAAGGCCTACAGCTGAAAATATGTTTGTGGAAGGTTGCCACCTATTTGAAAACTTTAATTTAATATAATTGATAGCATAAATTAAATATTGCAATATTGGCATCAAACTAAAGACGATAGGAAATTTTAATCCTGAAAATATTTTTAGGGGATTTGCCAACTGATTGAAAAATTGTATTCATTGAAATTTGTAAAATAAATGAAATATTGCAATACGAATATTAAACTAAAGAGGATTAGGAAGCTTACTTTTGAAAATATTCTTGAAGCGGGTTGCCACTTATTTGAAAACTTTAATTCAGTTAAATTTACTATATAAACTAAGTGTTGCCATATGGGTATCAAACGAGAGTACTTGAGAATAATAAAATTGCAACAGGCCGATATCTGTACATAATAGATGTTAAAGAAAAATTAATAGGGGATTTATTAGATCAACAGAAGCCAAATTTAAAATTTCGGTATGTTTGTCTGTATGTTTGCAAGCGCATCACGTAAAAGCTAATGTATGGAATTAAATGCAGTTTTGCTAGAGCTCTAATTGAAAATATAGAATCAATTTTTTTTTTTGTTTTAGTTTATCGTCGATCATTATTCTTAGGTATTTGAACGTATTAACTTTTTCCAGTGCGTCGTTGTTTATATTTAGAGTTAGCAACGCACCGTTCCCAAAATTTCGCCTTGATATAACCACAAACTTAATTTTTTTTTATTTCTGTTTGGAAGGGTTTTCGCTAAAAAAAATTTAAACTTTTCGTTGTTGCTGCCAAAAAAAATAAGAAATCTGAGACGTCACGTTTTACAATTTCATACAGTTCTCTTTACAATGCATTTCACTAAACTACTAAACGGCTGCATCGACTTGGTTCATATTTGGCAACACGTTGAAAATAAATATTCTGACCAAAAATTTACTCGGTATTTAGCTCGGGATATTCCTAAAATTCTTATACAGACTAAAACGTAAAAAACCAATATATCACTAAAACCAATTACGCTGGGCAACTGAAACTTAGCACTGATGCATATATTGCAAATGCATTGGGAAAGGGGGCGTGGCTCCTTCCTTCCATGCAAACTGAACTTCTCATATAGCTTATGTCTGGAACTGCTTACGCTAACGTCCTGAAATTCTACACAGCTACATATGTTATCAATACCGTAGTTATGGCGAAAAGTGATAATTATTGGAAAGGCTGGATCGATATACATTTAGGTAAACGCGCAAGTATCACTCGATTGGGAACCATTTTCTCCTAGATTTATAAATCCCATTGAACTATTGTAACTTTGTCTTTAATTTTCAGTAAAGTAAAATTTTTGTGAAAATTTTGAAGAATTTTTTTAAGTTTTTCACAAAGAATGGAGCTTTGCTTTTACGAGTTTCGCTATAAACTGTCCTATCTACATACCTATTTGCATAAAATGATAGCCGTTTTCGTTGTTCGGAATAAACTCAAAAAACACTGAATAGAGTTCCGTCAGATTGTCGGAGGTTATCTAACATACATATATGGTCCAATTACATGCTACTATAAAACTCGCTAGGTGGTGCTGGAGTACAGTTATTTATAAAAATCGTATTTATTAACCGATTTCGTTCAAATTTTAAATGTGAGCTATGTACCTGTATGATGGAAAATTCTTTTGATAAAAATTTACCCGATTAGTGCCGCTGGAGTTAAGGTAGAAATTCATAACACGTATTCATTTTATGGTAAGCAATGGTTTTGCAGAAAATAAGCCCAATGGATGGCGCTGCAGCCGAAATGTATAGAATCCCCGTGTGGTTGGTCTGCTTTGGACCTATGTTTAAGTTATACGAATTTAGTTTTCAGATGTTTAAATGAAGCATGGGGTTAAGTTTTTCTGACGCCCTCATGCACGATCATGCGGTCTTGCATCAACCCTGAAATCAGTTCATAAATTTTACCACGAATTGTAAAAGTGGTGAATTAACAAGGAAAGATCACCGTAGGTATATCAACTGCTTCATTTGAAAGATACTTAAGAGATCACACTACTCATTTAGCAATGTACCGGAAAACTTTTCATCCTATGGGACAGCGAGGATTCTTGGCCTTCCTATAAAGAAAATGCACTTCTGTGCTCTTGAGTTTCCCTATAAGAACTTTTATTGGCATACGTAAGATCATACAAAAAGATTACGCATGATTGGCAGAGATCTCACAGGTGAAAATAAGACCATCAGTAAAGCTCATGACGCCAAAAGGGATTGGTATTCCATATGGTATCACAGCGTTACTACTATTTGCCTATGTGTGAGGAGGATACTGCGCCTTAGTGGTTTCAACTTAAATCAAAAACTTTGACTTTACAGACTAATTTTGTTTTTAAACGCTCTTTTGCATTGGCTAACGCAAAAGCTCTTATTAGGCGCCGCGAAGTAAGCGGGCATTGGCTAGTACCCAATAAAAACAAAAACGAGGGTGGAATCGTATCGAATTCGAGACGAACTCGAGAAAATAAATTTCTCGAATAAATTTTTTGTTCACTTTACGAATTCGAGGCGAGCTCGAGTAAATCAGTTTTCTCGAAAGATTTTTTTATTGCATCGTCTTCGAGGCACAATCAAGAAAATAATATTTTTTTCGAAAATATTCTTTGTTAGGAAAATAAAACAAATAAACTTCCTTTACATTTTATTTTAGTAAGCCGGCTTTATTTAATGCAGCAACGGAACAAAGTAAATATATGGATTTCAACTGATTTGTAAACCATGGGTTATTTCGTGAAATGGGTGTTTACATATAGAGGGGCTAATTAATGTTAAAAGATTTGCTACACATTTTCTGATATCCCTATAAAGCGAAACATTCTCTGTTGCTTTTGCATTTCCATTAATGAAATATACATCATTTTCGTTTTCTATTGAGTGTATGATATAAACGACGTTATTTTAAGGGAAAAATATTTAGATTAGTGCTTAAATATAAAGGAAAATTTTGTTCCATCAATTCGATCTATTTCAAATTAATTTTCTTTCTTTAAGTTTCTATTAAGACTTGATTCTA
Source organism: Rhagoletis pomonella (assembly GCF_013731165.1). Lineage (NCBI taxonomy): Eukaryota > Metazoa > Arthropoda > Insecta > Diptera > Tephritidae > Rhagoletis > Rhagoletis pomonella. Next base: position 19,252,578 of record NW_023458563.1, read on the forward strand.
CCATTCTGTTATAGATTTGAACCCCAAACAGATTTTTTTTTGCTTAATAGTGCTAAAAAAAATTTCTAATTTAAAAGCGCTAAATTAATGGAGAGGTCCTACGATTTTGCAGTCTGCTGCTAAATGTGTCAAACAGTGCATATTATACGTTAAAATAGATTTGCTGTTTAACAGTGGGATATTTTGAACAAAACGACATAAGAGTTCGTGTGCTAAGTCATAGGAAAAAGTATGTTTCGAAAGTAAAAGTCGCATTGCAGTACTTACGTCTATAAAGTTATAAAGTGTTCGTATCTGTCGTTACTTAAAACATTTCTTAAAATAATTGTTCCGGTATATAAGATAAAGTTTCTAAATTCAGTAGCATTCCATATTTCGAATTCAATCACTGACGTTTTTTTCTGTTTTTCTGTTTTTAATAAATCGAGAGTTAAAACCCCGTAATTTTGAAGAGCTTAATGAATGTGGCTCTTTCCGCTGTTTAACCCACTGATTGCTGAAGTAATGTTTTCACAACCCCCAAACACACAAACACACCCTCAAACACACGCCAACGATTCGAAAAATAAAAATTATAGAAACTCCAACGATTCGAAAAATAAAAATTCTAGAATCTCCAACGATTCGAAAAATAAAAAATCCTCGAATCGCCAACGATTCGAAAAATAAAAATTATAGAATGTCCAACGATTAGAAAAATTAAATATTCTCGATTCGCCAGCGATTCGAAGAAAAAAATTTTTCGAATCACCAACGATTCGAAAAACTAGCAATACTCGATTCGCCTACGAATTCGAATGCGCTGATCTATCGTCGCGAAGTATCGTCTCGATAATTCTATCAGAGAAAACGAGCTCGTCTCGAATTCGAGGCGAATTCGTTGTGTTTATTGGGTATTTATAAAAAAAATACAAGCCAAGCCGCAAAAATCCTCCATCAAAATATGTAGATATATGTATTTACATATGTATACCCAAAAGTGTAGTGTAATTAATTTGGTTGCCTGCGCAAGCAAATGCATGAAAGTTCAAAAAACGACCTAAACGGGGTTAGATCGCCGAAACAACAGCCCTTGGTCGGGTAAAACCCGAGTCATTCCGGTACGTAGAACCGGCTGTCGTGGGAATGTACCTGCTCTCCTCTCTCCTTCTCCGCGCACTCAACCGCTATTGTCAATAAAGTACAGAGCCGCAACAAGGTCCTCAAGACGTTAGCCGGCAGTACTTGGGGCAAAGACGAAGAAACGTTGCTGGCAACATACAAGGCAATAGGCCGGCCGGTTTTGAACTACGCAGCGCCAGTGTGGTCGCCAGGGACTAGTAGGACGCAGTGGGCGAAGCTACAGACTGTACAGAACACCGCACTCAGGACAGCGACAGGATGCCTCCTGATGTCGCCTGAACACCACCTGCACGGCGAGGCGCAAATGCTCCCTGTAAAGGAGCACATTACAATGCTCTGCAAGCAGTTCCTGATCGGGAGCCACAGAAGTGGCCACCCAAGCAGACAGCTGCTTGCAGAGGAGCCCTCGCCTAGGCACGTCAGGAGGCATCTATATGAACTGACGGACGAAGTCCAGAGGTTCATTAAGCAACCTCTGGACCCGACAGCTTACCGACAGGCCCTGAACGGCATTCACAGGGACTCAGTCTCGGGTTATGTAGACTCTAGACCTATGAATGCCGTTCTAGGCATACCACCCCCGGACATAGACGAGACGGAGCTTCATCCGCCTCGGGAGACACGCACAACACTTGCACAACTTCGCTCCGGCTACTGCAGCAGGCTGAACTCCTACCTGAGTAGGATGCCCGGAAAAGCCGACAACCCTAACGGCCTTGTCCCTGTGGACAAACCCCACAGAAGCTGCACGCTTCCTAGGGTTGCCGTTAGTGGAACTTGACGACAACGACTGAGATACCAACCGTCCTGGGCGGGGTTGTTGTAGCCGCTACAACAACAACAACAACAAGAGAAAAAATAACACACAAAACAGAACAGGTGGTTTATTTTTTGTAGATGTGTGCTCCTCTCAGTGGGAAAGGGTTATTTGCATATCTTTTTCCGTTGCTGTTGAACACGTACACTTATCGCTGGAAGTGGAAAAATAAGTGTTAGAGCGCGGTTACCCACGAACGTGTACGCAGGGTAGCCTAGAAGTGCGTAGAAACATATCAAATTTGCTGTTGATAGAGATAGAGAGAGATATAAGCAACGTCGACGTCGTGATCATACGGTGGCAGGGTTGCGTGCTTTTAAATCCTTATTGATTTAAAATCCGCTATCGAATAAGAAATATATTTGATTTGTGATTTGGCTTGTTGACCAAAGAAAAAATAAAATTTATATGTGATTTGATTTGTCAACCAAATAAGAAATACAAATTTTTGATTTGATTTGTAATTTTTCACCTAAATAATACTTTTGTTATGCAACGCAAATAAGATATTCAAGTATCTTCCAACTTCCAGTTCGACGAAAATCTTCGGCTTCCTCGGGACTAATCCGTGATTTTCCAGACTTCTTCGGGATTATCAGAATCTTCGGGACCACTTCAGGATTTTAGGACTATTTCGAGATGGGAATGAATTAAATCGATTCATGATATCGATTCGTTCTTAAATATCGAACATTCCTAGTTCCCGGGTTGAGTCTCTGTGACTATATCACATTCTTTATAATTACCTTTATTTTAATCTTCCTTACTTTATCTTCATCTTTACTCATCCTCATATTTTTCTTAATATTTATCTTTATCATCTTTATGTTTATCATTTTCTACATCTACATATTCCCCTTCACCTTTGCCCTTATATTAGTAAAATTTTTAAATTTACCCTGATCTTAATTTTTGCATTTATCTTTACGCATTTTTGTTTTCGTTTTTATTTTTATTTTTACCTTTGCCTTTATTCTTTTCTTTATCAATAAAATAAAATAGCTTATTTTCGGTGTATCATAGTAAGAATGTGCACGCTCTCTTCTTTGTCATAAATGTTCGCACATGTATGTGTACGTATGTATATGTCGTGTAAAGAAATGCCTAACGCATTGCTCCACTTATTACACCCACTTATATTTTTCAGTCCTACAATAACCCACAAATTAAGACACTTAAAAATAAAAGTCCCTGTCAAAGTGTTTTTGCCCAAGGGAAATTTTAGCAGTTGATAAATAACCCACAACGGAAAACACAAAAAGATCGCACAGAGTGATCATGGTTGCCACAATTTGTAACTTTCTACCAAAATTGGTAACTTTTAAACGGTTTGGTAATTTGGTAACTTTTATTTCATTTTGGTAACTTTTGCACCTAAACATCTATCTGCATTACTAGAAAGAAATGAATTATGTTTTGAATGTGCGTAATTATAAAAACCCTTCGAGTTTCAGTGGCTGCACTACTGACACTTTTAAAAAATTAAATTAGAGTCATCTCATATTCGAATACTGGAAATATTCCAATTACAGTGGCAGCACCAAGAGCTGCACTTTTAAACAACTTTCGAATTTTTGCGATAAATTTTGAATTCTACCCTCTCACATTTTAATACTGGCCATCTGGCAATTTCTGGTAAGGTCCACAAATCGTTTTGATTATTCCGGCAAAAAAAAAAGTCGCGTGCTTTTTACCAGACCCATCTACCGACTTGTATTTCGACACCTACCGACATATATTTCAACGTACAGTAAATTATGAAAAACCAAAAAAATAGCAAAAAAATTAACAGTTTTCGCAATTTACTCGAAATTTTGCACGAGTCAAACGAACGGTTTAAAGCACCCGCCACTTTTTTTGTGTGCCGGTGCTATTATTCCGTGAGTCGCACATTCCGAACGAAAATTTACACTAAAAATGGCACAACGCCGAAACCGGTTTGTCTCCAAACCAAATTTGACAAGGGATGATGGAAAATCGTTCCACATCACATCATACTCCTACCCTGTCGGAAAAAAGGAAATATTTTCTGGGAGTTCTTGATAAATAATCAAAAATTGACAAATTATAAAAATATTGAATTTATTAAGTCCACAGAACCGGGCTGTAAGTATATAAATATTTGTTTTGAAATATAGCAGTGGTATTCAGTATATTTTTTTCTCACTGAAGAAGTGAAGATTTTGGTAGTGAAGATTTGGTAACTTTTGGTAACTTTTCTTAAGAGATTTTGGTAGAAAAAATGTTGGCGAGTGGCAACCATGAGAGGGATTTGCCACGGTGGGAAACACTCTTTGCTTGAGAGATGAGTGTTTGTGTCAGTGGTAAATACCATACGAGACAATTGGAGACGGTTATTTTCGATCTCTGGTGACAACTCTCATACAACGCTAAGTATGCATAACTGAGCTTATACGCTTGCCTATGAAGTTTGCGAGAATTTACACAGATTATCCGTGGTCGTATACTGTCACCCCACTCATTTGCCATTACCAAGAATGATAGAATACAAGATTGCGATAATCGAGCTGAGAGCAACTGGCCGTGACGTCAATAAATGAGAGAGCAAGACGAACTCGACCAGTATAAAATTATAGTTTAAAAAACTAAAACCTCCCTATTATAGTTGCCATTCGTACTGTCATCAGGTATGTAACTTGAGAATATAAATCACTGCATATTTTAGGCGCATCAATATTACATAGTTACATCCCGAGCTAATAAAAGGAAGGCAAAAAAAAGGAAGCATCGGACAAAAAAGTGTATTGCCAAGTTTTGAATTTGAAAAAGCACCACATTTTTATTGGTGTATTTTATAGACTTTATATGCATACATAATTTTATTGTAAGGATGCCGATTCAAATTAATAAAAATCAATGTTTCTTGCACGACGGTTGATTTCTTCTGGCATGATTGAAGGTGCTGCCACATATTTTGTTGTCGCTTATGATTGTCACTGTGCCATGATTTTGTTTAAATTTTTGTAAAGTTGCTTACCACACTTACGATTGCTATAAATTTTGCTTCCATTTTTTTGAGATTTTCTAATTTGGTGTCATTCTAAAAACAAAAGCACCAAAAACGCGCCATGCACCAAACTCAAAAATTTTCGCGTTTTGAATACCCACTAAATTTGGTGCGAAAAGCATGAAGTTGGCAACAGAGAATGTAAACAAAAATATTTTATGACGTCAGCTATTAGGTGCATGCTGTCAAATCGACGAAGCGGCGCCCGACTGGCACGACCTTTATTTTCTGGATCGTGGCCATTACCTAGGGTTTCATTTGAGCAGAGGTGGGCACTACCCCAAACAAGCGTGAGCTAAAAGTGAGAATGTGTTAGTGTGCCTAATTCATTTAAAATGATATCGTGTGCAGTGTTGCCGGGAATCCTTTTTAGCGGTGGCCAAATTCCGTTAAAAAAGGGATAAAAAAGAGCTAAAAAAAGTAGTTGTGGCTAAAAATGGTAGCTAAATTTTTTACTTACATATACATATATAAGTATACACGCAAACATTTTCAATAAGTAATGGTATAGAAATACAATGAAGTCTGGAAAAAAGCTAATATTTTATCCAACCAAAAACCTTTTTGTATAAAAGGGGAAATATACGGCACCAGTTTGCTGGCTCCATAAAGTGATTGTACCATCAGGATCGAAGCATATAACTTACCAGCATGGTACAATATTTATTTCTTTACAAATGAGGTCGAGGAAAGATCGAAATGATGATTTTGTTAAACATTGTTTTGTTTTTTTTTTTTAAATTCACAACTGAAATATCGTAAACTTAATCTTCCACAAACACGGTTTTGACCCATATAGGCCAAGAAATTTCCGCGAATATAATTTTTACTTAGAAAATTTTGCTAATTTCGCCACTCACGACACCAGCATGCTGGTACAATCATAAAATTTTCAAACAGTTTTTGAAGTCGCACCAGCAGCTGGTACAATCACACCACAAGAACATACACGGTCAATCAATTTAATAAATAAAGCATATTAAGGGCCGTAAACTTATCTATTTTAAACTATAGTTGTATAAAAACGTAAGGAACATACAATACATATATGTATATATATCAGTCTTTCTTAGTTTAAAAATTTATCTCTTACATAGATGAAAAAAAATTAGAGAACAAATTAAGCATATACAAGTTTTTCATGCCAAGTATGAATAAATTCTTCAAAGGGCTAAAAAAGGGCTAGGGGCAATTTTAAAATTATGTGGCCAAAAAAAGTATGTGGTAGCTAAATCTAGCCACCAAAAGTCTAAAACGGCAACACTGATCGTTTTCTCATTGCTGGGCTCTCGCTTGTATACGTACACGCGACGCTTACGCCCTTTTAGCACCTGCTAACCAGTGTTGATATCTACAATTTTTAAATTGTACTAAATTAACGACAAAAACTGTAACTTTTTGAGCTTAATTGTACCTTTCATCATTTCCGTGAATACATTACCTCCCGTTTTCCTTCAACCAAACATAAACCATTTTTTTCTAATACAGTGAGTTTACTTATCTTTCAGTTCATTGTACAGCTTCAGTTGGTGTGTACTTAATTTAACATAACTTATCATTGAGAATTCTCCAACTAGCCCATAAAGTCATAGCCAGTTTTGACAGAAAGTCCCACTAAAATTCATTAAGTTTTCAGTTTAACTTAAGTATACACAAATAAATTCTTAAATTATATTCCATATTTTAAAGAGTACACCCCGCGATAAAATTCTACGGTCACCCAGTTTGCGGTATGTATTTAATTTTTTCAAATTAATTTTCATAATTTTTTTATGAAAGTATAGCTCATTGAAGAAAAAAGTCAACAACGGTGTTGCGCATTTTCTTCCATATGAAATAAAATGCCAGCATTCCATATATGGAAGAAGGTGCGCAACACCGCCAACAAAAAAAAAAAATCCGAAAATCAATGGTATTTTTAGACATTTAAAACTTGCACATTTTAATGATTGAGTGGCATTCAAAAATTTTTTCCCAAAAAATTTCTACAAATTCGGAATAAAAACTTTGAAATTTTGATGAAAATTTGTTGATTTTTTTTAATCTTTGAATCCGTGATTTATTTCGTTTCTTTAACCAATGACCTATACTTAAAAAAAAATTAAATTAATTAGAAAAAAAAATAAGATCAGTAACACTAAAATGGAAGTCTACAATAGAAATTTTTACTTTCAACGCATGCAATTTACGTAAAATTTTTTACTGTCAACCCCCGAATTATTCAATTACATACTTCATTTTCTGCAGGATCTTCATTAGGTAAAATGCATTTCCAACATTTTTTCAAAATAAATAGCGATGAGCGATATTTCACCCACCGGTGATAAAAAATCGCAATCACTGCAACGCTCAACACTAATACACCATTCACAATCATGTTTACTTTCAAAATAACAATTCAGAATTCTGTTTATATCCAAATATTAAATGTAGGTATATCCATTTACTTAAATCCAAACGGATTGATAATAAAAGTGCTGGTACAGATTTCAGCGTTTTGTATAAAAAGTATTTTTGATGTTGAAATTGTACTTAAAATGAGT
>NW_023458563.1:19265087-19276277 GCF_013731165.1 Rhagoletis pomonella
TGAAAATACTACAATTAGTAAGAATGTGTGAATCAAAATGAAGGGAAGTGTTTAGTTATTTGTACGATGATTTTGTGGTGTGTAGCGGAAAGCAGGGGGTGTGGCGCCTAAAACACCACCCATTAGAAAGAACACAGTCAAAACTTTAAGAAAAGTGATCCCCTCTCTGACCCCTCTCCTACTTGAAAAAGGGGTAATATTAACTAACATTACGACATAGAAAATGTAAACTTGGGTTATGCCACCCACAGCATTTTTGCGCAGAACACCTTTCACCTTGGCGGAAGCCCCCCCTTCTATTGCCAAAGATATACTATATTTCATCTGTATATAACTCCGGCTACGCCATCCCCAGTATTTTTGCGCAGAACTCACATCGAAATTTACAAAACAAAAGGATATATTTCAAACCGAATTTATTAATAAACTAGTGCTCCTTTGACTACACGTATATGTTAAAGTTTTAAGATTCGGGTGACGCGTTTGGACACAACAACCCAAAATCATTGCACTAAACCGTACCCAAAATGAATGCTGCTTACCTTCAATGCCATCGGAGTCATGCCTATTTTCCAAACCATCTATATTGGAAGACATAGATAAAATGCGATTTTCCACACTCGAATACGGAACTTGAGAATGAGCTCCGCCGCCGGTTTAATAAAGCTCCTGTCGATTAATAGCAAAATATGTTTATATTCACCAACAAGCTCTATTAACATTCCCACTTCAATTTGTGTGAAATTGGCAGACCTTTGCCTTTTTTTTAAAGCAGCATTTTCTACAATTTCCATTTTGCGCTTGCTAAACAATTGAAACTTGGAAAATAATAAATTATCAATTTAAGCAACGTAATAGTTGTTCTTTTCTATCGTAAGGTATTACGCTAACTTGCTTTCACTCTAATTTTTTTGACAACTAATCATGTTGCCACCTTTTTATAAATGCACTGGAGTAGCTATCTGCCAGATAAATGGTGATTGAAACACTCCAAGACTTTATTCAATAGAATAAACAGCCGAATAATTTTATTCATTAGATAGCTATCTGAGATTTTATCTGACTATTAAAAAACCGGCCCTTAGGGTCGTAAACTTGCTTTACTTCTTAAAATGTTTGTTTGATACTTTCTGTTTTAAACTTAATTTTTTTGTAACTTTTCGGAAGGCATACCTAAGAAGATCAAGTTCTAAAATTCTTGGAAGAAATATCGTTGAATGGAAGCGATAGTGAGGACAATTTGGAAGAAGATTTCAGTGAATGGACCTTATGAATAAAAACTAAGCAGTTGCTTTTTCTTAAGATTTCAAACCTTTTGCTTGATTTATTCAAATAAATTTACGTAAAAGGTATGAAATTAAAAAAAAAATAAATTGCTTGGTTTTTATTCATAAGGGCCTATGTGATACAAAAAAGTCGACTTCATTTGTAAGTAAAAGTTACAATAGAAAAGACAAACAACTAATTCCTTTTAAGTGTGAAAGTAAATACGAATACGTTTAAGATAATTTATGGATTGTTTGCGTTCGTTCGCTTCAAAATATTTTTTTTTCCATTTTTCAGAATGACCCCTTTCAAAAAGATGATAAAATATGTGTTATTTTTCAATACGAAAATAATTATTAAATTATTTTATTTTTTTTACTTTAAAAACATGAAATATGTTTAAGCCCATTTTTTAAATAAATTTAAGGTTTTAAAAAGACAAAATTTGTAACGCAGGCTTTGCAATCGGTTAAAACTTGCACTTTATTATACTAAAGTTTAATAGGCTACAAAACAATTCTAAAAAAAGTTTAAACAATTTTTAATTTTGTAATGTACTCATTTTACTCAACTTCGGTGTAAAAAAAAAAAAATCATAACTCAAATTATTGTAGAGTGCACCCCATAATATTATACTTAAATATTGCGCAATACTCAGAGCTACCATGGTATTTTTTTCAATTCCTTTTGAGATGGCATATTTTCAAAAACTAATTTTTTTTTTATCAAAAATTTTGTATGTGAAAAATTTTTAAAGAAAATTTTTTTTTAAATATTTCTTTTCATAGAGAACTTTGATCTGATATGTGTATTTTTTAAAATTTTTTTCTTGCCCCGTTCTCGAGATATTTGGATCTTTCAACTTTCCCATGGAATAACTTTTTTTAGAACCATTCCATCCGACTCTGAAGAATTTTGGATAATAGCTTACGAAGTGAAAACCGCAACAGGTAATAAAATGTTTGGAAATATAAGTAAAGTAACCTTCATATTATTATCCTTGCCGCACTCACATGCTTTTGTTGAGCGCGTTTTTTCCGTAATGAACTCAACAAAAACTAAGTTTCGAAACAAGATGAGGTTGGAAAGCCTTAATTCAATAGTTCGAATAAAGTGTTATATGAAGACTACTAGTTTCTGCTGCAAAACGTTTCCAATATCAAACAGTATGTTATTAAGGTTGAATAGCTCAATATATGACAACAGAAATGTAAATGATTCAGACACTATAGGTTATTTTGTGGAAATAGCTGATCTTGCCTTATTATAGCGCCAAGCTCTTAAAATCGGTTGTGCGATTAATCAATTAATATGAGTTATAAAAAAATTTATAATTGCGCAGTCCTATTGCAAAATATGTTGAAACAAATATTTTTAAAAGTATGCGTATTTTTAAAGAAAATTGTTTGCACATCACTATTATATAAGTGATTTGCGTTATTTATTATTACCCTCTGAAGGTATTATAATCGTTTTTGGTTTTTAAAACTATATTATAACAAGATCTCATTTTTAAAATAAAAAATTTGTTAAATCGATTTCACGAATTAAAAAAAAAAATTGGCTGTTTTTAGCGATTTTTTTCAGAAATTGCGCTTTTCTTAAAACAATCTTGACACCCTGACGTCTGGACACTTTGTGCCTTTTCATTTATCCCTTTGCTGTCTAAACTTTGCCAAAAACAACCCGCTGCGTAATTGGTGTTCACATTAGTTGCGTTCCTTATCAGTCAGATTTAGCGTTCCTTAACTCAAAAATGGCAGCAAATAAATAAAATTAAAAAAAACTTTTTAATATACACCGCTTTTATAAATGGACTAAAAAGTAGAAAATAATATTTCTCACTCCCACAGAATTTGTTTTGATAACTTTTGATTTTGAAATTTTAGCAAAAGTCATTATAAACAATTAATGACATAAATTAGTAACATAAAGCGAAAAAATCAATTCAAAAGTGACACCAACACTAATGCCGTACATGTACATGGTTGGGGCGGAAATGCCTCCTAAATGTAGGTTTTAATATTGATACTGATTATGAAGATTAAGATTCATGCAAGGAAGAAGGTAAAGTTGAATATGTAGAAGAAGAAAGGGATAAAGGCAAAGATTAGAATAAAAGTAAAGAAACCTAAATATAAACGAAGGTGAATATGAAGATGAAGGTGAAGGTGAAGATGAACATGAACATGAACATGAACTTGAAAATGAACATGAACATGAAAATAAAGGTGAAGATAAACATAAACATAAACATTAAAAGCGATAGAGACAAAGATAGAGAGGAAGAAAGTGATACGGATAAAAAGGAAATGCAACAGAAGAATGTGCGATGTTATATTGGGGTGTGTTATGCTATATATGTTATATTCAGGGGCGGATCCAGCGGGGGGGGTTTTGGGGGTTAAACTACGTGTCAGTCAATGGCGGACCCACCGGGGGTATTTTAATACATAGACGCCATATTATACATACATATGCGCCATATTAAAACACACCCCGTGCGTCCGCCACTGACTGACTCGTAGGCTAACACCCAAAACCCCCCCCCCCCCCCCCCGCTGGATCCACCACTGGTTATGTTATTTAATCTTATATTATGGTATGTTCTGTTATGCTAAGTACTAAGCTAAACTCCCCTCCACTTAACCCATTCCAACTAACACTTAACTAACACTTAACCCATTCCAACTGAACTCAGATAAACTATCCTTAATTTTAGCGGTTGAATTTCAACCGCTGGGCAAACACTAGTAATAATAATAATAGAAAACAATTTTGAAAATATGGTTTAAATAGGGTAGCAATTAAAAAATATTAGTTACGCGGGTTATAATGTACTTCAATTGGGAGGAGAAGTGATCATTTATGAAAAAAACAAAACCGTGCTATGTTGAAAAAAAAATGTTATTGAAAAGTATACGTGTTGTACTTATACATATTATGCAGATTACAACTATTTCCCACTTTTTCAATAGTTATATCTCGGAAACGGTGGCTCTGAGTAAAAAATGTATTAAGACATTTTTTATAGATAAATATCTGATCTACAATTTTTGTCTTAACTCATTTTATGATAAACTTACCGTTTTTTCTGAAAATCGGGAAAAACCCGGTTTTGTGACCTTTGACCCCGAGTAACTTTTTTTCCAGGTATCGGATCGATGAGGACTTTTTAGATTTCATTTATGATGGTGTTTTGAACAATCCTACCAGTTTTCAGTTGGGTGGGAATTTTTGTAACTTCAGTCCTATTTTTGGTCTAATTTGACCGGACTAGTAGGTTAAACCTTTTTTATTCATACGAATCGTTGCAAAAGTTCTGTTTTTTATTTTGTGTTTCTAGCAGTGGACGGAATTTCGCAACGTTCCGAATAAATAGTAAAAGATTTTCCGTACGTTTCAAAGGCAGTTAAAAAATGCGTATAATTTTCGTCACGAAATTGATATCATAAATTTTGTGTTTCTAGTTCAGCTTTCGTCACTCGAAAATTTTACCTCAAAGAGGTGTTTTATTTGATATCAATTATGTTGGGGTAACAAATCTAAAATCGGCGAAAATACAAACAATAATCTAAATGTTTTATTTTTCTCAAATAAATTTCTAAAAATATTATCTAAATCTAAATTATGTATTCAAATCGATGTGTCCATTGAAACATATAATTTCTCGAATACGTAATAAAGCGAAAAAGAGTGATCATATCCTTTGTATTCGAAAAAATTAAAAAAAAAAAAATAATATGAGACATGATAAAAACTCAACTTGGTACCAACTTTGGATACAATAAACAACTGTATTCGTCTGATTGTCTCGTCGTTTATTTTTGTGGGGCGCACACATGTGCTTTTTTAAGAAGTTTTACTTCTATCACGTTTACAGTGTTGCACTCGTGCTATTAAACTAATGCTTTTTTCTCAAGTAGTTTTGCTCAGTGGCAATTTAAACATATGTATTTAAGTAGTAGCCGCACAATGGGTGAACTAAATGCATTCATACATATGCACTAGGGATGGGTAAATTCGATATTCGAAGTTTCGATATTCGAATTTTAATTTTAGCTCCAAGATGGCGAATTTTTGAAATCGAACTTTGTGTTGCTAAAATTCGGATAAAATCGAATTTTTCTAGAAAATATCGAATTTCATCTTTATTTCCAAAAAAAATCAACTCTTCAACTTTTTTCTTTCTGACTTAATTTGCCATCACTGTGTGTATATTATTGTGTGTGGCACTTCATTTGTCTTAGGGATGCAAGTAAAAAAATACATGTTTTTCGATCTGATACATCGGACAAAAAATCAGTGTCAAGAAGGAACTGTCATTCCGAACTCAAATTTAAACAATTTTTTATAAAAAAACTATTTTTTTGTTGATTTTTTATTTTAAATGTTTAGAGGCTTTTACGTTGGTGACATGAAGCTGAGAAAACCCTTAGTAAAATTTCCCGGAGAATAATTTTCTAGAATATATCAATCCTCTAACGACCTTCCAAATTTGCTTTTATGCGTGATTTCTTGAAGTAAGGGTCAAAATTACCCTTTTAGGCGGGAGCTAATGGGTAAAAATGTTCTACGAATATATTTCCCATGAAATTTTTTATATACATATGTCTTAACCTCTAATTTCGCTTAGACATTTATTTTAACTATTTTTTCGACTTTTTTGAAAACTACTTAGGCCGAGACATGAAAACTTTAGTAGGCCATGAAATAAAAATACGAGCTAACTTTTGCAAATCCACCGAGTGTTTTATTACTGGATGGGTATACTTTCAGACAATGTTAACAAAGTCCGGGCTAGTTTCGGCTGTCCCAAACTGTAATTTGAGTTTAACTTAGTTTAGACAGGTGGCCACTCTCTTCAAGCACCTCAAAAATATTTTAATTATTGCATGGTATTTTAAGCACAACACCTCTTAAACTAAATTCGACTTTTCAAGCAGGTGGCACCCCTCCTAAATGGAATTAAAAAATAAAGTTTATTCAAAACCATTTCGATTGATACCCATATTGAGGTAATTTATTTAACTTATTAAATAATTTGATTTTGATTTTCTTACATATGGCACAAAACTAAAACCATATTACACATCTACAGGGCAAGCCCTTTCGTTTGACACCTACCTCCTTTTTGAAAATCGAGCGAACTTTACAGATTTTATGACTTGGTTTTAAATATTTAACGCAAACATCTGCGGAAGCGATTATTTGAATTTGATTTTCTAACCTGTGGCAACCCTTTTTATAGAACTAAAACTATGTTGCAGACCCAAAGGACAAGCCTTTAATTTGACACCTCATTTTTTAAAATTGAAGGAACGATACAGATTTTATGTTATGACTTGGTGTTAAATATTTAACGCAAAAATCTCCGAACTCGATTAAGAAGTTTCAATTAAACAAGTTTTGGAAAATTCGAAAAAATTCGATTTAAATCGAATTTGCACCACCAAATTTCGAATCGAATAATCGAATGGTTGGGAAATGTTCGAAATTCAGAAAAAATCGAATTTCAACCTCCCACTACCCATCCCTAATATGTACATATTTATGTACAATATTGTACGCGTCTTCCCATGTATCATAGTTAAATACTGTGTACATACCTGCAATTAAAATGGGGAAAAATGTTACAATTTCGGCATATGACTGAAAAAAACTTTATAATACACACAAATTGTGGTTTCCAAGACAAGTACGAAGAGATTAGCACAGCTGCATCCTTCAACTTGTCAACTCGCGGGAAATTCCCCGATTTGCAGGGCATTTTTTTCGGGGGACTGGGTATATTATTTTTATATCTTAAAGTAACCAAATTAGACGGATATGTTAATTTTTAACCATTTGACCCTTTTAGAGCGACATTTTTCAATGTGAATCGCAATGTCTCCACAACAAGAGTTTTCCCTGATATAAGCTATATACCAGATGAAAGCTAAGGTTTTGGGCTAGACTTGTGGAAACTTAGAATAAAATCGACTGACCACTTCTTGAGAAAATTGTTTGAAGACCCTTCTACTGATATCCGCATCAATGACATGGACTGAGTAGTGCGGCCTCAGTGGTAGTTTAAAAATAGCCTGTTTTCGAATTTCAGGCAGCAGCCACGCCCACAAAGGCATACGAATCAAAACATCCTGGAACAAACCCATCTTAGTTTTTTGTGTACTTTAATTCCTGAAAGTTTGAAAAAAAATTAAATGAAGGTACGTACAGACGCCACATACATACCAAAGCATCTCGTAGTGGAGACACGAACCAAAACACATTTACCTCTATATCTTTCCAACTAGTAGCTGGAACTTATTATATAAGGTATCGCTTTAAAGGCCTATAGAATAACACTAAATATGTTGGGTGTACCCACATGCCCCCTTAAACCGGCAAAAGCAAAAAAACGTTTTTTGTTTCGCGACACTTTAGCCTAATTTTTAAGAATCCGGTTAAACATTTATGAAGCTTGAATACATTTTCTGGACACACTCTGCAAGACCTTTCCAACGATATCTCAAACATGTCGATTGGACGTCTGGATAAAGACCTCCAAATCTCGTGTATACAGGGTGTCCCAGAACTAACGTGCCAAACTTTAGGGGAAGGTAGGTGGGGGGGTGAGCTCCCTGATAAACAAAAAAAATTCAGGTAAAAGTGTCACGGTTTTTGAAATATTTACATTTTTTCGAATTAAAAAAAAAACCCTGCCTTTTCATGTGTTTTCTTTAACTGCAACTACAAACCGGGCAATACTTAGTAAATTTTTTATGTAAAATACTTCCAGATAGTTGGCTCTCCATACTCAAATGCAATGTAGTTAAAATATATTAAGGAACCATCATAAAATTAGGACTGTTTCTGGATTTTTAACTTTTTGATATTTTCTTCCCCAACTTTGACTATCTCGGGTGAAAAAAATGTCCTGAGCTATAACTTTACATCACACAAAAAAATTGCTCATTTAATAAAGATTTCAGAAAGGTGCCACACTTATTGTTTTGAATAGAAAAAGTTATAGCCGCTTTTGTGGGTAAAGGACTGAGACACGCTAGAATGTTTTTAATAGATTTAAATTGAATTTGCTCTTGTTACCGTCAAATGACATGCTAAATAGTACAAAGGTACATAATTACTTGCTTCTGACATTATTTTATGTTACTTACCGGAATTCAGACTAGAGTCTATAACAAGGGCTATATCTATCAATATTTTGTGTGAAGGATGGGTTCACGTGAAATAAGATATACATGAGTTGTTTGAAGAAAAATTTATTCATTTATTGATAAAATATGCTCAAATTGGCGACCTTCTACTCTAATACAAGCTCGGCACCTTTTAAGAAAAGACGCTTTTAGAGATCTTAAACTCAATTGGGCTATCTCAGCAGCAGCTCCATTTATTTGTTCCCGCAAATGCTCTTCGTTTTGAATTGTTTTTGAATAAATTTTGTCCTTAAGACAGCACCAGTAGAAAAATCTAATGGATTCAGGTCTGGCGATCGAGCGGGCTACGTGATTGGCTCGTATCGTCCAATCCATCAGCGAGGATAAGTTACTTCACGCCCGTAGTGAGCAGGGCACCCGTCATTTTGCAGCCATAGTCTTCGCCGCAGGTTTAAGGGTACATCTTCCAAAAGAGTTGGAAGCCGTTCCTGAAGGAACTCTAAATAACTGTGAGAGTTGAGCGTTGGCGGCAGTTCCACAGGTCCCAATATCTGACAATTAAAAATACCGCACAATAAATTTATTTTGTACCGGTACGGCGAACGTTCTTCTCTCATTTCGTGAGGATTGTCTATCTGCCAACTGTGAAGGTTATGTAAATTAAAATAACCATCACGTTTGCATGATGATTCATCGCACCAAATTATTTTATTAAAAAAGTTGGGGTCTGATGCATGCAATCGCAACATTTCACGGCAAAATCTAACCCTCGACAGGTAATCTCTTTCCTATAGAGCCTGAACACGTTGAATGTGGCAGGGATGAAATCGATGGTATTTTAAAGCTTTGTGAACTGTAGTTTTTGGTATTCCGGTCCATCTTTCCATCATTCTCACTGAAGTCGATGGACCTAGTTCCACTTCCTCTAACACAGCTTCAACATCTACCGTTGCAGGACGTCCTGTTTCGCCGCCACGCCTTCCAGGTATGCGACCTTAAAAAAGTGAAAAATGATAGTTAACAATCAAGCAAACAAGAAATGTGTAAAAATCACTTACCTTCATATATTTCTCTATGGGTCCGAGCGAATACTTCACGACCCGGATGTCGACGATTGGGGTATCGCTCTGCATAGAGTCTTTGAGCAGCTCTGGCATTACAGCAAGCTTCACCGTAAATTAGGTGAATATCCGCATATTCATGCGACGTATACTGTGTGTTCTCTGTCATAGTATTAATAACACAATCCTGTAGGGAAAACATGAACTAGTGAACCAGATTTCTAGTTCAGTACTAGTTCTTCATTGCCAAAAAAGAACCAGTCCGATAGTAACTAGTTCCGCACCAGTCCAAAAGCAGTGAAATGTAGTACTTTCACTAAACTATTCTATTTTAAATTTTAAAAGCAGGAAAGGTCATCATTATGAGTAAAATAATTTAAATCAGCATTTAATCATTATTTTATGAATTATTATTGAGTTTTGTTTTTTCGCTCAAACGAATTATTTGATTTTTATTTTTGGGATTACAAATAATGATTATTTTATGATTTTTATTTTTTCGCGCAGAGATTATCATTAATTTTCAGTTTTATTTCTCCACTTAAAATAATGATAATTTATAAAATTGAAAAGGCCATAAAGACGCAACCTACTGAAATTTTTACCTGAAAGGTTTGGGTCTTATTCCTTTTATAAGGGTGCGTCTACCTCTCAAAAGGATACATCGGTTATCACGCTGGTATAGTTTTTGAGTTGCTTAATAATCATTATACTTAGTGATTCCATAAACAAAGGCCAAGATCCTGAAGGACAATTGAGAAAGGCATTGCAGTTGCAGAAAAAGAGGCATTTAAAAAAAGTGTCAAAATAATTACCACTTTCTCGCTAAATTTATTTAAAAATGCAAGCCACCAGAGCTACCTTTTTTTTAAGAAAAGACAAATTAAGTTTTTTTATGCAATCCACCACAGCTACCTTAATACAGTCAGTCAATAAAGTTTAGGTTCAACGAATTTTTAACAATACGGGCAACCATTTTTTTAATATTTTAGTTTTCGGTAATTTTTTATAAAAATATGGTCAATTCTACAACAAAATCCCCAAAAGTCAGAGTTCCAAACCTTGTGCAAAATTTAAGAAAATTCTGCAAAATTTCATTAAAATAATTAACTTTCTATTTACGCTCTCTAGAAAAAGTTTTTTAGCCCATTCAATTTTAGTATAATGAAGTGCAAGTGTGAGGAAGCTAGGACTTACCAAACAACAAAAAAAAAAGGGAAATGTTTAGTTATTGGCCCATCGTTTTTGGGGTGGGGGCGGAGGGGGAGGGGGCGTGGCCCCCCAAACCCCGCTCATTCGAAAGGGGCCAGTCGCCACTTTACGAAAAGCCCCACCCCCTCCTTGGGGACCTCCCACAGACCCCTAGGGAACCGTTTGAAAATGGGGTAAAAACGGCATTTTCCGAGGCAAACTGAGCAGTTTGAAGTGGAATATAACCCAACTAACAGAATCTGTGGGGTTTTTAAATAAAAGAAGTTATCCCAAGGTGGTTATCAGGCGAAAAAAGGAGGGCTAAACACCTTTCGCAGAGAACACCTTTGTGCGTAGGCGGCCTTCGGCCGCACTTAGGGATTATAACCCTCAGGCAGTAGAATTCTCCTTTCTGTGTAGCCAAAGAAGGGGGGCTGAACACCTTTTGCAGAGAACACCTTTCTGCGTAGGCGGCCTTCGGCCGCACTTAGGGATTATAACCCTCAGGCAGT
>NW_023458563.1:19276287-19283879 GCF_013731165.1 Rhagoletis pomonella
CGCACTTAGGGATTATAACCCTCAGGCAGTAGAATTCTCCTTTCTGTTTTGCGAATAAAAGGAGCTGAATACCTTTTACAGAGAACACCTTTGTATATTTTTAATGCTTACAGGGTTATATCCTATTTTCTTTTGTCTCTCATTCTTTTGCATATTTTGGAGTTTGACAGCTGAACTACGCTATTTAATTTGCATATGCAATAAAAGTCAGACGCATGATTTAGAAGGTGCTTTTATTTAATAAATTGTGATTAATTGGTTAATATTAAAGTTATAAAGAAAGTTATAGCTCATCGAGTAAAGTGTAAAGTGAAGGAGAACATAAAAATATAGTGCTCATGTAGCTGCTTTAAGGAGAATAGGAGTGATAAATTTACGCTAATTTCCGAATTTTACAAAAAAGGGCATATTTCAAACCCAATTTGTAAAGAAATTAGTGACCCAAAATTACAAGAGTGGATGTTAAAATAATGGGTAGACCCTTGGCTACAAGTGTGTGCAATTTTTTTTTGGATCGGGTCACCCCTTTGGACGCAATACCCCGAAATAGGTGGGCCACTTACTAAACAGTACCCAAAAAAAATTGCTAAATATCAATGGTAAGTCCTAGCTACCTCAAACTTGCACTTTGTTATACTAAAATTGAATGGGCTAATAACTGAGTACTTAACTTTTTTCTAAAGAGTGTAAATTGCAATACTTGGATGGAAATTTGCAGTTTTCTTTAATTTTGCATAAGGTTTGGGGTTTTTGGTGTAGAATTAACCATATTTTTATAACAAATTAGGGAAAAATAAAATATTTAAAAAACAGTTGCCGGTATTGTAAAAACTTCACTGTACCTAAACTTTATTGACTGACTATATCTTATTTAAGTTAAGTACGACAAAAACTTTCGAAGTACTTCATATAAATATAAGCTTAAAAAGAACTGAACTTACTTAAAAATCAATATGCTTAAATTTAGACAAGTAAGACAAAGTGAACTAATGTTTTTACTTTTAAGCAGAACGCAGTTTTGTTTTTTACTTACTACTTAAGTTTAATACTACTACTACTACTAATGTGGTTTATAAATTTTTAATAAATGCGTTTAAACATTTGTGATTGTATTGTCCTTCCTTCAACCGATCGTATTTAATATAGAAGAGAAATGTTTCGACAAGCCTGATTAGAAATGTAGATCTAAGGTGACGAATTTATAATAGGTTGGGAACTATAAAAAATGGATGCAGATCGAACTAGATCTCATCTGTCGAATTATTAACTGGTTTGGAACTAAAGAAAAGGGGATGCAGAACGAACTAGATCTCATCTGTCGAATTTGGAACTGGTTCGGAACTGTAGAAAATGTGATGCAAAACGAACTAGATCTTATCTGTCGAATTTAGAACTGGTTCGGAACTAGAGCCAAAGGGATGCAACGGGGGACAATTGACACTTCCTAGGACTTCGCAATGTTAAATTCGCCAGTCGCTAGCATGCAAAAGAGAATTAACGCGTACTAGTCATGGTTCCAAACGCACTAGAACCGAACCAATTCCGCACTAGTTCGTTTCCCTACAGGGAATGTTCGAAGGGTCCAATTTCACAAAATCCACTTTCACTAATTCCGGTAAGTAACACAAAATAATGTCAGGAGCAAGTAATTATGTACCTTTGTACTATTTAGCATGTCATTTGACGGTAACAAGAGCAAATTCAATTTAAATCTATTAAATATATTCTAGCGTGTCTCAGTCCTTTACCCACAAAAGCGGCTATAACTTTTTTTTCTATTCAAAACAGTAAGTGTGGCACCTTTCTAAAATCTTTATTAAATGAGCAATTTTTTTATGTAATGTAAAGTTATAGCTCAGTACATTTTTTTCACCCGAGATAGTCAAAGTTGGGGAAGAAAATATCAAAAAGTTAAAAATCCAGAAATAGTCCTAATTTTATGATGGTTTCTTAATATATTTTAACTACATTGCATTTGAGTATGGAGAGGCAACTATCTGGAAGTATTTTACATAAAAAATTTACTAAGTATTACCCGGTTTGTAGTTGCAGTTAACACATGAAAAAGGCACGATTTTTTTTAAATTCGAAAAAATGTAAATATTTCAAAAACGGTGACACTTTTACTGAAAATTTTTTGTTTATCAGGGAGCTCACCCCCCCCACCTACCTTCCCCTAAAGTTTGGCACGCTACTTCTGGGACACCCTGTATATAAGCGAGACATTTCAGCATGCTACTGTGGCTGCTTTCGTCACTTGCGCGAACTGCCGTGCGCTGTGATAATGATTTGTATAGCCCCAATTTGCCACAGCGCGAAGACGACGTCGTTACCAGCGTTCGGACTACTGAAACTCGATTCAGGAGTAAATGACTCGAAAAATTGGAGCAAAAACGAAATTTTCGGAGCAGATTAACATTTTTTATTAAATAGTATAGTATTGAAACGGAGTGCTTGTAAATCAGCTTGATCTCTAAATACTAATTAAACCAAAATTTCCATGAATAAATTTATAATTTTTTTTTTTGTTGTGAAATAAGTAAATAATCACACGGCGTATAAATTTCTGACCTTTGGTTTAACTTTCAACTATTTCGTCATTAAGCTTGTCCTGTATTTATTTTTAATGAGATTCATCGCTGAAAGTTTTCTTTCGGCAGCAGCACTACTGTGCAGTAAAACAGCTAACGTTAACATATATCTGTCAAGTTGTTAAACATACACCTTTCCAAAACATTTTTGTGGTCTATAATCAATCCCTTGATTTGGGAAATGAAAAGTGATTCCGCAATGAATGTTAAGGAGTAAAAGAGACAACTTCTGTTACACCTTGATATACAAAACCTTGGTGGTTGCCATAGAAGTTATTGAGCAAAAATTTAAAAAGTTACCATATTATTTTTAATAAATTCTTAATGTGAATGGAAAAAAGTAAAAAAAATGGGAGCATAATTAAGTCAAGCGGGGTAGATTTTAAATTAAAAAAAGAAATCGAAGTAAATCTACTCCGATCAGAGCAAAGTCCGGAACTCGAAAGACGTCGTTACGACGTCGCTCTGGTGAAGTCGTTTGGGTGAACTCTAAACGACGTCGTTACGACGTCGCTTTGGTGAAGCCGTTACGACCAGGGATGGCGCTTGGATCTAAATAGATCCAAGTGGATCTAAATAGATCCAAGTGGATACATTTTTGACGAATTTTTGCGAGATACTTATTTTTTCCGATCAGTATGAATGTGGATACTTTTTTAAATAGGCTCAAATTGTATAGTTTCCATAAAGTTGTTTGCGTTCAAAAATCGATTTTAATTAACGATGGTAGAAAGCATTACGTTTTCTAAATGTATTAAAAATCACTACAATTGTTTAAATTAGCTAAAAAGGATGCTTTAAGCAAGATCTTAATATATATATAAAGATATATATAAAGTAAAAAGGTACTCTTTCTGTAGTAGGGTGGCCAGATGCGCTGATTTAATCAGTACTTGTGCTGATTTTTGTTTATTGTACTGATTCTTAAAAACCCGAAATCAGTACGCAAAATCTACTGATTTTCTCAGTTTGTACTGATTTTGTACTGATTTTTACATTTAATAAATGATTTTGTGAATTGGAATAATTGACTTTAACTTGAGGTTAACATGTTCAAAAGAATGGTTTTTGACAACTCGTACATGTGAGCAGATACGAAGCAATTTATTGAACTGTCACCTTGAAATTGTTTCGTTTCCTAACATTTCGCAAAAAAACTGCCCGAATTCAATACAACATAATAGCCCTGTTCCAAATACTTCGGGACATGGAACAGCCATAGTATTTCAAACTGAAGACGACTACTACTGCTTTTGTGCTTCTTGTGCAATGTAAGTTCTAAAAACAGATGAGTGAAAATTACTAGTATTACTTACCAGACAATCCAACGTTTTCACATTCTATAGGCTTAATACTTTCGATTGGTTTATAATTTGTTCATTAAACAAATGAGTAAAAAATTAAAAAATAATAATAATAGCGTTTGTTTTGTTGCTTTGCTGTGCGTTTGTGCGAAACGACGCCATAACGGTGCCGTATGTTTGTTGTAAAAAACTGCCGATTTTCGCACTTTCGCTCAAACGCATCAAAAAGTGAACTCTAGTATTATGAATGTTGTATTTAATAAGCCCACCAAATAAATATGTTTTAAATTTGTAGCTTAAAATATGCAAACAAATTCTGACTCGAGCTCGTCTTCTACTGAAACTGTATGGGCTACAAAACTGCGTACTCAAAATTAAAAAAAAAGCGGATAGCTAGATATTTTGATGAAATTTTTTTAAAATTGGGGGGGGGGGTCGAACCTATTAGGCTGGCATTTCAGGGTACTATTTTATATATATATAAGGAACATTTCAAAGTTAGGGGGGGAAGGCCTCGAGCACCCCCCCTGCCACTACCTGGCTACTCCCATGACTATATGTATTTAAACGTCGATTAGTTATTTTTTTTTAATTAATGCGCAGTTATTTGGTTGTTATATTGTTAATAAACGTAAAAGACGCTTAAAAATTAGCCGATTTTTAGCTTTGTACTGGTATTTTTGATCCCAACTGTACTGATTATGTCACTAAATATCTGGCCACCCTATTCTGTAGTAATCTCCTCTATATCATATATTTTCATTTGTTAATTTAAAAACGAAAGATCTCAGTTAAAAAAAACTAAATTTGATTTGTTTACGGAAATTTGTATGAATTTTACTGAAAAGACTTTAAATACACCTTAAAATTTTTTGTTTGTTTGCGCATATTAAGAGGTAACCAGTTTCCTCTTTTTATGTGTGCAAATTTGCACACCGTGTAATAAAATTAAACACTGCCTGTTCCTTACTGTTTACTTTTACATACCAAATTTGTCGCGAAGAGCAAAATTACACATAAAATGTTTAAAATAGAGTAAATGCGAGAAATGTATTTTTAGTTTAAAAATTTTTGCAATTTTAAATATTTGATGTGTATATTTATGTGTATATTTTAAAGATCTCAAGTTCAAAATCAAATCCTGAAATCTTATACGTATATTTATACAGATTCTTGTTGAAAAATAGATACTTTTCAATAGTAGTTTTACATACACTTTTTAGAGTGTACAGGCACAAATGTAACATATTAATTACTATTTATTATACATACTTACTTTGCAAAATACTTATACACAAAAAATGTTATTTATACATTGAAACTGCAAATGTTTGGTTTTATGAAAAATAAAAATATATACATATACATGTATTCCAAGTCCTTAGGATGCGTTAAATTATGTCTTTTTCTTGAAAATGTTTGGTTTCCTTACAAATTATGAGATAGATACGTAAAAAAAGAAAATTGGATACATTTGGATACATTTTTGGCTAGGTCGGTGATATATTTTCTTGAGACTGCGCGGCAACACTGGTTACGACGTCGCCCTGGTGAAGTCGTTTGGGTGAACTCGAAACGATGCCGTTTCTTCGAACCTACAAATTTTTTGAGGAACCTTCGGTCTAGGTTGGACAAGTTCCACGCCCAAATTTTTATATATCTAAGCATAATTAAAAGTCATTCATTTGTATAGTAAGCTCAGAAAATTAAGCCACCTACATCTTTTTTTCAGTATTCATAATATTTTGCATATAAAATTTTTTTCATAAAGGTATAGTTCACTCTATTGACCTTATTAATAAAAAATAAAATTTGTGGTTATGAAGTTTTTTAAATTTGGTAGAAAACTGTACTTTTACTTTAAATTTGGTATTAAAAATGTATGAAAAAAAACATTAATAATAATTGAAATACATATGTAGGTGCCTTAATTTTAACAAAAGTGCATTTACAATGTTTTGTAGATTACTGTGATAAAATGCAATTTATTGGCCGCCTTAATTTTATAGATCTTACATATATCTACTACGTCGTGTCTACAAAGAGCTTCTTCAGGCATTACGGAATTTTAGCAGTAAATAGTAACTGATGGTATTTCATATGGGGAAAATTGTTCTGTACAAAGTTTGAAACCATAAACGAAATATTTACTTTGCTCTTTTCTAAGGCTTGAAATTTTTTTATGTATACATATATATGTATGTATACTGCACACTGCTTTAATTTTGAACTACATGGTCCTTGCTAAAAAATAAACCCAATTTTAAAAGACAACTAAAATGAAGTAGCAAAAAAATAAATTGTTAAAACTTGCCAATATTTTTGACCCAGGGTGTAGTAATATATTAAAATTTTTGTTTGTATTTTATGACTGAATGTTTTCCTTATTTTCCTTTTTTTTCTTCATGATAGAGGTGGAAAACTATCGATAGTATTGACTATCGATATATTTATTTATTTATTTATTTATTTATATATTTATTTAGCCAATGAATACAAAAAATTATTCTTACAGACTAACAAGAAAGGTACCAAATTAATCTAAAATGGAAAACTAGGAAAAAGCAAACATTCGTTTCTACAGACTGAAAAAACAATAACTAAAGAGCTTTAAATGCAATAGAGATCTCGAAATTGTAATCATTGTAATAGGTACAATTAGCGTTCATTTAATTAGTTATACATAAGTCTAAGGGTGACAGGTAATAAGGTCAATGGAAATAAGGTCAATTGACTTTATTTCCCACCCTGGTGCGAAACAAAGTCAATTGACATTATTACCTTTTCAAAAGCGAAATAAAGTCAACAAAAATTTGGAAATAAAGTCATTGACGCTATTTCCTCATTCAAATGGATATAGCGTCAACAATGCTTAAAGTATGTCGATTCATAGAAAAAAATGTTGTTCTTACAATAAATATTGCCCCGTAAGTGTTGTTTTTTAATAGATGGAAAAGGTTATTGCCAAATAGTCAGTGTTGTGATATTAATCCACACACCACCAATGGATTTTATTAAACAATTTAAGTTACGAATATGTAAAAATACGATGCGAAAAACTAAACGCCTGCGCACAGCTGGAATACGAGAAATATTTGAAGACAGAGTGTAGAAATGCGAACACTATTAAATTGAAGAAACAGTCCATGTCCAAAAAACCCCGGAGGAACACTGAAAGAATTCTATGCTTTAAATTAGCATATTTTGAACGAATTCGGAATGTCTAAGGTGGAAAAGAAACCGACCTTTCCATAAGGAAACAATTATAGGAAAATAATTTTCTTACACTGTATTCATGTCTCCGCCAGAAATTTGTGACGACATAATTTAAAAGCAGCTAAGGAGAATGACGACACTATTTATTAGATGGCACATTCAACGAGCCAATGTGCCAAAATGCGGGTATAAAAAATTATTGATTATTTAATATCGGAACCGATATCATATAAGTTAATTAATTGGTTTTCACACACTTTTGAAACACAAATTATATGCTTTTTTACTGCAGACAAGTTGTTACCCCAAAACACAGCAGAAATCTTCCAATCAGGGCTGCCAACTATCCCCAGTTATGAGGTGCCATATTTAGGATAAAAAATTGCCAAATAGAAAAATAAAAGTGCCAAAAAAGGTGTTGTTTTGAGCTGGCTAGCGTTTTTGCCAACTAATGCAAAAATAAAACGATGCGACTACGCGC
>NW_023458563.1:19283979-19285026 GCF_013731165.1 Rhagoletis pomonella
TTGTACTTTTGAAAACAAATTGTATTGAAAAAAGTACAATTGTACTTAAAATATCAACACTGCTGCTAAATTTCTGCCCATGCCTGCATTTGAGGGTAAATAAATTCTTAAATTATACTTGGGCTCCGTTTGTATGGAAGTCGTTCATGACTTTTTCATATAAATGGTAATTTCGTCGTTGATGTCATCTGCATGACTTGCAATGGACTTTTTATAAGTGACCGCTGCAAGACATTGTCTGTTATAAGTTTCTGATAGCAGTACACCTGCATGACATTGTCACCAGTGTCATAGTCAGCTATATGTCGTTTAGAATTCACAACAAGTGCGACGATGTCACTAAATCCTCATTAGTGACGATGGCACCGGTGACCATTTTCGCTACTGGGCAGTGGTGCACAGCGTTGGCCGATCTCCAAATACAAGCGCAATATTTTTATATCTGGATGTGTGTACTCAGCAAAACAGCTCGCGCGCGTGATGCTTACAGCATGAAGTACAAACGCCACAGTATATACAGTAATAAACCTTTTCGCAGTTTTTCACCAATTGGTCCCCGAGGAGTACTTTTGGGTTGTGTGCAGCGTTTTCGGTTTGTGCGCACGGCAACACCTACTGTGGGGAATTTCGTCTGATGATTAGAAAAAGGTCTTCTTTAGGATACAATTTTTATAATTGTGTTATTTATGAACAAAATGTAGGGTAAGTATAGTATCAATGCTTAATTAAGAATAATATCAATATTTAAGTACAAAATTAACGCTAGTGTTTCTATAAACTGGAAACTCACATCATATTTTTATTAAAAAACGTGGATTTTGTGTATTTATCAAAGAAAGCTCTAAATTTTATTTAGATCTTTATTACAAAAAAAACAAGGTTTTTTTAGTTATAAAGACTCCAATGCTTGCCAGCGCATTCGCGCAGACAGCTCATTAAGCACACTCAAGTTTGAGCGGAACTCCCCAAAAATACGTAACATCAAAGTATAGAATATCACAAATATGAATCATATACACATACAATAGCAATTGCTATGAATTGCTA
>NW_023458563.1:19285126-19288417 GCF_013731165.1 Rhagoletis pomonella
TAAACTCGAAAAGTCCCCGATAGTTATATAAAAACTTCCAGTTGCATCGAAACGTAATCATATTAGAAGCTGCTGCATGACTGGAACCGCTTGGTTTCTGGAAATGGTTAAACATTTTACAGGAAACCGAATAGTTTAGTTGGTTTGAGGGTGGTAAAAAATGACTAAGTCGTGGCACCTCTCACCTTTACAACTTGAAATGGCAAAGACTAAAGAATTTAGTAACCTGCTTCTTATTGCCTTTCGACTATAGAGCTCCTCAGGGATGTCTTCAAAATAAGAAAAAAATCGCTAATTCCGCTGATAAAATATCTCCGCCCAAGGGTATATAACGATTTCTTGTGGAAATGAGTATTCAAGGTAGCGTAGTTCGACCGAGGACGCCGCGGCTGGAAAGGTGGGAAGCGCCACGTCCCCTTCTTTTTTTACAAGCCTCAAACTAGCCGATACTATCTACACTATTTGTAAATGAAAGGATCGAAAAATAATTCACCTATCCGTGGCATATTCCAATTGATTTTCAATTAATGAACACAAGTACTGACAGGAATATTTTGTAAGCCTGAATCTTCGAAAGAACTCGGTGCATTCCCAATCTTCAAAATGATTTGGTCTTGGTTTCACTACTCTTTCTTTCCTCTTCAATTATATCATTTAACTCCATGATAAGCTTAAAGAACAGGTTACTTCCACAAAAGAAAGGCGCAAATGAATTATTTTAATAATTTCTCAACTATAGGAAGGCCAAATTCTTTTTGCTTATTGCTATCCCGCCTTTATCTGGCAAACGAATCGGCGGATAACTTTATTCCTCAGTTAGGTGAATTATTCTACGAATAACTTTTAACTGACTATTGAACAACGGCATTTCGACTTATCTGTCGAGTTAGTATTTATTCGTGGCTTATCTGACTATTGAAGAACCGGCCCTAAATATGATTAATTTGTTAAAAGGCTCATCAAGTCGATTAACCGTGTATGTTCTTGTGGTGTGATTGTACCAGTTGCTGGTGTCGTGAGTGGTGAAGTTAGCTAAATTTTCTAAGTAAAAAGTATTTTGGCGGAAATTCCTTGCACTATATGAGTCAAAGCCGTGTTTATGGAAGATTAAGTTCGCGATATTGCAGTTGTGAATTAAAAAAAAAAAACAATGTTTAACAAAATAGTAGAAAAATTATGAAATTTCGGCTCTAATCATTTCGATCTTTCTTCGACCTCATTTGTAAAGAAATAAATATTGTACCAGCATGCTGGTAAGTTATATGCTTCGAGCCTGATGGTACAATCACATGATGGAGCCAGCAAGCTGGTGTCGTCTATTTCCCCTTTTATACAAAACGGTTTTTGGTTGAATAAAATATTACCTTTTTTTCTAGAGTTCATTGTTTTTCTATACCATTAGCCACAACGACTTTTTTAGCTCTTTTTTAGCCCTTTGTTTTAAAGGAATTTGGCTACCACTAAAAATGATTCGCGGCAACACTGGTCGTGTGTGCGCAGCTACCGAACTTATGGGCTGATTATGGCAACTTAGCGTAACTTACGGCTCTCTCTTAAAAACATAGTTGCCAACTTGGTGCTTTAAGCACTAGATTTAGTGCTTTTGGAAAACTAAAACGCCAAAAAAAAAATTATTTAGTGCTTAGTGCCTTTTTTAGTGTTTTCTTTCTGAACTAAAATTCCTCCGAGATAGGTAAAACCTGAAATATTTAAAGCTGTGGCAGCACTGAATTTACAAGAATCTACAAATTTAAATGCACTAAAATATAACCATGATTGATAAAAAGCTGAAGTTACAAACCCATCTTTTTGAATTCTATTCGCGTAAGTTAAGTATTTTTATTTTTCTTTTCTAATTATTTGTACAAATGTTTTTACCACCTGAATAAAAAACATCGTTTCTTGGTGCTGATTCCAAATCTGGCCGCACAATTGCTTAGCACTAGAATTTTGAGATATCATAACCTCAAAGTGCCAAAAACACGGTTTTTTGCGATATTTGAGGTTATATAATGAAAACATCAAATTTTTTGCTCATTTCTACTTATGGCATCGTTGTCATTTGTTGCGATTCGATTTTTCTTTCTCGAGATATATCAGTTTTAATGCGCAGTACTTCGATATTACGTCGTACGTATGAGTCATCATAGCATGTGTGGAGGCTATTCAATCGTTATGAGCGAAAAATTTTGTGTATTGATTTATGAATGTATTCTTGTAAATATTCTTAATTTTTTGCTTTTGTTAAATATAAACTGTTATGAAAAAAGCATCTTTTGATTCAAAAAAATTTGGTGCTTTTAGTGTGATAAAACGCTTTTTTACAAGTTTTTGGTGCTTTTTGAAAATTAAAAGTTGGCAACACTGCTTAAAAATTCTGTTAAGTCGGTGCTGCTTATAATTGAACAGCCGAAACTTAACGTAACTTAATGCCACGTCGAAATCTGTTTCATTTTGATTCTCTAAGTTCTACGTTCCGTTAACTTAAGTTAAGTTGCCATAATCAGGCTTTTATGCGCCGCTAGCAGCCGGTCAGTTTGCGTTTGTCGCAGTATATACAGTAATAAACCTTTTTCAGTACTCCTCGGGGGTAAAATCTGATCAGGGTTGATGATGAGAAGGAGCATGAATTTTGCTGATTCAGAGTTGCATACAAAATTACTGTGGTATGAAAGGAAGCAACAAGCATACTAAGGCAGAGTGGCACAGGTAATTTTGTAAACAAACACTTTTTTTTTATCATTTTAAAAAGATAATTGCTATTTATTTTCCAATATTCAGATATCCAGCTTGTAGCCAGAGGCAGTGGCTTGTGAAGTTAACTAAAATTTAGTCATCATATTGGAACAGCTCCGGGTAATGGACCATTGAATGTGTTGGCTGAACTTACCGTCATAACCAACGCACTCTCCAACCAAATGCGTGTCTTGAATTTATACAGTAGCAATTCATAGCAATTGCTATTGTATGTGTGTATGATTCATATTTGTGATATTCTATACTTTGATGTTACGTATTTTTGGGGAGTTCCGCTCAAACTTGAGTGTGCTTAATGAGCTGTCTGGGCGAATGCGCTGGCAAGCATTGGAGTCTCTATAACTAAACAAACCTTGTTTTTTTGTAATAAAGATCTAAATAAAATTTAGAGTTTTCTTTGATAAATACACAAAATTCACGTTTTTTAATAAAAAATACGATGTGAGTTTCCAGTTTATAGAAACACTAGCGTTAATTATGTACTTAACTATTGATATTCTTCTTAATTAAGCATTGATACTATACTTAACCTAC
>NW_023458563.1:19288517-19293721 GCF_013731165.1 Rhagoletis pomonella
CATTCACCATAGACAATAGGGGGGAACAGCTAAACTCATTTAGCCAAAAGTCTTGGAGTGTTTCAATCACCATTTATCTGGCAGATAGCTACTCCAGTGCATTTATAAAAAGGTGGCAACATGATTAGTTGTCAAAAAAATTAGAGTGAAAGCAAGTTAGCGTAATACCTTATGATAGAAAAGAACAACTATTACGTTGCTTAAATTGATAATTTATTATTTTCCAAGTTTCAATTGTTTGGCAAGCGCAAAATGGAAATTGTAGAAAATGCTGCCTTAAAAAAAGGCAAAGGTCTGCCAATTTCACACAAATTGAAGTGGGAATGTTAATAGAGCTCGTTGGTAAATATAAACATATTTTGGAAAACAAGAAGACAGACGCTGTTAGCAACAAAGAGAAGGAGGCGTCTTGGGAGAAGGTATCAAATCTTTTTAATGCATCCTCCGGTACAACATCACGAACAGCATCGACCTTAAAATTAAAATACGAGGGAATGAAAAAGTCGCTGAAGAAGAAAGTAGCTATTAATCGACAGGAGCTTTATAAAACTGGCGGCGGAGCTCATTCTCAAATTCCGTATTCGAGTGTGGAAAATCGAATTTTATCTATGTCTTCCAATATAGATGGTTTGGAAAATAGGCATGACTCCGATGGCATTGAAGGTAAGCAGCATTCATTTTGGGTACGGTTTAGTACAATGATTTTGGGTTGTTGTGTCCAAACGCGTGACCCGAATCTTAAAACTTTAACATACACGTGTAGTCAAAGGAGCACTAGTTTATTAATAAATTCGGTTTGAAATATATCCTTTTTTTTTGTAAATTTCGATGTGAGTTCTGCGAAAAAATACTGGGGATGGCGTAGCCGGAGTTATATGCAGATGAAATATGGTATATCTTTGGCAATAGAAGGGGGGCTTCCGCCAAGGTGAAAGGTGTTCTGCGCAAAAATGCTGTGGGTGGCATAACCCAAGTTTACATTTTCTATGTCGTAATGTTAGTTAATATTACCCCTTTTTTCAAGTAGGCCCCCGGGGGTTGTAGAGGGGTCAGAGAGGGGAAGGATCCCTTTTCTTAAAGTTTTGACTGTGTTCTTTCTAATGGGTGGTGTTTTAGGTGCCACACCCCCTGCTTTCCGCTACACACCACAAAATCATTGTACAAATAACTAAACATTTCCCTTCATTTTAATTCACACATTCTTACTAATTGTAGTATTTTCAGGTTCACAATCAGAGCATTTGATTACTTATGAAATTGATGACACGCTAATGCCCGCCGGTATGAACATCATATGCGCTGGTGAAAATATAAATAGGTAAAAGACATTTTAGAAAGTTTTAGCTATTTTTCTTGTTTAAAAAGTATTTGTTAGGTATATTTTTATGAAATAATAGCTCACTATCTAACAAAACCGATGTAAGCCAAAATTTCAAACATGAAAATTCAACGAATTTGAACAAATGTTTATCAAAATTTTTAACCTTTTAATTTTGTCAAATTTTCCTAACTAGATAACGAGCTACACTTAAATATACCTGGTAAACACTTTTTAAACGAAAGAGAAATAACCAAAGATTTCCAACATGTCTCTTCTCTATTTATATTTTCGCCACTGTATGTACAAACATACATATATAGCACTTCTGGGTGACACATTATCAAGCCTTTTACTTTCTAGTAGATGCTGCAATTGAATGCAAAGAAGTCGAGATAACTACGACAACCAATAACGCAGCAACAGGTCAAGGCGATTTCGAAGAAGGTTATATATCTACAAGATGTGTCTATCAAAGAACGTAACTGAGGGTGTAAAACATTTTCTTTTGATTTTTAGTTATAGAAGTGCAGAAATGGGACAATTGGTCTCCTCAGGCTTTGAAGCAACCTATTACACCAGTTTTGAAAAAAACTAGCACAAAACGGAAATCAGAAAAGTCTAAATTTGAACAACTTACAGATGCAAGATTGGAGTTAGTCAAAATACAAATAGAGATGGCTAACAAGGAGTTGAAGCAAAAGGAGAAGGAACACGAACTGCGGATAGCTTATCTTATGAACGAAGAACAGAGAAAAGTGGAATTGCACAATATTCAAACGCAAAATTCGCAGTGTCTTCCATTCTTTAACAATCATAATTTGGACTAATCTAATTAATTTAAATATTGCTTTCTTTATTGTTTTCGAAATCATTTGATAAAATTTTATACATTTATTTTTTAGCACATACACTCAAGGCCAAAAGAATAGCTGTGCGATATTTCGACCAGTTTTGACTATTTTTTCTTTTATTTAATGTTCATTAATTTTACTGTATATAAACGTCTAGTTCAATATATAACAAAAACGATGTAAATCCAAATTTCCAACTGTGTAAAAAATTTAGAATAATTCAACAAATTCTCATCAAAGTGTCGAAACTTTTTATTCAGAATTTTTAGAAAAATTTTACGTATGCAGTTTTATAGCCCATTAAATTTTAGTGGGTCAAAGTGCAAATTTCAAGACGCTGGAAAATCGTGTTGATTTTTAATAATTTTTTGGCAGACGGTGTTGTGCATTTTCTTCCTTATAAAAAATGCCCGACAATTTCTTTTGTATGGAAGAAAATGTGTAGCACCGTCAGCAAAAAAATTATTCAAAATCAACACGATTTCCAGCGTCTTGAAATTTGCACTGTGACCCACTAAAATTTAATGGGCTATAAAACTGCATACGTAAAATTTTTCTAAAAATTCTGAATAAAAAGTTTAACATTCTTGGATGAAATTGCTACTTTGTTGAATTTTTGTACGAAGTTTGAAATTTGGATTCATGTGGTGCTGGTTAAGTAATGTGCTAGACTTTTATAAAAAAAAAGATAAGCATTAATTAAGGAAAAGAAAAATAACCAAAATTGGTCAAAATGTCACTTAACTTAATTAGCTGACCACAATTGTATGTACATCTTTAGTCATTGAAAAAACTGTTCACATACATAGGCTTTTTGTGTAGTTTTAAATAACCAAAAATGTGTGTCCCTTATCATCAGGCTTTCATATAATGAAGCTAGTTCATAAACCTGAACACGAATTCTAATAAAGAGTTTTCCTAAAAGGTACCAGTTAAAAAGTATTTTAGCGAATTAATTGATGATCTATTTTATTTGCGTTGCCCAGTATATACATATGTCTATATATGTATGTACCAATGCACATGTATAAAAATTATAACTTTACTTTACTTATTTAAGAAATGTCGCACAATGCGCCTTTTGAACACTATGTGAATTAATCGTTGTGGTTTCGATAGAATCAACATTTTTAAGCAAATTAAAATGGGTCTGAAAGCTAGTGTAATTACCTTTCAACTAAAAATTTTGCCATGGAGCACCCACTACTTTCTGACCTTAAAAAATAGCTTAAAAATAGTGCTGTTCGAAAAAAAGTGCAGGAACTACCGGATTTCTTCCAAAAATATTTTTTTAATTTTCTATTATGCTAATCTTTAGATTCTGTGATGAGAAACACGATCCCACTGTTTAACAACCCTGTATGAATCGGTTACGATTTATTAATTTTTGAGTTATATCTATAAAAATTATAATTAATAATTACATTTCGATTTTTATTAATCGCTGAGAAAATATAATCACATATCGAGCTAAACTTGTTTGATAAAATATAAAACTAATTTTTCGAGTGTATTATTTCGCTATGAAGTAAGTTTTATTATAACAAATAAATAAAATATTGTTTTATTATTCAATTCATAAAATAATCATTACATCATAGCTTGAACGTTAATGGAAAAGTATGCTTTTGGTTTCAAAAATTTTCGGCTGTACTGCCACCTGCATATTGTATACAAAACAATATTTATTACAAGGTTTTTATTTATTCAGAAATACTAGTGTTATCCCAACTTACCTGGTGATATTATCCGTACATGTGTACAGTCCAATGCAGAAACCACTCGTGGAAATCTCGCTATATTATAAAACTGTATTTTTAAAATTCTCCATTACTTGGTAATTTATAAATTGGGACCTAAGCGATGCAATTGTTTTCGTTACTCTCGTTATAATTCGGCATACTGTTGATTTATGTAAACTCGAAAAGTCCCCGATAGTTATATAAAAAACTTCCAGTTGCATAGAAACGTAAGCATATTAGAAGCTGCTGCATGACTGGAACCGCTTGGTTTCTGGAAATGGTTAAACATTTTACAGGAAACCGAATAGTTTAGTTGGTTTGAGGGTGGTAAAAAAATGAACAAGTCGTGGCACCTCCCACCTTTCCAACTTGAAAGGGCAAAGACTAAAGAATTTAGTGACCTGCTTCTTATTGCCCTTCGACTATAGAGCTCCTCAGGGATGTCTTCAAAATAAGAAAAAAAAATCGCTAATTCCGCTGATAAAATATCTCCGCCCCAAGGGTATATAACGATTTCTTGTGGAAATGAATATTCAAGGTGGCGTAGTTCGACCGAGGACGCCGCGGCTGGAAAGGTGGGAAGCGCCACGTCCCCTTCTTTTTTACAAGCCTCAAACTAAACGATACTATCTGCACTATTTGTAAACGAAAGGATCGAAAAATAATTCACCTATCCGTGGCATATTCCAATTGATTTTCAATTAATGAACACAAGTACTGACAGGAATATTTTGTAGGCCTGAATCTTCGAAAGAACTCGTTGCATTCCCAATCTTCACAATAATTTGGTCTTGGTTTCACAACTCTTTCTTTCCTCGCATTTTCATATACTTCTTGATCCTCTTCAAGAAGAAAATCTTCAATTATATCATTTAACTCCATGATAAGCTTAAAGAACAGGTTACTTCCACAGAATTGAATTATTTTAATAATTTCTCAGCTATAGGAAGGCCAAATTTTTTTTGGTTATTGCTATCCCGCCTTTATCTGGCAAACGAATCGGCGGATAACTTTATTCCTCAGTTAGGTGAATTATTCTACGAATAACTTTTAACTGACTATTGAACAACGCCATTTCGACTTATCTGTCGAGTTAGTATTTATTCGTGGCTTATCTGACTATTGAAAAACCGGCCCTAAATGAATGTTAGGTATCTATAATATTCCCATTATCTAAAATGCCTGCATTGATAGTCATGCAAATAAGCGACAAAGCTAATTTGTATCACACCAGCTGGTAGTACAACGCTAAAGATTTTTTTACTGATAAGTCGATCATTTCTGGTAGCC
>NW_023458563.1:19293821-19296964 GCF_013731165.1 Rhagoletis pomonella
AGACACCATTAACCTTTGAATGGTCAGCAATGCTTAACCCTTAACAGGTGTCATTCCTTTTAATCATTCACATTTAGCAATAAAATAAAGCTACATTTTCCAAACAAAAGTGCATTGATAAAATAAGATAAACCAGTTGAATAGCCTTTATAAATTAGAAAATTTTAGTTGAGAAAAAGAAGTGCATGCAAAGAATTCCACAAAAATGTATTGAAATGTTATTTTTTTTTCAAAAGTGCCATTTTGGCACTTTGTGCCAAATTGAAAAATTAAGTGCCATTAGAAGTAAAATAGGGACAAATGGCACGGTTTGAGCCAAGTTGGCATCTCTGCTTCCAATAACTTACAAATAAAAAAAACTTACAAATAAAAAAATTACTGTTAAAGCTTAGGTGGATTTTTATATCAGAATCTCATCTTTGTGAAAAGTGTGCAGATAGAGGGTATTATTGAATATAAGCCCTCGATGTTTAAAATATATAAAAATTTTATTTCAACGTATACAAAAAATAAATTTAACTGCGTTACAGCACGGCGGGAGACCGGGAAGGGGGGGCTGGGCGGCCGCGGCACAGCGTGACGTGGTGTGCGCGCCGGTCGCGCAGGGTACGCGTGGCGCGAGCGCGAGCGCGGCAAATTTAATGTTTGAAAGAGAAATAATGTCAATGGATTTTATTTCGTTTTTCAAAAGGTAATAATGTCAATTGCCTTTATTTCGCACCAGGGTGGGAATATGAATTAAACTATTTTACCCTAAAAAAAATTGTTTTTAATTTTCTAGCAATTTTGAGCATCGTTTTGCAGTTCGCTGGTATATCGTTTTTGCGACCCGCCGCTCAGAGGGATATTTGGCCAATTAAGCGGCCAAAAGTCGAATTTTCCAAACGTACTTTTTTCTTTTTTATCTGAATATAAGGTAAAGAGAATATAATTCTTGACTAGATTCCTATATTTTTTAATCCCTCTTTGCTTTAATTCGCTCGCACCGCGCTGTCAAAGTGCCGTGTTGATAATTGTTTATTTGGTTTTTAGATGTGTTTAATACAAGCCGAAGTTGTAAAAATCTGTTTTAAATCGTGTGTTAATTTTTTATATTATGTTAAATTAGATAATTGTAAAGCAGAGAAATACCATATTATCCAAAAAGTTTAATAAAAATATAATATGAACTGGTACCGGCAGAGCTACAAGGAAAAATATCGTATTTTAGCAAATTTTAATGGATTAGAGAAATGAACTACAGTCATAGAGTTATGTAACACCACTCAACGGCGCGGGGATTCATGCTTGGGTGTTATGCTTGACAGTTCGTAGTTTGGAAACAAACAAAAAAAACTGCTGAATAGGTGCGTTTGCTGTGCACTAGCGTGGGCCGAAAATCCACTTTTTTAGAATTTTGATTGGTAATAGCAAAAATATGGTTCATTATGCTCTAAAAAAAGTCTGCGTGAAATATGAAAATTTTTGGTCAATATCCTAGGCCCGCCCAAGTCCAACAAAGTTCAAGTACTAAAAAATTTTTTTTTGTTAACTAACTTCGATTATCTACAAAAAAGTTCAATATACCAAATTATGTAGGACTAATACTTTCGAAGATTATTGCAATTTTAATAAAAAAATGTATTAACTAATTTATTTATTAATTTTTATTTTTTTGAGCATATTGCACTTTGATGGACTTGGGCGAGCCTAGGATATTGACCAAAAAATTCCAAATTTTACACAGATTTTTCTTAAAGTATAATGAACCATATTTTTAGTAAAATCGTACGATTTTTTTTTCTCAAACTACATATGCATATGTGTGTATCTCATTACTTTAAATAATCAATTGTTGTAAATACGTATGTATATGTATCCAAAGGTTTCTAGGAAGGGACTCTAACGATTTTGATGGAATTTTTTATTCAGATAATGTTTTTAATTTTAAGGGTATCTGGAGATATTTGTACAAAGTTGCCACGTATTCGAAAATATTTATAATTATTCATTCTAAGAAGGCACAAAAGATTCACTAAAAAATTAAAGTTAAAAGATATTTCAAATAAAACAAACTACTATATACTATATGTTCGCGAATTAAAAACGGAGTTGGGTTACTTTAGTAAGAGTCTTTATTGTTTGGTACTCGTTGCCCGAGAAAAATCTAATTCAATGAACAGCAAACAGTGATATGTCTATGTCAGAAAAATTAGATAAACTCGATGAACTTATCGGAACTGTCAGGTTATCGTTAGGGTTGCCGACTTGTATGTTGTACAAATCTCAAACATCGTCCCCGGCTGGGCCTTTAGGGTCCAGGATATCTTCGCCGGCTTCGATGATTCGGCACACTCGTTGTACAGCTCGTTGACAGCGGTGTTTGGTGTAGAGGTTGTTCGATGAGAGTCTATCGGAGCAGTATTCAATCGTAACAACGCGTACGAGGCCGTCGCTCCCCGGATGAACTTCGACGATTCGGCCGATACGCCAACGTGCCGGTGGAAGATGTTCTTGAAGGGTGGCTACGACATCACCCACTCGAAGATTCGGAACAGGCCGAGTCCATTTGCCTCGAGCCTGGAGCTGAGTCAAATACTCCTTATGCCAACCTTGCCAGAAATGCTGGAACATACGTTGAAGGTGTTGGTGATAGTGGAGTCGATTTTCTGCCACGTCAGGTAACGGTCGTTCTGGTCGGGAAAGCAACGGCCTACCGATAAGAAAATCGCCCGGTGATAACGCAGTGCCTCCATCCGGAGCATCATGAATGGCGACGATGGGCCTGGAGTTAAGACACGCCTCAATGCGTTCCAACAGTGTGCTAAGACGCTGAAATGTCATTGATTGATTGCCGACGACTCGGTGCAGATGTTTCTTTGCCGATCGGACAGTGGCCTCCCAAAGTCCGCCATGATGGGGGGACGCAGGAGCTATGAAATGCCAAGTTACGCCAAGATCGGCCAGCCGTTGCTGAGCGTAAAAATTCTGTCATTCGACGAGGTCGTCCCTCATTTGGCGGTTGGCGCCCACGAATTGGGTTCCATTGTCGCTTTATAAGTCGAACATGTCCAGAAATGCTCTGGTACTCAAATCTTCTGCTAATTCAATGTGAATCGCCTTAGTGCACATACATACGAAAATAACGGCATATGTTTTTGTTG
>NW_023458563.1:19297064-19299671 GCF_013731165.1 Rhagoletis pomonella
ACCCCCAGTGTAAACGCCAGCTACCATGGGTACAGCATCCGCCCTTATGCATTAGCGCAAACGACTAAGCTTATATGTTGGGTCGAACTCTGCTCGGTTTATGAACAAGGGATTCGAACATATCCTTGAACAGAAGCCAGTTCTCTTGTTGCCCATCGAAAATTGGTAGCTTTATGGGGTCAAGCTTCATTTCTGCCATTCTGCGAACTGTAGGCACATCTTCTTTTGCGCAGCCATTCGCAACCGTTTCAGTTTAGTGAACACCACTCTATAGGTTAGTTCCATTTTTGCTAACAATGCGTCGGGACACCAAGCTCTTTGGGCTTGGCTGCGCCAACCAACACCTTATGGTTATCCATGAAACGAGTAAAGTGCGTGGAAAGCAATTCCACCGTATGATCAATTTCAAGTACGTCCGGTGCATAATTTTCAGCTTCCACTTCGCCCTTGATCCTGAGAATCGAAGATTGTGATGCTGAGCGCAATTTAAGTTCAGCCATTGCTATTTGGATATACCGTCTAGCCGAAGTTACACGTAGCGGCCAAATATATATATATCTATATATAACGCCGTTACCGTAGTCGTCCCGTTATAAAAAACCACAAGGTGTCGCTAGCTCAACAACAGCGCACAATCGCTGGAATTTACGGTCCGTTATTTTATGTGCAGATGTTCGCCAGCGCTGGGCTCATGCTCTCATTGAACTGTATATCAGGCTTAAAGTGGAAACCTTGACAAATTAAGCGAAATGGCGGGTGAGTTGCACTCGAAGCGATAATCAACGATTTCCAAAAAAAAACACGTGTGAGATCAGTTCCTCACAGGAGGCACCAAAATGTTCGCGAATTGAAAACGGAGTCGGGTTACTTTAGTAAGAGTCTTTATTTTTTGGTACTCGTTGCCCCAGAAAAAGCTAATTCAATGAACAGCAAACAGTGATGTGTCGATGTCAGAAAAATTAGAGTAAACTCGATGAACTTATCGGAACTATCAGGCTATCGCCAGGGTTGCCGACTTGTATGTTGTACAAATCTCAACACTATAGTTAGTTCGATGAGTGTATGAAATTTCTGCATGTTAGATAAGGGGCAAATTATTTCAATAAAACTCCGTATAGTGTTTTTTAATCATATGTTATTTTGATTTAATTTGCTTTTTTAAACAGGTAGCGCTCCTATTAAATATAATTGAAAATTAAGCCCTTTAAAAGCCGTTTTGGGTGATACCCTTAGCGTAGTAATTCATTGAAATTAATTGAATTACACTTTTTGACAGGCGGCAAACCATCTCATGTTCCATATCCATATTGTTTAAATTCATTTAACCTTTCATATACATTGAATTTAATTTGTAAGCAAGTGGCAGCTCTGTTAAAAATAGTTTCAAACTATAACCTTATTAAACTTTTCAGTCTGACACCAATATTGTTATACAAATTTCAGTTACCTAATTCCCTTGAATTAAACTTGAATTTAATTTTTAAACAGATGGATGTGGGAGGACCACACGTTGTTTAGAAAAAAAGGCTTTTCAAAAACATTTAGATTGATACCCATATTGTAGTATTCATTTAATTTAATTGCATTTGATTTTTTAGCAGGTGGCTACCCCTATTATGTTCTAACCTAATATGAATACGTAGGTATCAATGTTTCCACAATCGAACCTCGATACCATGGAGTCTATCGATGTCAAACTTTATTTTCGTTGTTTTGGTCGAATACTTGGACATCCTCACACTCTATTTACTTGATTTTAAACATTTACAGTTTTAAATATTGTAACACGTCGTTTCTAAAGATTTTGAGTTAAAATTTTCATAAAAATAATTTTGGCCGCCTAAAGCGGTCAAATACCCCTATGTGCGCCGGTAAGTCATTTTTGCCACCCGCCGGCGAGTCGTTTGCGACTGTCGGAAATGACGTCGTTTGGCAAATTGGGGCTGTATCAGTATTGAATCTTCGGTTACTGCTTGCGCGTCTAGCCTGATATTTTAAAAGATTCAGTGGATTAAATGTAAAGTATATTATATTATTGTTAACGCTTATTTAAATCTTTATTTATCCTTTATATGTATGTATCATTTTATATACGTAACTTTAGTAGTCGACCGTTGTATGGCTATGTCGACTTAAAATAATTAAAATAAAATAATATACAATACGCGAAGAGATTTTTTTGTCCGAGACAAAAGATCTGCACCATTCCCTCGATTTTCAAAAGTGGGGTGCCAAGTTAAAGCGCTTGGTCTGTAGATATGTAAACTGGTTTTATTTTGTCGAACAGAGTTGCCACCTGTAGAACAATTAAATTCAAATTATTTAATAA
The DNA here is from genome assembly GCF_013731165.1 of Rhagoletis pomonella. Taxonomy (NCBI): domain Eukaryota; kingdom Metazoa; phylum Arthropoda; class Insecta; order Diptera; family Tephritidae; genus Rhagoletis; species Rhagoletis pomonella. The sequence goes on from NW_023458563.1 coordinate 19,299,394, forward strand.
GCAATGCCGTTCGTTCGATTTTCCAAAAAAGGTGTCAAGTTAAAAGTTTAGACTGCAGATATGCAATAAGGTTTTACTTTTTTGAAAATAGTTGCCGCCTGTTTAAAATTATATTCAAATTATTAAAAAAAAACTAATTATTACAAAATGGGTATCAATGGAAAAGATTTAGAAAATCTCTGTTTCTTAACTCAACTTTAGGAGGGTTGGCACTTGTTTAATAAATTAAAATTTGTAACAACCATCGTTTTTACATATTAATCTACTTCATTGTTTTA